>NC_139158.1:55258416-55590916 GCF_964270905.1 Leucopleurus acutus
CAATGTTGCATTAGTTTCTGCTGTACAACAAAGTGAATCAGCTATATGTATACATATATCCCCATATCCCCTCCGTCTTGAGCCTCCCTCCCACCCTCCCTATCCCACCCCTCTAGGTCATCACAAAGCATCGAGCTGATCTCCCTGTGCTATGCAGCAGCTTCCCACTAGCCATCCATTTTACATTTGGTAGTGTATATATGTCAATGCTACTCTCTCACTTCGTCCCATGTTACCCTTCCCCCTGTGTCCTCAAGTCCATTCTCTACGTCTGTGTCTTTATTCCTGCCCTGCCCCTAGGTTCATCAGTACTATTTTATTTTTTATATTCCATGTATGTGCATTAGCATACAGTATTTGTTTTTCGCTTTCTGACTAACTTCATTCTGTATGACAGTCTCTAGGTCCATCCACGTCTCTGCAAATTGCATAATTTCGTTCCTTTTTATGGCTGAGTAATAATTGCATTATTTATATATGTACCACATCTTCTTTATCCATTCTTCTGTTGATGGACATTTAGGTTGCTTCCATGTCCTGGCTATTGTAAATAGAGCTGCAATGAACTTTGTGGTACATGTATCTTTTTGAATTATGGTTTTCTCAGGGTATATGCCCAGTAGTGGGATTGCTTGGTCATATGGTAAATTTATTTTTGGCTGCGTTGGGTCTTTGTTGCTGCACACGGTCTTTCTCTAGTTGTGGCAAGCTGGGGCTACTCTTCACTGTGGTATGTGTGCTTCTCATTATGGTGGCTTCTCTTTGTTGCGGTGCACGGGCTCAGTAGTTGTGGTGCACGGGCTTAGTTGCTCCACAGCACGTGGGATCTTCCCAGACCAGCGATGGAACCTGTGTCCCCTGCTTTGGCAGGAGGATTGTTAACCACTGTGCCACCAGGGAAGTCCTTATTTTTAGTTTTTTAAGGAAGCTCCATACTGTTCTCCATAATGGCTGTATCAATTTACATTTCCACCAACAGTCCAGGATGGTTTCCTTTTCTCCACACCCTCTCCAGCATTTATTGTTTCTAGATTTTTGATGATGGCCATTCTGACTGGTGTGAGGTGATACCTCATTGTGGTTTTGATTTCTATTTCTCTAATGATTAGTGATGTTGAGCATCTTTTCATGTGTTCGTTGGCAATCTGTATGTCTACTTTGGAGAGGTGTCTATTTAGGTCATTTGCCCATTTTTGGATTGGGTTGTTTTTTTGATATTGAGCTACATAAGCTGCTTGTACATTTTGATGATTAATCCTTTATCGGTTGCTTCATTTTCAAATATTTTCTCCCAATCTGAGGGTTGTCTTTTTGTCTTGTTTATGGTTTACTTTGCTGTGCAAAAGATTTTAAGTTTCATTAGGTCCCACTTGTTTATTTTATTTCCATTACTATAGGAAGTGGGTCAAAAAGGATCTTGCTGGAACTTCCCTGGTTGCACAGTAGTTAAGAATCCACCTGCTAATGCAGGGGACATGTGATCCAGCCCTGGTCCGGGAAGATCCCACATGCTGCAGAGCAACTAAGCCTATGTGCCACAACTACTGAGCCTGTGCTCTAGAGCTCATGAGCCACAACTACTGAGCCCGCATGCCACAACTACTGAAGTCCATGTGCCTAGAGCCTGTGCTCTGCAACAAGAGAAGCCACCACAATAAGAGGCCCGCACACTGCAACGAAGAGTAGCCTCCGCTCATTGCAACTAGAGAAAGCCCGCATGCAGCAACGAAGACCCAACACAGCCAAAAATAAATAAATTAATTAATTAACTTTAAAAAAAAAAAGGATCTTGCTGTGATTTATGTCATAGAGTGTTCTGCTATGTTTTCCTCTAACAGTTTTATAGTGTTTGGTCTTACATTTAGGTCTTTAATCCATTTTGAGTTTATTTTTGTGTATGGTGTTAGGAAGTCTTCTAATTTCATTCTTTTACATGTAGCTGTCCAGTTTTCCCAGCTCCATTTATTGAAGAGGCTGTATTTTCTCCATTGTGTATTCTTGCCTCCTTTGTCAAAGATAAGGTGACCATATGTGCGTGGGTTTATCTCTGGGCTTTCTATCCTGTTCCACTGATCTATATTTCTGTTTTTGTGCCAGTACCATACTGTCTTGATTAATGTAGCTTTGTAGTATAGTCTGAAGTCAGGGAGCCTGATTCCTCCAGCTCTGTTTTTCTTTCTCAAGAATGTTTTGGCTATTCGGGGTCTTTTGTGTTTCCATACAAACTGTGAACTTTTTTGTTTTAGCTCTGTGAAAAATGCCATTAGTAATTTGATAGGGATTGCACTGAATCTGTAGATTGCTTTGGAGTATAGTCATTTTCACAATGTTGATTTTTCAAGTCCAAGAATAGGGTATATCTTTCCACCTGTTTGTATTGTCTCTGACTTCTTTCATCAGTGTCTTATAGTTTTCTGCATACAAATCTTTTGACTCCTTAGGTGGGGTTTATTCCTAGGTATTCTGTTGTTGTTGTTGCAATAGTAAACGGGAGTGTTTCCTTAATTTCTCTTTCTGATTTTTCACTGTTAGTGTATAGGAATGCCAGAGATTTCTGTGCATTAATTTTGTATCCTGCTACTTTATCAAATTCATTGATTAGCTCTGGTAGTTCTCTGGTGGCATCTTTAGGATTTTCTTTGTATAGTATTATGTCATCTGCAAAGAGTGACAGTTTTACTTCTTCTTTTCCAATTTGGATTCCTTTTATTTCTTTTTCTTCTCTGACTGCTGTGGCTAAAAATTCCAAAACTATGTTGAATAATAGTGGTGAGAGTGGACAACCTTGTCTTGTTCCTGATCTTAGAGGAAATGGTTTCAGTTTATCACCACTGAGAATGATATTGGCTGTGGGTTTGTCATATATGGCCTTTATTATGTTGAGGTAGGTTCCCTCTATGCCCACTTTCTGGAGACTTTTTATCATAAATGGGTGTTGAATTTTGTCAAAAGATTTTTCTGCATCTATTGAGATGACCATATGGTTTTTATCCTACAATTTCTTAATATGGTGTATCACATTGATTGACTTGCATATATTGAAGAATCCTTGCATTCCTGGGATAAACCTCACTTGATCATGGTGTATGATACTTTTCATGTGATTCTGTTTGCTAGTATTTTGTTTGCTAGTGTTTTGTTGAGGATTTTTGCATCTATATTCATCAGTGATATTGGCCTGCAATTTTCTTTTTTTGTGACATCTTTGCTTGGTTTTGGTATCAGGGTGATGGTGGCCTCATAGAATGAGTTTGGGAGTGTGCCTCCCTCTGCTACATTTTGGAAGAGTTTGAGAAAGATAGGTGTTAGCTCTTCTCTAAATGTTTGATAGAATTCACCTGTGAAGCCATCTGGCCCTGGGCTTTTTGTTTGTTGGAAGATTTTTAATCACAGTTTCAATTTCAGTGCTTGTAATTGGTCTGTTCATGTTTTCTATTTCTTCCTGGTTCAATGTTGGAAGGTTGTACTTTTCTAAGAATTTGTCCATTTCTTCCAGTTTGTCCATTTTATTGGCATATAGTTGCTTATAGGAGTCTCTCATGATCCTTTGTATTTCTGCAGTGTCAGTTGTTACTTCAAGGAGAGCATATCTGTTAATGCTATCAAGATTTACTCTAAACAGTAGTTAGTATTCATTTCATGGAATTAAAATGGGTTGCCCATTTTTGTGCAAACATGTACATTCAGCTCCTTTCTACTATTTTGTTGTACATCTAGTTCTTTAGTGACTTTTTACAAAGCTGTCACTTTTATCACTTATGAACACAGTTTTAGAAAGAAGAATCCACCCCAACACTTCTCACCTCCTCTTATGAAAAATTCTTTTATAGTTCCACCTCTGGAAGAACATTCTAATGATGCATGTGCCACAGCTCTGTATCTGCCACTATGGAAACTCATTTTAAAACGCCACCCCCCCCCCTTAAATTCCTTCATGGCGTATTAATTTGACGTTCTAAAACAAATATTTTACCATGAATTAACTCCTAGCAAATAGTAAGATCAACCCAATTAACCTGACTTCTATAGCCCTTCCGCCATCTGTAAATGTTTCTTATACATTCCTAAAGGGATCTTTTGTTAGTCAATAGGCTTTATTATAAATATTCTCCACTAAAATCTACTAAATCACTAATATTTAAAATAAAGCAATATAGTTCTCAAGATATGATTCTATTAATGAGAGTATTCATTCACCAAATGCATTGGGTAAGATATGTTATGAGGCAACCCACTACCAGATTGTCTGTGAGAGTTAAAAAGTGGGGATGACCTAAACATCCACCAACAGACATCACATCAGATAAAGTATGGTCCAACCATACAGTGGAATACTCTGCAGCCACCCAAAATATGAGATTTACATGTACTAAAATGGCAAGATGCCTTAATATAGCATTAAGTGAAAAGAGTAAGATACAAAATGCTATGTATAGTAAAATCCCATTTGCATTTCTAAAAAACAGATACATGAGCTGTTTGTGTTATGTGTAATATATGTGGTATATGTGGTATATGTGTATGTGTATATATGTATGTATGGGTAAGTATAACTATATGTATGTATATGCTTATAATTGCATAGAAAATATCTGGAAAGATGCACAGAAGTTATTTATGATGATCTCTAGGGAGAAGTACTGAAGAGACATGAGACTTATATTTCATTTCATACCCTTCTGTGTTATTTATTTAAATAAATTTTTTAAAAGGATGACTAATGTCTTCATCAACTAATATCATAACTATCATACATATACCAAAGTGGGGACCTCCCTCCAAAAATGTAGCAGCAAGTCTGCAACAAGAAAGATATGCTTTGGATTTTCTCTACAGCTCATTGCCTGAAATCACTAATGGCTTCCAGGGCACGAATCCTGAAGCCTGACAAAGAAAGGCTATATCTTTAAAAAGGAAGTCTCCAGGGCACTGCTTTTCCAGTAGTGTTCAAATAATTCTAGGGTTATCTGGCTTGCCAAATTGGGAACATTCCACAGAAATAGGACTCTAACTTATGAAACTGCTTTGAATAATGTAGTATCCTATATATTATTTTCAGAAATATTTTCAGAAGTCAGGAGTTTACACTGTATTTCTGGATTTTAATTTTTTTAATACCAAAATGATATCATTGTCCCAATTTTGAATCACAATTCAAGCAGAATCAAATGTGGCCAAGAGCTGCCCTTGGCCCAGCATAGGAAAGGGACCCAAGACATAGAGCACAGCCTTGCGGGGCTGCAGCTGAAAGCAGTGGGCACTGTCCCAGCATGTGGCTGCTAGCCAGCTGACTTCTAAGCTAGTGTGCTCATGAACACAATGAGGATTCAAGCCAGAAAATTACAGGTGATGGTTACAGGACAATTCACTTGCTCTCAGGTACTAAAAGCAAGTCTTGCAGTGAAAGACACAATATGTGGCATATTAGTGGAGAAGATGGTGACAGGGCTGGCAACCATCAATGCCACTCTACACCCTTTCTCACCCCAAGTCACTCAGTTTACATCCCCTGGGTGTACAGAAACAAAAACAGGGGATACAAATAAGGAATGTTGGTACCTTAACTGATCAGCACAGCATAGGCAGGCAAGATGGCTAGGAAAGTCAATTCTCCCATCACTCTGAAGAGACATAGTGATGCTGAATCTCTCTGTCCATAGCCAGAAGCAGATGCCAGCGACCTCAACAGATCCAGGGACAACACTGTGGGCCTCTGTTCCACTTCTATCAAGATTATTGTTTGATTTCTTTTAGCCCTAAACCCAATTCCTTCAGAACTTGGGAAGTAGTTTATCAAAACTCAGGCCTGACTGGTAAGAGTAGAAATGGGCACAAGGCATTTATTGCAGATGATACGCGTTCTCACAGTAATATAGGAAAATGATCAGTGCTCTTAACCATCACAAGAGATGGATATATGATAGAAGAAAAAGAGACAAGTGTCCTAATTTTCAACAGGGAGGAAGAAGGTATAATCCAGAAATCTATACATTATGGACCATTGAGCCTGATGCTTAAACAAGAGTTAAAAGTATAGAGGTGAGGACTGTCATTTGTGACACCTGTTGTGTGTCCAACCCCATTGGTTAGGTGTTATTAGCCCCATAAAACAGATGAAAAAACTGAGGCTCAGAGAAGTTCTTAACATGCCTAAGGACACCCAGTAAAAAATGATAAAACCCTTTAAGCCCCAAAAGCTGTACTTTCTCCCCATTCAACAAAGAAAAGGAGGTCGCCAGGCCCAGCCATGTGTCCTACAACATTAGGCTCACCTCTGTCTGATCACAAATTTAGCAGACAGTTCAAATATTTACATTCTTACTTTGTTGCCTGCCCCAAAGTACATTTTTCCTGTCTAAAGAAACCGAAAAATGTACCACTTGTAGAAAGGTCTAATTTCTTTATTTCAAGAAACTAAAAGGGTGATGGGGAACTGATTGATAAAGGACAGTGAGCAGGGGAAACACAGTCATGTTACAGTAGCTTCATGACTGTTAGTCCAAGAGTTGAGCATCAGGTACAGCTTTCCTATGTCTGGCAAAACAAGATTATCTTCTGGGAGGGAAAGGGGGCATTTGGGGACAGTGTTGTAAGATTTTTGTTTTTCCCTCAGCTGATCACCGTGGGATGCTGCCAGGGTTCCTGCTGCCCGGACTCCACAAGATTTCCCAGGCTGGGCAAAGGCCTTATTCACCACCAGCACATAACTCTCTTTTCAGTAAATAAACTGCCAAAGAATCTGAATATGTGGCATCTCTTGGGTTGTTTGTTGTTTTTCTCCTTGCCTTCAAACACTTCAAGTTTACCAAGTCAATAGGAAACATCTCATGCAAAGCTGAACAAGAGGGCTTCCCTGGTGGTGCAGTGGTTGAGAATCTGCCTGCCAATGCAGGGGACAAGGGTTCGAGCTCTGGTCTGGGAAGATCCCACATGCCGTGGAGCAACTAGGCCTGTGAGCCACAGCTACTGAGCCTGCGTGTCTGGAGCCTGTGCTCCGCAACAAGAGATGCCGCGATAGTGAGAGGCCCGCGCGCCGCGATGAAGAGTGGCCCCTGCTCGTCGCACTAGAGAAAGCCCTCACACAGAAATGAAGACCCAACACAGCCAAAGATAAATTTATAAAAAAAGAATTATTATTTAAAAAAAAAAAAGCTGAACAAGATCCGGCTTCTAAACATAAATCCCTGTTAGATGCACCAGCACATGTATCCACATATCCATGCCAGTGGAAAAATGTCAAGTGCACTGGTCTACAGGGTTAGGTAGGTGACAGACACCTTCATCTAGGGCAATGTCTGCGATGGAATTCCTGTTAGGCCATCACGGAAATGTTCTTGTACAGTCCCAGATTGGTTCCAAGACAGTGAAAGATTTTACAGGATGTGGCAGACCCTGAACAAACAAAACTAGCCTGCACGGACCTTAAAGTCACATAGAAAACACACAAGAGACTGAGTGGAAGATAGATTATTCTTTTCGGGAACTATACTAATGTTTTGCATTAATTTTAATGATCAAGTCATAGCAATAGGCAACTTCCTCTTTTGATTGAGGAGGAAGGAGACAGCCTCCCAACCCCTAGTTAGCAGGCCCATCAACACCTCCTCTTGTCATTGTTGTTTTATTCCTTTAAATGTTAAATCAAGGCCTAGGCTTCTGGCGGGGGTTCCCCCAAAACCGCATGCTACATTTGAGGCCCCCTTTTTCCCCCCGTGGGGAAAGTTTTCATTTTTTCTATCAGATTCTTTTTTTTTTTTTTCGTCTGCGCTGCACAGCTTGCAGGCTTGCAGGATCTTAGTTCCCCGACATGAGATTGAACCTGGCCCCAGCAGTGAAAGCACCGAGTCCTAACCATTGAACTGCCAGGGAATTCCCCAGATTCTTTCTTTTTAAAAACCATTTTTAAAAAATTGAAGTATAGGTGATGTATAATGTTGTGTTAGCTTCAGGTGTATAGCAAGATGATTCATATATATATACACACATCTATCTATCTATATACATCTATATCTATATATTCTTTTTCAGATTCTTTTCCATGATAGGTTATTATCAGACACTGAATATAGTTCCCTGTGCTATACAGTAGGTCCTTGTTGTTTATCTATTTTATACATAGCAATGTGTATATGTTAATCCCAAACTCCTAATTTATCTCCCCCTTTGTCTCTGCTATCCCCTTTGGTAACCATAAGTTTGTTTTCAATGACTGTCAGTCTATTTGTTTTGTAAATAAGTTCATTTGTATCATTTTTTAGATTCCACATAGAAGTGATATCATATAATATTTGTCTTTCTTTGTCTTACTTCACTTAATATGATAATCTCTAGGTCCATCCAGGTTTCTGTAAATGGCATTATTTCATTCTTTTTTATGGCTGAGTAATATTCCTTTGTGTATATGTACCACATCTTCTTTATCCATCTATCAGATTTTTGAAGGAATCTTCAGTCAAACAAGGTGAAGAACAAATGTCCTCATGCCTCTCTGGTCTTCAAGAATGTTGTGTTGAAATTCAGCCCCTCTTGAATTACAAGTGTTTGTGGGCTTATTGAGCATATGCTTAGGGTGAGAATAAGCCCAGGACAGTGAAAAGGGAAGGCCAGGGCTGGTAATCAAGAACCAGAGCAACCATGGGAACCAGAGCAAAAAGTCACCCATTTCCCTTTATCCTGGCCCTGGCCCAGGAATGTGTGTGACAGAGAACTTGATGGTGTCAGCCTTGGAGGAAACCTCAAGAAGCACTGCTGCTTGAGGGAACCACTTGGGCAATATTGTGTATGGTGGTCACTGACAAAGCTCTGGAGTGAGACTGCCTAGTTCTACCATAGCCTTGGTTAAATAAATAAGCTGGGCCTCAGTTTTCTCAACTCTAAAATGGGGATGAGGGAGTTCCCTGGTGGTCCAGTGGTTAGGACTCTGTGCTTCTACTGCAAGGGGCACGGGTTTGATCCCTGGTTGGGGAACTAAGATCTCACATGCCACACAGCCAAAAAACAAGAAATCTCTAAAATGGGGATGAAAACAGTATCTCTCCCCTTGCTTATTGAAGGATTACCTGGGATAGGGCCAAGGAAACAATAAATGTCAGCTATTGTGATGACTATTTATAAGTGACTTTATACTCTCCTTGTAATCATTCTTTTGTGTGACCTTTGCAGTGAACACTTCCTGAGGGTGAGAGATGTATCACAATCTCTATGTTAATTCTCCTTTATAAGAACTTCCAGCCACATGTCTTAAAGGTACATTCTAAAAAAAAAAAGTATATTCTTACCTCTGCTACTTAACTATTTCAGAACTTCTATCTTCAAAGAACCAAAGAAAGTTTATTTCATCCACGTTTTTCTAATATTTTATCTTCTGTAGATATCGCATGAAGTCTACAATGATTTGAACATTTCTAACCTAACAGACAAAATGACAAAGTGGATTTTCCAACCTCTGCCATTGACAACACTCACTGGCTAAAAATTTCTCATATGTGTGATGCTTTGAACTTCTTTCAGTGCTTTCATAACTCTCTTTATTTTATTTATGTGGTTCTTTACTTACTTATACCCCTACCTTTTCCCATCAAGGACTGAAGGTGGCTTTAAGGACACACAAAATCACAAGATAGCATAAAGACAGAGCCAAGGAAGAAAAACAAAGGAGAAAGAACACCAAAATCCCTGGGAATTGGGGAGAAAAAGGCCTTGTTCCTATTTCACAGAGAAGGAAAGCAGGGCACAGAATCACTAAATGACTTTTGAAGCTGTGTGGGTTAAAAGCTAGAAATATCATGGGCTTCCCTGGTGGCGCAGTGGTTGAGGGTTCGCCTGCCGATGCAGGGGACACGGGTTTGTGCCCTGGTCCAGGAAGATCCCACATGCCGCGGAGCAGCTGGGCCCATGAGCCATGGCCACTGAGCCTGCGCGTCCGGAGCCTGTGCTCCACAACGGGAGAGGCCACAACAGTGAGAGGCCCGCGTACCGCAAAAAAAGAAAAAAAAAAATTATTGTGATACAGCAATTTTTCTTATAGAAACATAGCTTGAAGAACAATTTAAGGTATATACAAGGGTTTAACCATAAGAATGTTGAACACAGCCCTTTATAATAGCAGAACATTAGAAACAGTGAAAATGATCAAAGATAGGCAACTGTTTATTTGTATAATGATTTTAAAAGTTGTTTCAGAGAAATATAAGGCATAACAAGGAAAAGGTGATCTGACAGGCATTTTTAAAAAAAAAGGACCAGTATTTCTTGAGATGTCCAACAGATTTTTTCACAGGAAGTTTTATTGAAATAAGCCTGAGAAATAATGCAGATAGATCCTGTGAACTTCTACCCACTTTCTCCTAATGTATTGTACTTCAAGCTGTAGTATATTGACATTGATAAATCCAACCATCTTACTCATATTTCTCAGTTTTACTTAAAATCATTTATGTGTATCTATACGATTTTATCACATGTGTAGATTCACACATCCATAATCACCATCAAGATACAGAATATTTCCCTCACCACAAGGATCCCTCATGTTGCCCTTTATAACCAGGCCCACATCCTTCGCCCACCCCAATCCCTGGTGTCCACTAATCTGTTCTGAAATTTCTAAAAATACTGTCATTTCAAAAATATTATATAGGGCTTCCCTGGTGGCACCATTGTTGAGAGTCCGCCTGCCGATGCAGGGGATACGGGTTCGTGTCCCGGTCGGGAAGATCCCACATGCTGCGGCGCAGCTAGGCCCGTGAGCCATGGCTGCTGAGCCTGCGCGTTCGGAGCCTGTGCTCCGCAATGGGAGAGGCCACAACAGTGAGAGGCCCGCGTACCACAAAAAAAAAAAAGAAAAAGAAATTATATAAATGGAATACAGTATGTAGCCTCTGGGAATTCGCTGTTTTTTCCCATGCAGTCTAATTCCCTGGAGATTCACCCAAGCTATTGTGTGCATGGCTAGTTCATTCCTCTACTGCAGAGCAGTGCTTCATGGTCTGAATGCACCACAATTTAACAATTCTCCTATTGAAGGATAACTGGGCAGTTCAAGTTTTTAGCTATTATGAATAAACATGCTATGAACATTCATGTACAGGTTTTTGCACAAATCTAAGTTTTCAATTCTCTCAGATTAAATGTCCAAGAGTGCAATTACTGGATCATGTGGTAACTGCATGTTTAGTTTTATATAAGAAACTGCCAAACCATTTTCCAGAGTGGCTGAACCACTTTACATTCTCACCAGCAATGTATGAATGATCCAGTTTCTCTACCTCCTCACCAGCATTTGGTGCTGTCATATGTTTTACCTTAGCATTCTGATAGGTATCATTATGGTTTTAGTTTTCCCTGTGGCTAATGATGTTGAACATATTTTCACGTGCTTATTTGCCATCTGGATATCCCCTTCAGAGAAATGTCTCTTTGTGTCTTTTGCCCATTTTCTAATTAGATTATTTTTTTCTGTTGAGTTTTGAGGTTTCCACATACTCTAGAGATACTGGTCCTTTGTCTGATATCAGATTTGCAAATACTTCTCCCAGTGTGCATCTTATCTTTTCATCCTCATCATGTGGGTTTTCAGAGAGCAAAAGTTTTTAATTTTGATGAGGTTCAATTCATCAGTTTTTTGGCTGTTGTATTTTTCATTCTACCATTTACATTTGCTTCTTTTTCTAATTCTTTGCTGAGATTTTCTATTTTTCATTTATTTCCAGAGAATTTGTAATTGATTGTCAAGCATTTTTATGTTGGTTGCTTTAAAACCCTTGTCATTTAATTCCAAATCAGTGTGATTCATCTCACTGTTGGTGTCTGTGACTGCTTCTTCATTCAAGTTGTGACTTTTCAGCTTTTGGTTTGACAGGTGATTTGGGGTTGTATACTGAACATTTGTCCACTATGTTTAGAGACTATTCATTTAGAGAATCTTGGTCCTATTTAAATCCTTCTTTTTAGCAAGCAGCCATTCTCTTTAGGTTCAGCACTCAGGTTCTGGTCTGCTTTCATGGGCTGCGGTCTAATTTTCAGAGACTCTGCTGTTCATTGTGGTTTGTCTGGTGCTGCTGAGGCCCCCACAGGTCCCTGCTGGTATTGTCTGAGGGCCTGGCCTGGCCTATAGGTGTTCCTTGGCAGGGGGAGATCTCAGGCCCCTGGGCAGACTTCCCAGGCAGGGCCGCTTGTTGAGGTGGGGTTCCCCTTTACAGTGCCCCCCTCTTTGCTGCTCCCCAGCTGCCAGAGTGAATGTGGGTAAAGGAGGGGAGTCTCAGGCCCATGAAGATAAAGGGACTTCCCAGGCTGGGTCACTTGCAGTGCTGGCAGAATCCCCCTGTTTGTGCCTCCTGGATGCCTAGGTCTGGCTTAGTAGGGGAGGGGCATCTTGGGCCCAGTGGAGGAGAGCACTTCCCCTGGTCACTTATTGCTACGGGTCTCCTATAGGCTCCCCCTTGCTGGGTGCTGGGTTCTCCTGATGATGTTGGATAGACAACCAGTCAATCATGGGGTGAGAGGAGCCTATGTGACCCCTTCTTGTTTCTAGATGTAGGTCAGGGTGCACTGGTCCTGGTCACCTTCTCTATGCTGTTCCTTCAGTCCTGGGGCCCCCAAAACAATTCATCTTCTTCTTACCACTGCAAATGTTCTACTTTGGATGCCACTTGTATTTCCAGGGTGTATAGAGAAAAGCAGGGAGAAATAGGTCTACACTATTTTGTCACATTACAAAAGATTTTTTAAATCTCTTACCTTTTAATGCTCCTATAATTTCATCAAATAAGGCATATTTAAATCCTTTGCTCTTATCTTTTCAGAAGAAAATATAACATTTATTTGGCAAATGTGCAAAAAAAAAAGTCAGATAGCATTTTTTATATCTGTATTCTACCCTGTAATCAATCAAGCAAGATATGTGAAAAGGTGTCCTCAAATTATATAACATGTGCAGTAACTAGGCCTAATTAGTAAGTCATTTTCTCAGACTTCAAATCAGTAAAATAATCTCTAACAACTTTGTTCATCTTTGTTTTAAGATGAAAAAACTCTGCAAAGAATGAATTACAAAGGCTTAACACATACGGTACATTTAAATTCTTTTTCTCTGTAAGGCTAAGGAACATGAAAAAAGTGGCCACAAGAGGGCAGCAGACTCAAACTCTGCCCCATAGCAAGAGCCTGCCAAGCACGTGTCCAGGCTCCAGACCCAGAGTAGCTGCTTAAGTATTACTGGCTAAAAACACAGGATATTATTTTAACCCATTCTCCCCTTACACTTTACTTCTAAAATGGCATTGGTCCATGGATAATGTCCTCATCTTTTTATCTATACTGTGCTTAACATGCCCCAAAATTTTCCAAAAAGTTCTTTGTAAGAAAATTCTGGACATAACAATTACTGAATACATTGTAAAGAAATGAAGTTAAACCGCTTTCCTTGTTTGTTTTTAGAATTTATTTTAATTTTCCACTCGTTCGTATTATTTTGTAAGCAGGAAAAAACTCACAATACTATAAAATATAAGAATACAGTTTTCTTAATAGCTTTAAAAGACAGTCTTTAGGGGTATCCTTAAAACTGTAATCTCGGGCTTCCCTGGTGGCGCAGTGGTTGAGAGTCCGCCTGTCGATGCAGGGGACACGGGTTTGTGCCCTGGTCTGGGAAGATCCCACATGCCGCGGAGCGGCTGGGCCCGTGAGCCATGGCCGCTGAGCCTGCACGTCCGGAGCCTGTGCTCCGCAATGGGAGAGGCCACAACAGTGAGAGGCCCACGTACCGCACAAAAAAAACAGATAAACAAAAAAACAAACAAACCTGTAACTGCAGGCAGAGTGCACAGAAGTAAACAAGCCTCTTCTCCCACGGCAAGTGTCCTTGACACTCAAAGGATGATGAGAGATGGTACAGATCACAAATAGCATTCCTGAGCCTTAAAAATAATTCTACTCGGGCTTCCCAGGTGGCACAGTGGTTAAGAATCCGCCTGCTAATGCAGGGGACAAGGGTTTGATCCCTGGTCCGGGAAGATCCCACATGCTGCAGAGCAACTAAGCCTGTGTGCCACAACTACTGAGCCTGTACTCTAGAACCCATGAGCCACAACTACTGAAGCCGGCGTGCCTAGAGCCCGTGCTCCACAACAAGAGAAGCCACCACAATGAGAAGTCCGCATACAGCAACAAAGACCCAATGCAGCCAAAAATAAAGAAATGAATAAATAAATTTATTAGAAAAAGAATTCTACTCAAACTGTTATCACCTCTACTGACTATTTAACATTGTCTACAATTTAGCAGGCTAAAATACAGAACTATATGTATGTATGTATATATATATTTTTTTAAGGGATAGAAAAGTCACAGTTAGAAGTAGTCTGTAAAGAGGGTCTCCAAGGAAATAGGAGTTGCCAGGTCACTATGTGACTTTCGGTGACTTTCTTCAATATCCTGGGGTTCAACTTCCCCTTGGAGAAAATGAGACAACTAGGAGACCTTGGTAGTTTTCAAACCTCTTTTTTGGCCCTGACATCCTTTCTTCCAATGAATAATTATCTGGAGGATGAGCAAGAGTGGAGAGTCCAGGGCTCACTACTGTCTCCCAGTCCTGACCTGTAGCTCTCAAAAAGCTGCCTGGAGCACAGTTTGGGCACACTGGCCCAGAAGCTGTACCATTCTCTAACTCTGTGGGCCTTAATCATGTACACTTAGGGTTTACCGTTCACTCCTTGGGCCACACAATTAGGACACATTGTTGCCTTCCAACAGTGGCAAGAAAAGAGTTCAAAACCCGTTTAGAACCTGAAAATTAAGCCTAGTTGGCTGAATCTGCATAACTCAATCCAGGAAGTGGTAACAAAATGCAGAGATGCATTGCCATGAAGAATACTCAAACTTCCCAAATAAAACCCATCAACTTGATATGTGATAGGAAGTTTCAGATTTTGTTCTATGATTTCTCAGGGAATTGGCTCATCAGTCTCCTTCTTTCCCTTCGTGAGTGTATCTTAGGTCCAGTTTAGAGGAGGCTCTGTCATTAGCTACTAGGTTGGGTACTATTTAATGCAGCTATAAAGAAATGTCTTTAACATTATTTCCACGTCTGAAATATACCCTGACTCCTGTTTAAAATGACAACACCACATCCAAAATTCTACAGTTATTATGTAAATTCTTTTTGAGATTTTGAATTTAAGAGCTTATAATTTCTTATGGAAATAAAATATTCAAGAACTACAAATGGATACCACATGAATAGCAGAAAGGAAAAAGACATACTTATCTACTTTTAAAAAATAAATTCCTTAGATGAAATGCCTAAACACACAGGTTATAAAATGGCCTTTGAAGATTGGGATGTTGACAGATTCCAAAAGAAGAATAAGGAGCATCAAACCACCATTTACTTTAAACTTATAGCCACTTGTCAGCAGGGCCTTTAATCATCTAAGACACTGTGTTTAATATTCAACTTGCTGTATACACTCCACTAATTTCCCCAACAACTGCTCTTAGAAGTTCAAGTTGGAGGAAAGGGCTGAGGTTTCCCACCTCCACGCTGCAATGTCAAAGCAACTGCAGAGGAACACTGTGTCCTGCATTAGAATACATCTTGGGTGCTCTCCAGGATAAAGGTTTGCAAGGGCTCTGATGAGACAGGCCACGTGAGCTACCCAGAGTTTATCAAGCTAGAATGGTACACACAGGACTGCACCTCCAGGAAGCATTTGTGACCTTGAGTTTGAGAGGTTTCTCCAAGACTATTTGCCATTTCACTCTGCACTTTCATTCTGTTTACTATATGCTTTCTTCAAGCCCAGTAATGAAAGAGAAAGGAAATGTGTATCTAAGAGGCAGGGAGTTCAAGTCCATCAACAAAAATGTACTTGGGACTAATTGACAGGTTGAATTCATCAGTCTCTGGAATGGACTGGAGCTAATCAGGGAGGGGAGAGCACACTTCAATGAGGGAAACAATGCAGCTGAGGCACCAGGGCCTGACTCAGCATAGAAACAGGCCCGACTGGAACAGCAGGCCTGTGTTAATGAGTACTTAGACACCAGCAGGGGCTTGTATTCAGCTGGTGTGCACCTGCACAGCCTTGCCAGTTGTTAAAATATTGCAATACTGTTGAATTGGTTGTTAAATATTTTGAACAAATACCCCAGACATCATATTACACAGTCCTGAAAATGAGGCACAGGAGCCTTGCGAGGAGTTGGCAGGAAAGTGAAGTGGACCAGGACATCTCAAGGGGATTTAAATAGAGGATGTGAAGCCAACTGTGTTTCGGGAGGACCTTCTTGGCGTGTGGCTCTTCTGCCTGATCTCCCCAGGAAGCGCAAAGGCGGGGGTTTCACGATTCTGTGCTTGGCCAAGGTGATAAGTTGTTGTTTGCTCCCCAGCAATTCATAGGAAGTGGCTAATCGGTCACCTCAGGACAGATGAGCTCTGTTTATTTAGACAGAGCCTGGCCTCACCTGCCTTTGGTACCCAGACAGAAACGACCAAGGCTTTGAGGTTTTTCTGACTAATACTCTCAGATTCTTATCAACCCGCGCACTTCTTGGAAAGCACTCTCAAGCCTCACGTCCTTTGCCACGAATCCCCTCCCCCGGGGCACGGGCAGTGAGGTGGCAGCTGGGCACAGCAGATAAGGGCAGAGGAGTATCTGTTTCGCTCCCGGCACCTGAGCAGGAGCAGTTGGGGTAGAGGTCATGGCCGGAGAATGAGGAAGAGTTTTGTGTGAGGTGACGAGGGAGGAGGGAGAGCAGGGCCTTCTTCCAGAAGCTGGGTCAGTGACAGGCCCACAACAGAGGCAGATGCATGGTGACACGGGGAATCCATACAAAAGGAGCCAAGTGCAGTGAGTCCCAGGTTGGATGCGCCCAATGCTGGGCGACCCTGGTGACTGCAACTGGAAACTTTTGCACCCCTAGAAGAGCAATTTCCTAACAACACACAGCAGCAAAAAGCAAACCAAGAATGAAGTTGGCTTGGGAAGTGGATGTGTTGAGAAGCTGAGACGGGATGGCCACCATCAGGACACCTGCAGAAACCAATGTGCAGATAGGCCGGGTCTCTGACAAACTAGGGATCCAGAGTTATTGGACTAGATTAAAACATGGGCCAAAGTCTCCAGACGGCTGGTGAGGGAGAGAGCCTGTAACCAAAGGCACCTTAGAACATGCAGTGAGGGGAGGAAAGCGACTCAATTTACAAGTAGAAAGTGAACCCTCAGGCTCCTGGACAGTCTGAGAAACACGTGGTGGAAGATGGTCAGCGCAGAGCCCATTGGCTGGACACTCAGGGTAGTGACTCCCCCAGAGGTTAAGGCTGTCCATCTCAAGTTCATGGCTTGGTAACGGCCAGATTACCAGTGACAACCTAAGTTTACTTTGTAGAAAATCTTCTCACCAAAGGCAGATCTAGAATGTTTACAACAAAATAAACAGCTTTCTATGTAAGCATCTCCTACTGATGTCAGAATGAAGTCCTTTTGTGGTGGATAAACCTGAGCCCAGTTATTTCCATTTAGCATAAACTCTCAGATGCGGGCTGTTAAATAAACGGATGGCTGCCTCCCATTTGACCCCAGCATAATCCTTGCTCCCATCATGGCTCAAACATACCATTTCCACTTAGTTCACAGGAACCTCTGGGTGATCTGGTCCATTTTTAAAACAGTCACGAGTATTGTCAGTAATAAATGGCATAACCTACAAAAGTACTAGAGTGGCCGGGTGTACAGCCGAAGAAAATTTTTGAAAATATTTAAGTCTGAATAAAATAGTATCAAAACCTAATATTCCTACCTAAAATTACCCCCTCCCAAAATGAGTTGTTTGCTCTATCAAGCTAACGAACTTGCCTACATTTATTTCCAGCAGCTCCTTGTCCCAAGGGTATCAGCCCCTTGGTTACTTTCCAGGTTAGAAAAAAGCAAACTTGACTCAAAGTATGACTTAAAATGCTGCCTTTGGATTCGCCCCAGCTTTGCCATTTAATTAGTGACACTGGGCAAGTTTCCTAACTTCTCTAAGCCTCATGTCCTCAGGTATAAAATAGCGCTAATTTCCATTTTTTAGGTTTGTGGTAAAAATGGAAAGTGGCAAAGGTTTGTGAAACACTAAGCATGGAGCCCAGCAGCACAGAACCTGATGGGCAGCAAGTCCTCCACAAACAGAAGCAATCATTGCTCACCCATTCTAAGACATTCCAGAACGCTGTTGCGCAGAGAGAAATGCCCAGGCACAGAACCTTCCTTGGGGGACTGTGTGCAGCCCAGCGGGAGTGCTGGGAGTGCTGCAGAGGGTCAGGCACAGCCACGGGCAAAAGGCGGGAGATGGACGCTAAGGACAGTTCCACTGGGAAAGGTCAAGCTCCAGGGTGGGGAGGGGAGGGGAGTGTGAGAAGGTGTGGGGGTGGGAAACCTAAACAGGATGCTTTTCAAGGACAGCAGACAGGCAAATCCCCAAATCTCTCTCCTACCTGCCCTGATTCCAGAAATTGAACCTCTCTTTTAGGTTAAGGCTCAGTACTCTTAAAAACTGGGACTCCAAAAGCACAGAGGCGGGTGACTCATCTGTGTGTGTGTGTTTGCCTTGACAGAAGCGACAGAGTTTAAGCTGCTGCACAAGGGTCTATAACTTACTTTACACACGAGATATATATATATATATATATATATATATATATATATTTTTTTTTTTTTTTTTTTTTTTTTGCCGTACGCGGGCCTCTCACTGTTGTGGCCTCTCCCGTTGCAAAGCACAGGCTCCAGGCGCACAGGCTCAGCGGCCATGGTTCACGGGCCCAGCCGCTCCGTGGCATGTGGGACCGGGGCACGAACCCGTGTCCCCTGCATCGGCAGGCAGACTCTCAACCACTGCGCCACCAGGGAAGCCCCACGATATATTTTTTTTTAATATTTATTTATTCATTTGGCTGCGCTGGGTCTTAGCTGCGGCGTGCGGGATTTTTGTCACCGCGTCCGGGATCTTTGTTGCAGCATGGGGGATCTTTTCTTTAGTTACAGCACGCAGGATCTTTAGTTGCGGCATGAGAACTCTTATCTGTGGCATGTGGGATCTAGTTCCCTGACCAGGGATCAAACCCGGGCCCCCTACATTGGGAGTGTGGAGTCAGACACTGGACCACGAGGGAAGTCCCACTTTGCACATGTTAAATGGCTGACAGTTCTGCTGTGTCTCCATCAGTTACACATTTTGACTTTTGGGAGGCAGAGGAAATCTGACAATCTCCTCCTCCAACACTGAACATGCTATGGGGCTAAATTCAGGCTTTGAAACTGAGGAGGACCCTGTGGGGCTCCCGGGCATGGAGACTTTTCTGTCCCCCGTTTCTTGTGAGCAAGACTCCCAGCCTCCATAACCTTCCCTGAGTTCCAAAGGGCAGATTTGAACTGTTGCTAATCAAGGGAGGAGCAGCCAAGAAACCACCTGAGGCCAGATTAAAGACCAGAGAAGCTCATCAAGATTAGGAGACCACCTGAGACCCTGCACACACCCTCATCTTGTCAGCAACTCCACCCTTGAACTATTGCTATAAACTCCTCATCAAATCCTCCCAGGTGGGGACACATGGTTTTTCAAGACAGGAGCCCGCTGTGTCCCCCTTTGCTCAGCAAAGCAATAAAGCTATCCGTTTCTACTTCACCCAAAACTCTGTCCCCAAGATTCGATTTGGCACTGGTGTACAGAGAGGCTGAACTTTCAGCATCAGCTTCACCTAATTCAGTGCTGCCTATGACTCCCAACCCTTATACTGGAACCTTCCAAAGTTATCCATAAGCATCCTTAAGCTATGTATGTGCATGGGGAGTGGGGAGGGGAATGGAGACACTTTATGTTGTGATCAACTTCAGCCCTAAATAAATGTGGGCCTCTCTCGTAATGAAATAATAACAGCATTTACTCATCCATTCTTTCTTTTTAATTTTTGTTTTGTTGTTGTTGTTTTTATTTTTACTCAGCCATTCTTCATACAGTACCTGCTATCCTGGAATTTATGTTCTAGTTGGGGGAGACAAACAAATAAATTAACAATAAAATACATAGGGTGCCCAATGATACTAGTGCTGTGGAAAAGAATAAAGCCAGGGAAGGACATGATGAGGGAGCATCAGCAGGAGAGAGGCAAGGCTGGGCCTCTCTGAAGGGTGAGCATGCTAGGCAGCAGCCCAGCCTGGTGTGGGAAGGATGGGTGATGGTACAAGGTGAGGTCAGAGAGGCCAGGCCCAGGGCCCCAGGGGCATGGGGCCAGGTTAAGTCCTCTTAAGTTTGGCTTAGGCTCTGAGTCAGATAAGAAGCTACCAAAGACTAATAGAATATGATTTACACTTTAAAAGGATCCTCTGGTCTCTGTGTTAAGAAGAAACTGTAGGAGTGAGGAATCAAGATGGCAGAATAGGAGGATGCGGAATTCACCCTTCCTCACAAGTACATCAAGAATACATCTACAGGTGTGGCCCTGTTACCTTGGAGAGCTGAAGGGGTCTGGAGGTCCTGTGACGGTGTTCTGGGATGGAGATCTAAACAATATAAACATTAAACGGTACAGCTGCCTCAAATCCCAGGGAATTTCAGAATGACTGACACTTCTGAAGCTGTTACAAATTTTGAAGAGATGTTTGCCAGTAGATTCATAGAAGATGACAAAGAGTACCAGGAATACCTGAAACGCCCTCCTGAGTTCCCTTCAATTGTTGAGGAATGGAATAGCAGAGCTGGTGGGAACCAAAGAAATAGAGGCAATCAGTTGCAAGATAACAGAGAGTTTAGAGGCAGGGATAGCAGACGGGGGTAGCCAAGTGACAATCGATCCATCAATGGCATGGATGAACCTGGGGTAACAATTACTCACAGCACAGACAAGAACCTTACTATCCCCATCAATATGGACACTATGGTCACAACCAACGGCCTCCCTATGGCTACTACTGATAGAAATGTCAGTAGCTTTTAGTAAAACCATTTACTCTGTTAACATGACAAAAGTTTATGTTGTATTTTCTGTTGGTCATAGTTTTACATCTGATTGTAGAGAGTGGATTGATTTTTTGGAACTTGAGAAAGAAAGAAAAAACAAAAGAAAAGAAATGAGAAGGGCCAGCATCCCTGGCGGGGAAATCAAGGTGGGGAGAGGTTCCTGCACTCAGAAAAGCCCATTCATGGCGGGAAAATCAGCTGGGGCAGAAAGGGACCTTTGGGGGACTGGAGGTGAACACAGCAACCGGTCTGTGGAAGGCAGGACAAAGTAAGAACTGCGTACATGGTCTGTGCCACAGCCCTGCGCACCCCAGCCTGAGTCACGTGTCTCCTGGTGTGGAGGGGGCTGGGTGCTGGAAACTGGGGTTTGGAGAGTAGACCCGGGGAGGACAGCGATTGGCTGTGAAGAGACAGCCTGAAGGGACAAGAGTAAGGAGCTCCACAACAGGGAAGGTTTTTGGAAGAAACCCAGGCTGCTATAGAAGCAAGGTATCATTGTTGAGTGGCACACAAGGAGAGGAGCCGCCATTGCAACCCCCTTCCCCACCGCTGGCCCCTGCCTCCACAGACACTGGGAGGGACTCCCACCAGAGCGAGCATGTCCCAGTCTGTTGCAACTTCCTGCCAGTCTCTGTCACCGCAGACACTTTACACGACCCAGTTGTGGCTGCCTTATCCCTCCACAGCCTGAGTGAGTAAGTTCCCCAGTCAGCGTGGGTGCCTCAATCACTGCTGCTTTCACCACCTCTCGCCTGGGTGGGGAAAAGACACCTAACGGTAGCCCACATGCAGAGGTGGGACCAAAACCAAAGCTGAGCCCCAGGAGCTGTGCTACCAAGGAAGAGGAACGGAATTCTCTCTGTGCAGTTGCACGAGCTGTGGATTAAATCCCTGTGATCTGCTTGGTAAACCCTGCATCTGAGGAATATCTGAATGGACATGTGCTCCCACAACTGAGACCAGTCTAGCTTTAGCAGCTGAGGGCAAGTACACGTGGGAGATGGGCCAGGTCAGAGTCTGAGCTGCTCCCACAGGGCCCACAGCAGGTCCAGAGACCTACCTAGAGGTATTGGAGGGCCTCCTGGGGAGGGAGGGGTTGGCTGTGGCTCACTGTGGGGTCGAGGACACTGAGAATGGAGGCCTCAGGAAAATATTATTATTACTATTGTTTTTCTATTTTTAAATTAATTTTTATGGGGTATAGTTGCTTCACAATGTTGTCTTAATTTCTACTGTACAGAAAAAAAGTATGGAACGCTTCACGAATTTGCATGTCATCCTTGCACAGGGGCCACGCTAATATTCTCTGTATCATTCCAATTTTAGTATATGTGCTACTGAAGCAAGCACTCTTTTTTGGTTTGTTTGTTTCACTTTGTTCTGTTGTTGTTTTCTGTTTTAATTTTATTTAATTTTTAAATATATTTTTTACTTTTCTATTTTTACTTTATTGTGGTTTTGTGGGGGTTTTTTCTTGTTTTTCCTTTTGTTCTTTTTTTTAATCGTCTTTGTGTGTTTGTTTTATGTTATCTTTGCTTTTTTTTTTTTTTTTTTTTTTTTGTGGTACGTGGGCCTCTCACCATTGTGGCCTCTCCTGTTGTGGAGCACAGGCTCCAGACGCGCAGACTCAGCGGCCATGGCTCACGGGCCCAGCCGCTCTGCGGCATGTGGGATCTTCCCAGACCAGGGCACAAACCCGTGTACCCTGCATCGGCAGGCGGACTCTCAACCACTGCACCACCAGGGAAGCCCCATCTTTGTTTTTAGTTTGCTTTCTGTTTTTGTTTTGTTTTGTTAGTTTTTTATTGTTTGTTTTGGGGTTCTTTTGTTTGTTCGGTTGTTCTCTTGGGTTTTTTTGTTTGTTTGTATTTTCTTTTTTCTGTTTGTCTGTTTGGTTTTGCTTTTATCACTTGTCTTGGATTTTGCTTGTCTGCTTGTTTTCTTTTCTTCTTTTTCTTGGCTGTGCAGCTTGTGGGGTCTCACTTCCCCAGCCAGGGGTTGGGATAAGAGTGCCAAGCCCAGGATACCAGACCACCAGAAAACTCCTGGACCCAGAGAATATTAGTCAGCATAAGCTCTCCCAGAGGTCTCCATCTTGACACTAAGACCTGGCTTCACCAAACTGCCTGCAGATTCCAGTGCTGGATGCCTCACACCAAACAACCAGCAAGACAGGAACACAGCCCCACCCATTAGCAGACAGGCTGCCTAAAAGTCGTACTAAGCTCACAGACACACCAAAACACACTACCTGACACAGCCCAGCCCATCAGAGGCAAAAGACTCAGTTCCAATCAACAGAGTGCCGGCACCAGTCCCTCCTACCAGGAAGCTGACACAAGTGCCTGGACCAACCTCACCCACCAGGGGCCAGACACTAGAAGCAAGAGGAACTATGACCCTGAAGCCTGTGGAAAGGAGACCATAAACACAGTAAGTTACACAAAATGAGACAACAGAGAAATATGTTGTAAATGAAGAAGCAAGGTAAAAATCCACAAGACCAAATGAATGAAGAGGAAATATGCAGTCTACCTGAAAAAGAATTCAGAGTAATGATAATAAAGGATGATACAAAATCTTGGAAATAGAATGGAGGCACAGATTGAGAAGATAAAAGAAATGTTTAACCAGGACCTAGAAGAACTTTCAAAGAACAAACAGTGATAAACAATACAATAACTGAAATGAAAAATACACAGAAGATAGAATAAGTGAGCTGGAAGATAAAATGGTGGAAATAACTGCTGAGGAGCAAAATAAAGAAAAAAGAAATTAGGACAGTCTCAGAGACCTCTGGGACAACATTAAATGCACCAACATTCGAATTATAGAGGTCCCAGAAGACAAAGAGAAAGAGAAAGGGTCTGAGAAAATATTTAAAGAGATTATAGTCAAAAACTTCCCTAACATGAGAAAGGAAATAGCCACCCAAGTCCAGGTAGCACAGAGAGTCCCATACAGGATAAAGCCAAGGAGAAACATGCTAAGACACATACTAAATACACAAAAAATATTACATACAAAGAAAAAGTATTAAAAGCAGCAAGGGAAAAGCAACAAATAACATACAAGGGAATCCTCAGAAGGTTAACAGATGACCTTTCAGCAGAAACACTGCAGGCCAGAAGGGAGTGGCAAGATATATTTAAACTGATGAAAGGGAGAAACCTACAACCAATATTACTCTACCCAGCAAGTATCTCATTCAGATTCGACAGAGAAATCAAAAGCTTTACAGAGAAGCAAAAGATAAAAGAATAAAGCACCATCAAACCAGCTTTACAACAAAAGCTAAAGGAACTTCTCTAGGCAGGAAACACAAGAGAAGGAAAACACCTACAAAAACAAACCCAAAACAATTAAGAATATGATAATAGGAAAATACATATCAATAATTACCTTACATGTAAATGGATTAAATGCTCCAAGCAAAAGACACAGACTGGCTGAATGGATAAAAAACAAGGCCCATATATATGCTGTCTAAAAGAGACCCACTTCAAACCTAGGGACACATACAGACTGAAAGTGAGGGGATGGAAAAAGATATTCCATGCAAATGGAAATCAAAAGAAACCTGGAGTAGCAATATTTGTATCAGACAAAATAGACTTAAAATAAAGAATGTTAGAAGAGACAAGGAAGGACACTACATAATGATCAAGGGATCAATCCAAGAAGATATAACAATTGTAAATATTTATGCACCCAACAGAGGAGCACCTCAATACATAAGGTAAATACTAACAGCCATAAAAGGGGAAATTGACAGTAACACAATAATAGTGGGGGACTTTAACATTCCACTTATACCAATGGACAGATCATCCAGACAGAAAATTAGTAAGGAAACACAAGCCTTAAATAACACATTAGACCAGATAGACTTCACTGATATTTATAGGACATTCCAACTAAAAGCAGCAGAATACATTCTGTTCTCAAGTGCACATGGAACATTCTCCAGGGTAGATCACATCTTGGGTCACAAATCAAGCCTTCGTAAATTTAAGAAAATTGAAATCGTATCAAACATCTTTTCCGACCACAACACTATGAGATTAGAAATCTATTACAGGAAAAAAAACTGTAAAAAACATAAACACATGGAAGCTAAACGATACATTACTAAATAACCAAGAGATCACTGAAGAAATCAAAGAGAAAATCAAAAAATACGTAGAGACAAATGATAACAAAAACACGATGTTCCAAAACCTATGGGATGCAGCAAAAGAAGTTCTAAGAGGGAAGTTTATAGCAATTCAATCTCACCTCAAGAAATAAGAAAAATCTCAAATAAACAATCTAACCCTACACCTAAGGCAACTAGAGAAAGAAGAACAAAGAAAACCCAAAGTCAGTAGAAGGAAAGAAATCATAAGGATCAGAGCAGAAACAGAAACAAAGAAAACAATAGCAAAGATCAATAAAACAAAAAGCTGGTTCTTTGAGAAGATAAACAAAATTGATAAACCTTTAGCCAGACTCATCAAGAAAAAAGGGAGAGGACTCAAATCAATAAAATTAGAAATGAAAAAGGAGAAGTTACAACTGACACCGCAAAAATACAAAGCATCATAAGAGACTACTATAAGCAGGTATATGCCAAAAAAATGGACTACCTGGAAGAAATGGACAAATTGTTGGAAAGGTACAACCTTCCAAGACTGAACCAGGAAGAAATACAAAATATGAACAGACCAATGACAAGTAATGAAATTGAAACTGTGATTAAAAATCTTCCTGCAAACGGGACTTCCCTGATGGTGCAGTGGTTAAGAATCGGTGCTCCCAATGAAGGGGGCCTGGGTTCAATCCCTGGTCAGGGAACTAGGTCACAGATGCATGCCACAACTAAGAGTTTGCATCCCTCAACTAAAAAAGATCCAGCATGCTGCAACTAAGGAACCAACGTGCCATAACTAAGGAGCCCACATGCCACAACTAAGGAGCCAGCAAGCCACAACTAAGACCCAAGCAACCAATAAATAAATAAAATAAAATAAATATTAAAAACAAATCTTCCAGCAACCAAAAGTCCAGGACCAGATGGCTTCACAGGTGAATTCCATCAAACATTTAGAGGAGAGCTAACACCTATCCTTCTCAAACTCTTCCAAAAACCTGCAGAGGGAGGAATTCTCCTAAGCTCATTCTATGACGCCACTATCACCCTGATATCAAAATCAGACAAAGAAGTCACAAAAAAAGAAAATTAGAGGCCAATATCACTGATGAACATAGATGCAAAAATACTCAACAAAATACTAGCAAACAGAATCCAACAACACATTAAAAGGATCATACACCATGATCAAGTGGGGTTTACCCCAGGAATGCAAGGATTCTTCAATATATGCAAATCAATCAATGTGATATGCCATATTAACAAACTGAAGGATAAAAGCCATATGATCACCTCAATAGATGCAAAAAAAGCTTTTGATAAAATCCAATACCCATTTATGATTAAAAACTCTCCAGAAAGTGGGCATAGAGGGAAACTACCTCAACATAATAAAGACCATATATGACAAACCCACAGCAAACATCATTCTCAATGGTGAAAAACTGAAAGCATCTCCTCTAAGATCAGGAACAAGACAAAGATGTCCACTCTTGCTACTTTTATTCAACACAGTTTTGGAATTCCTAGCCATGACAATCAGAGAAGAAAACTAAATAAAAGGAATCCAAATTGGAAAAGAAGAAGTAAAACTGTCACTGTTTGCACATGACATGATACTATACATAGAGAATCATAAAGATTCTACCATAAAACTACTAGAGCTAATCAGTGAATTTGGTAAAGTTGCAGGATACAAAATTAATGCACAGAAATCTCTTGAATTCCTATACACTAACAATGAATGATCAGAAAGAGAAGGAAACAATCCCATTCACCACTGCAACAAAAAGAATAAAATACCTAGGAATAAACCTACCTAAGGAGGTAAAAGACCTGTACTCAGAAAACTGTAAGACACTGATGAAAGCAATCAAAGATGACACAAACAGATGGAGATATACCATGTTCTTGGATTGGAAGAATCAACATTGTGAAAATGACTATACTACCCAAAGCAATCTAGATTCAATTCAATCCCTATCAAATTACCAATGGCATTTTTTACAGAACTAAAACAAAAAATCTTAAAATCTGTATGGTGACACAAAAGACCCTGAACAGCCAAAGCAATCTAGAGGGAAAAAAATGGAGCTGGAGGAATCGGACTCCCTGACTTCAGACTATACCACAAAGTGACAGTAATCAAGACAATATGGTACTGGCACCAAAACAGAAATATAGGTCAATGGAACAGGATAGAAAGCCCAGAGATAAACCCACACACCTAAGGTCAACTAATCTATGACAAAGGAGGTGAGGATATACAATGGAGAAAAGACAGTCTCTTCAATAAGTGGTGCTGGGAAAACTGGACAGCTACATATAAAAGAATAAAATTAGAACACTCCCTAATACCACACACAAAAATAAACTCAAAATGGATTAGAGACCTAAATGTAAGACCAGACACTATAAAACTCTTAGAGGAAAACATAGGGAGAACACTCTTTGACATAAATCACAGCAAGATCTTTTTCAATCCACCTCCTAGAGTAATGGAAATAAAAACAAAAATAAACAAATGGGATCTAATGAAACTTAAAAGCTTTTGCACAGCAAAGTAAACCACAAATAAGACGAAAAGAAAACCCTCAGAATGGGAGAAATTATTTGCAAACTAAGCAACTGACAAGGGATTAATCTGCAAAATATACAAACAGCTCATGCAGCTCAATATCAAAAAAACAAACAACCCAATCAAAAAATGGGCAGAAGACCTAAATAGACATTTCTCCAAAGAAGACATACAGATGGCCAACAAACACATGAAAAGATGCTTAACATCACTCACTAATTATTAGAGAAATGGAAATCAATACTACAGTAAAGAATCACCTCACACCAGTCAGAATGGCCACCATCAAAAAATCTACAAACAATAAATGCTGGAGAGGATGTGGAGAAAAGGGAATCCTCCTACACTGTTGGTGGGAATGTAAATTGGTACAGCCACTATGGAAAACAGTATGGAGGTTCCTCAAAAAACTAAAAATAGAACTACCATATGACCCAGCAATCCCACTCCTGGGCATATATCTGGAGAAAACTATAATTCAACAAGATACACATGCACCCCAATGTTCATTGCAGCACTATTTACAATAGCCAGAACTTGGAAGCAACCTAAATGTCCATCAATAGAAGAATGGATAAAGAAGATGTGGTACATATATATAATGCAATATTACTCAGTCGTAAAAAGGAGCGAAATTGTGCAATCTGCAGAAACGTGGATGGACCTAGAGACTGTTACACAGAGTGAAGTTAGTCAGAAAGAGAAAAACAAGTATTGTATAATATTGCTTATATGTGGAATCTAGAAAAATTATACAGATGAACTTATTTGCAAAGCAGAAATAGAGACAGAGACAGAGAGAATGGATGTATGGTTATCAAGGACGAAAGAGGGGAGTGGAATGAATTGGGAGATTAGGATTGACATATATACACTATTATGTATAAAATAGATACCTAATAAGAACCGAGTGCATAGCACAGGTAACTCTACTCAATGCTCTGTGGTGACCTAAAGAGGGGATATATGTATACGTATAGCTGATTCACTTTGCTGTACAGCAGAAACTAACACAA
This sequence comes from Leucopleurus acutus, assembly GCF_964270905.1. Taxonomy (NCBI): domain Eukaryota; kingdom Metazoa; phylum Chordata; class Mammalia; order Artiodactyla; family Delphinidae; genus Leucopleurus; species Leucopleurus acutus. Next base: position 55,287,137 of record NC_139158.1, read on the forward strand.
CATTGTAAAGCAACTATACTCCAATAAAAATGAATTTAAAAAAAGGAAGAAATGCAATTTTTTTGAATATTCATATTTAGTTGACTGGGTATACCTAGTTAACCATTATTATTCAATTATTTAATTATTTGTTTGTTTATTTATTTATTTATTTTGGCTGTGTTTGGTCTTTGTTGCCGCACACAGGCTTTCTCTAGTTGCGGTGAGTGAGGGCTGCTCTTCATTGTGGTGCGCCGTCTTCTCATTGCAGTGGCTTCTCTTATTGCAGAGCATGGGCTCTAGGTGCATGGGCTTCAGTTGTTGCAGCACGCAGGCCCTAGAGAGTGTGGGCTTCAGTAATTGCAGCGCATGGGCTCAGTAGTTGTGGCTTGCAGGCTCTAGAGTGCAGGCTCAGTAGTTGTGGCTCACGGGCTTAGCTGCTCCGTGGCATGTCGGATCTTCCTGGACCAGGGATCGAACCTGTGTCCCTTGCATTGGCAGGCAGATTCTTAACCACTGCGCCACCATGGAAGTCCCTGTTCAATGTTTAATTTAGTGACAATTTACTGTAATTACAGATGTCACTATACACAAAGCTTATTTTTATTATGAATTATTTCTTTAGTTTTGATTAACAGAACTGGAATTCCTGCATGAAAAGTAAAATATTTCTAAGCCCATGTATATGTATTTCCATATAGTTTCTATATGAATATGTGAAAGCACAACTTTTGAGTGAAGTTTCTCTGCTTTTATATATTCTATTAAAGATAATAATAGAAATAAATAAAAATTTTTTTAAAAAAGAAGAAACTATAGGAGGATAAAGAGCAGATGTGAGAAAAGCTAGTTATGAGATTAACAATAATCCAGAAGACAGATGCTACTGGCAGGGACCAGGGTGGTGGCAGTGGAGACAAAGGAGAGCTGACAGGATTTGCTGATAGACTGGATATGAGATTAAAGAGAAAGAAAGAAGTTGAGGATGACTCCCAGGTTTCTGCCTAAGTGAACAGAAGGATGGAAGTACTTTTTTGAGATGAGAAAGCCTCAAAGAACAGGTGTGTCTATGTATATATGAGAGGGTAGAGGAATCAGGAATTTGGTTATGTCAAATTTAGGAAGTCTAATAGAAATCTAAGTGATGATGTGAAATACATAGATAGTATAAATGTCAAGCCAGAGATCCAAACTAGAGAGAGAAATCTGGGACTGAGCGGGGTACTGAGAGCATTTAAGGACACGAGACTGGATAAGATCACTCAGGGAAGGGTGTGATGACAGACAGGAGAGCTGAGGACTCAGCCCTGGGCTCTCCAACACTAAGGGGCTGGAGAGGAAGGAATCAGGCAAAGAAGACTGAGAACAAATAAGACAGAAAAGTAAGAAAAAAAACATAAGATGCTGCTTCCCAGAAAGCCCACTGAAGAAAGAATTCAAGAAGGAAAAAAGTCAATGCTGCTGACAGATCAAGAAGGAGAACGCTTGAGAAGTGACTACTGGATTTAACAATGTGGAGGTCATGACCTTGACAAGAGCTATTTCCATGGAGTGATGGAGATAGAAGCCAGGTTGGAGGGTTTTAGGAGGAACTGGGAGGAGACGAACTGGGGACAACAGGTGTAGATGACTCTTCTGAGGGTTTTCTGTAGAAGAGAACAGAGGAATGAGTCTGTAACTAGATGGGGATTTGGGGTCTAGGGTGGGCATTTTGTTAAGATGGGAGCTATTAAAGCATGTTTGTATGATCATGAGAATGACCAGTAGAGGTGGGATCAGCGATGCAGGAGATTACTAGAAGTGACAACCTTGAGTAGGTGAAAGCAGACAGGAAGAGAAGGACAGGCAGGGATGGGTTTCCCACAGAAACAGGAGGGAAGGAAGCTGATGGATGTGAAGTGTGAGTGTGTGCTCATTCTCTTTTGAGTGCTTCTGTTTTCTTGATTAAATAGGAAACTAAGATTATCAGCTGAGAAGGAGGTTGAAGGAGGTAATGGGGGTTTGCAAAGAGAGAAGAAGATACTACAAAGTCATCCAAGAGGGCAGGAGGATGAACATGCTAGGAAAATAGTGTGTGATGGATGGGCAGCAAAGAGGCTCAACTTGAGGTAGGAGGTCATGAATTTAATGGATCTTGTCATGAGGATGTGGAGAAAAGGGAACCCTCATACACTGTTGATGGGAATATAAATTGGTGCAGCCACTGTGGAAAACAGTATGGAGTTTTCTCAGAAAACTAAAAGGAGAACTACCACATGACTCAGAAATTCCACTCCTGGGTACCTATCTGAAAAAAACAAAATCACTAATTAAAAAAGATACATGCACCCCAATATTCATAGCAGCATTACTTACAATTACTAAGATATAGAAACAACCTAAGTGTCCATCAACAGATGAATGGATAAAGAAGATGTGGTATACACACACACACACACACACACACACACACACACATACGCACAATGGAATACTGTTCAACCATAAACAAGAATGAAATTTTGCCATTTGCAACAACAGGGATGGACTTGGAAGGTATTATGCTAAGTTAAAGAAGTCAGACCACTTACATGTAGAATCTAAAAAATAAACTAGGGACTTCCCTAGTAGTCCAGTGGTTAAGAATCTGCCTTCCAATGCAGGGGACGCAGGTTCGATCCCTGGACGGGGAACTAAGACGCCACAGGGCAACTAAGCCCGCGTGCCACAACTACTGAGTTTGCACGCCTTAACTAGAGAGCCCACGTACCACAAACTACAGAGCCCATGCACTCTGGAGCCTGTGCGCCACAACTAGAGAGAAGCTCATACACCACAACTAGAGAGAAACCCACAGGCCGCAACTAGAGAGAAGCCCAAGCACCGCAATGAAGAGCCCAAGCGCTGCAACGAAAGATCCCACATGTCTCAACGAAGATCCCGTGTGCTGCAACTAAGACCCAACGCAGCCAAAAATTTTTTTAAATAAATAAATAAAATAAATTAAATTAAAATAAATAAATAAAACAAACTAGTGAGTATAACAAAAAAGAAACAGACTCAGAGATATAGAGAACAAACTAGTGGTTACCACTGGGGAGAAAGAAGGGAGGAGGGGCAAGATGGCGTAGGGGATTAAGAGGTACAAACTATTATGTACAAAATAAATAAGCTACAAGGATATATTATACAACACAGGGAATATAGCCAATATTCTATAATAACTATAAATGGAGTATAACCTTTAAAAATTGTGAATCACTATGTTGTACACGTGTAACATATAATATTGCACATAAATTATAGCTCAATTAAAAAAAAAATGGAGCCTGGTCAGCATGGTGCTGTGCTGAGGTGCCCAGGCACTGAACTCATGAAGAGCTGGATTTCCAAAGCCCACCACATGCCAGGCATTACACCTCATACACTTTGACCCTCATTATGGCTGCCCCGTGACAAGGTAGGCATTACTATCTCCATTTTACAAATGAAGGAACCAAGACATGGAGGCCAAATGACTTGTCCAAGGCAAAACCACAGAAAAAAGCAGAACCAGAATTCAAACTAGACAGTCAAATGCAGCACCACCACTCCCCATGCCATGCAAAATGGTTGTCTCAGGATATGAGTGCTCCTTCCCATGTTTAGACCCTTATAAGGGCTTCCAAAAGAATCTTTTTTCATGAAATGTCTAGATTTTAAACAAATACTCCAATATAAATATTTAATGGTCAACTCAATTCAAATTAATAACAGTTGCTTTCTTTGGGATGGAAAGTAATGTAGAGGCAGCAGGATGGAAAGGGGAAGAGGAAAGGTTAAATGAACTAAGATTCTCAGCCTAGAAAGAAAAAGGATAAGAAATGATCTAATTCTTGCTCTGGAACTAAATTAAACAGGAATCTGACTGATCCTGATTACTATGTCCTGAAAATCAGAAAAGAATCATCAGGGAGTTTAAAAGTATTTTTTTTTCATAGAATTCTTAAAGATAATGACAGGTACACACCCTACTTACTGCCAATGTTGAATTCATCTTCATTAAGGCCCACATTTTCTTAGTACCTGCATGCTCTTTAAAAATATATATTTGGGTTTCTTAATATTAACAACAACAACAACAATAATAATAGCACCAGAATACTGTAATAGCAATTGCCTGAGCACCAATGTATGGCAAACACTATGATGTGTCCCTGCACTGTTCCCTGAGTTAAACCTACTCCATGAAGCAAGCATTTTGATCCCCATTTTGTAGCTGATCATGAAACTCAGAGGGGTTAAGAAATATGACCTGAGTCACACAACCAGTAAGTGGCAAAGCTTTGAATATGTGGACCTACAGGCCTGGATTAGGCAATAAACAGGGAGGAGATGGGCTTTACAACCAGAGATGGTCACTAACTATGTCAAAGAATTATCATTAAACTTAAAAAACAGACTTTTCGGCAATTCAGTCAGGGAAACTTACAGAAAAGTTGTTACCTAAATCCAGAGTATACTTCATAAGAGGAACACTAAAGTCCCTATGACACACAACAGGCCCACATGGCTATTTTCTGAAGTTTTAAAAGAACAAAACAAAAAAACAATTCTACCCTCTCCCAGTGAACCAAGTGCTCCCTGCCTCTAAATGGATTTGGATGGAGATCAGAAAGGGACTCAGACAAAAAGGCCTCCAGGAAACAGCTCCTTGTCCTGGTTCCACCAGGGAGGCTGTCCTTTGAAGTCTCTCCCAACAGTTTTGCTTAGATAAGATGTTTTTCTCCCCGAGACAATGAGTGATTCCTCAGAGATCTGCCTTTGGAAGACAGAGAAACAAACTATCACATATAGGTATATGTCAGGATTTTTTTGTTTGTTCAATGTTAGTTTGTTTTAAACTGTGCTTCTTACCTGGATCCGTATCAGAAGAGCAAGGAATAGAAAAGGCTTCCTCAGAACTAAAAGCCTCACTGTTGGCCTCCTGGCTGGGTCTCTGCAACACGTAATCCCTTATGTCATAAGCTGATGGCAGGTCCAAAGCATTGCTCTCCTCTGATTGGCTTCCTGGAGTGGCTTCCTGATTTGCCATAGTCCTGTCATGGAAAAAATAAAACAATTCAATACAGAAGGTATTGCATAAGAGGAGCCTCCATTACAGCCATGGCTTAAAGCACCTTAAAGGCCAAAAAACAGTAGAAGCAAAATAATTTACTTTCCTGTTACTAACAGTCTTCCTTGTCTTTGCTTTACTTTCCTATTATTAATGGTCTTCCTTGTCTTTGCTTTAGACCCAGTATTTGTTTACCATGTTTCTTCATCATGAGAAACAAATAACTCTCAGCACAGAAAGAAACCATGAATCATTTCAGCTGGAAAGTGAACTGCATGTCTGATAAGGATGAAATACTGTTTAGCACTATAATCCAAGGACTACACAAATATTTAATGAGATGGGAAACTGTCCATGATATATTAAATGGAAAAAGATTTAAAAACTATAGGTAGGGTTTGATCCATATTTTATAAAATATCGTGTGTGGGATGTGTGTGTATGAAATATACAGACCTATAGCTAGAAAAAAAAGTCTAGAAGGGTATATCCCAAATTAATTCCAGTGATAATTAACTCAGTGGTTTAATTTCTGGGTAGTGAAATTACAGGTGATTTGCATCTTCTTCTGTGGCCTTCAGACAACTGTTAACATGCCAGGCCCCAGGGATGCAAAGATGAATGTGACAGACACTTCCTTTGAGTTGCTCAGGTTGGGATGATGCAAACACAGAGACAGACAGTGCTAACACCATGATAAGATGAAGAGGTGCCCAGAGAGGGGCAGTAGGCTTTCTGGAGGAGGTTGTCCCCAAGTGTGGGGCAGGCCATGGCCAGGGGACAGTATGAACCCCAGAGGAACCAGCTTGGGCAACCACAACTGGCAAGAGGTGTTGAGAGTTTTGGACATTTCTTGTTAAAAATTAGGTGTCCCTTATCCCTCCTGGTTGATGTCTACCTGTGGGCTGGAGGGCTCTTTGCAGTACATCCAGCCCTGCCCACCTCTCTGTAAAATAATTATGGGCCTGGAGAGATCCTGGACCCTCTGCTACTCTCTGCCTCTTAAGTTGTCATCAGTAAATCTTACTATGGTCAACACCACACCCTGTGACTACCACAGGCCACCAGGTACCATGCAGAGGAGACACATGGTCAGATCTGCAGATTTGGCAGCTGGACAGCAGGCAATCTCAGGAGCGACAGGAATTCAGACAACTGTTGTGGTCCCAGTGAGAGAGGAAGAGCATGTGAATGAGGGCAGGGCACTATCAGCCAACAGCAGGGGACAGACTAAGAAGATGTTTAGGAACAGAAATAAGAGTCGAACTTAATAACTGAATGGATAAAAGGGCTAAAGAGGAACCAGAAGTCAACAAAGAGTGGTAGCTTCAGTGACAGGGTTGTATTATCAACTGAGTGAGAGCAGACCGGAGAAGGATAGGTTTGGGAGGAAGCAGTATTCCAAATTATGGGATATTATCCAGCTGTTAAAATGACAGTCAGAACTTGAAAGATCTATGTCTGAATGACAGAAGCAATTTCAGAATAACATGAGCAGTATAATAATACAAGTAGTTAACATTTATTAAGTGCTTTTTTGTTGCCAGGCATTGTGCTAAGAGCTTCATCTGCAACAGCCCTATGAAGCAGGTAATCTTATTATTACCCTCATTTACAGTCAGATAGTCGGCCCCAAACACAGGAGAAGTAGAGTAACTAGCCCAAGGAAACCCGTCCAGAAAGTACCAACCTAGGATGAACCCAGCTCCAGAGCCTCCCGACTGCAGCCCAAACTACCACCTGATCAAGCAAAGATAGGAGGTATAAAAACAAATCAACAGAGAGACCTGGCAAGACACCTCTCATTTGAGGACACCCAGTCACATGCTGTTGTGGACATTCGCTCAGGCAGACAGTGAGCCAAGACATCAGCTGATTGCTTCTGGAAGGAGTGAGGTGATCAAGATTCCCAAAGAAGCAAGAACATCCTGTCTTTGCACACTGCTATATTAGCCAACCAAGCCCGAAGTTTCAGCAAACACCTCTGCTGCAGGCATCTGTGGCTCCTCCTTCTGCCCTCATCTTACCAAACACTGCTCTGGAGATTTCTGGAAGGGAACAAACAGGTTAATAAATGACAGCCATGTATCCTGCTTGCCTACAAAGTTGCATTGAAATCAGCCAGCAACAGAAGTCGTTATTAATGACATGGAACAAAAGGAATCCTTTTTGAAAACAAATAGCACCTTGATGTGATATCTATCTTTTCTTTTATAATCACTTATATTAAATGTCAAATACATCACAAACTGGTTATTTGAACAAAAAAAAGAAAAAACCAATCTACTAAAAGGCAGAATCCTGTTTATTACAAAATAAGTACCTGTGCATGTAAAACATTATTTTGGATTCAATGAATTTGTACAGGAGAAATCAAATAATAGGGACAGGTGAGACCCTTCTAATGATCTGAAACTACCTAGGCTGGCCAAGTAGAATGCAATGATTATCCTTTGCCCCAAAACTTTTGATATGTGGTTCAATTTCCTTCTCTAGAAGTGCTTATTTTCTTCTCTTAAAGGTGCTTTAATTACACAATCTAAATATTATTTTCCAATACTTGGGAGTATAGGATGCCTTGTGACTGCAGGCACAAGAAGTTTCTCAGTACATAAATACCTGCTTACCAAGAGAAAGCAGCCATTGCTCTACAGATTCTTACAAATCTACAAAAACAACTCAGTCAGGGTCCATGTATAAGAAGCAGTTCAATTTCATTTACTTTTTTCTTTTTCTTTATTTTTGGCCGTACCATGTGGCTTGCGGGATCTTAGTTCCCCAACCAGGGACTGAACCCAGGCCATGGCAGTGAAGTGCCAAGTCCTAACCACTGGACTTCCAAGGAACTATGTACTTTTTTTTTTTCCCCCAATTAAGGCTCTTTCCTCCCAATATTTTACATGAAAAATTTCAAACAAAGGATAGTGGAAAGAATTTAATACAATAACCATCCATATAGCTACTGCCTAGATTTCTTTATTCTTACTCAATTTACTTAAACACCAAAACAAAACCAAAAACAGTTCACCCATTTCTTCCACCACTCTCCCCCCACCACTTCTGACAACCACCAATCTGCTCTCTGTATCTATAAGCTTAATATAAAGTATTTGTATTTCTCTGACTCATTTCACTTATAGTGGTCTCAGGGACATTCATGTTGTTGCAAATAGCAAGATTTCATTCTTTTTATGGCTGAATAATATTACATTGTACATATATATCACATCTTCCTTATTTACTCATCCATCAATGGACCCTTAGGTTGTTTCTCTATCTTGGCTATTATAAATAATGCTGCAATGAACATGGGGGTGCATATATCTTTTCTAATTAGTGTTCTTGTTTTCTTTGGATAAATACTCAAAATTGGAATTCCTGGATCATATGGTAGTTCTATTTTTAACTTTTTGAGGAACCTCCACACTTTTCTATAGTGGCACCAATTTACATTGCCATGAGGTTTCCATTTTCTCTATATCTATGCCAACACTTGTTATTTCTAGTCTCTATTTATTTATTGGCCACGCCCTGCGGCCTGTGGGGTCCTAGTTCCCTGACCAGGGATCAAACCTGCACCACTGCATTGGAAGCGCAGAGTCTTAACCACTGGACCACCAGTCTTTTTTTTTTTTTTTGCGGTACGCGGGCCTCTCACTGCTGTGGCCTCTACTGTTGCGAAGCACAGGCTCCGGACGTGCAGGCTCAGCGGCCATGGTTCACAGGCCTAGCCGCTCGGCTGCATGTGGGATCTTCCCGGACTGGGGCATGAACCCGTGTCCCCTGCATCGGCAGGCAGACTCTCAACCACTGCACCACCAGGGAAGCCCAGGATCACCAGTCTTTTTGATATTAGCCATTCTGACAGGTGTGAGGTGATATCTCATTGTGGTTCTGATTTGCATTTCCCTGATGATTAATGATGTAGAGCATCTTTTCATGTACCTGTTGGCCATCCATATTTCTTCTTGGGAAAAAATGTCTACTCATATCTTCTACCCATTTTTTAACTGGATTGGTTGTTTTTTTGCTATTGAGTTGTATGGGTTCTTTATATATTTTAGATATTAGCCCCTTATCAGATATATGATTTGCAAACACTTTCTCCCATTCAGTAGGTTGCCTTTTCATTTGTTGATGGTTTCCTTTGCTGTGCAAAAGATTTTTAGTTTAATATAGTCCCACTTGTTTATTTTTGCTTTTGTTGCTTTTGGTTTTGGTGTCAGATTCAAAAAATCATCATCAAGACCTATGTCAAAGGGACTTCCCTGGTGGCACAGTGGTTAAGAATCTGCCTGTCAATACAGGGGACATGGGTTCGAGCCCTGGTCTGGGACGATTCCATGTGCCGCAGAGCAACTAAGCCCTGTGCGCCACAACTACTGAGCCTGCACTCTAGAGCCTGCAAGCCCCAACTCCTGAAGCCCCTGCACCTAGAACCCGTGCTCCACAACAAGAGAAGCCACCATAATGAGAAGCTGGCGCACTGCAACGAACAGTAGCCCCCACTCACCACAACTAGAGAAAGCCCGCAAGAAGCAATGAAGACCCAATGCAGCCAAAAATAAATAAATAAATAATTTTTTTTAAAGATGTATGTCAAGGACTTTATCACCTCTATTTTCTTCTAGGATTTTTACAGTTTTAGGTCTCAAGCTCAAGTCTTTAATCCATTTTGAGTTAATTTTTGTGTATGGTGGTCCAATTTCATTCTTTTGCATGTGCTGTCAATTTTCCTAGCACTATTTATTGAAGAGACTGTCCTTTCACCATTGGACATTCTTGTCTCCTTTCTCATAAATTAATTAATATATGCATAGGTTTATTTCTGAGCTCTCTATTCTGTTCCATTGATTTATGTGTCTGTTTTTAATGCCACCATACTGTTTTAATTATTATAGCTTTGTAATATAGTTTGAAATAAGGGCACATGATGCCTGCAGCTTTGTTCTTTCTCAAGATTGCTGTGGCTATTCAGAATCTTTCATAGTTCAAAATTTTTGTTTGTTTGTTTTATTACTGTGAAAAATGTCATTGGGATTTTGATCGGTATTGCATTGAGTCTGTATATTGTTTGGGGTAGCATGGACACTGTAATATTAATTCTTCCAATCCATGAGCACAGAATATCTTTCCATTTATTTGTGTCTTCTTCAATTTCTTTCATTAATGTTTTGTAGTTTTCACTGCACAGGTCTTTCACCTTCTTGGTTAAATTTATTCCTAGGTAAAAACAAAAATCTTTTAAAAAGAAAAAGAAAAAAACTTATTCCTAGGTATTTTATTTTATTTTATTTTATTTTTCCTGCGGTACACGGGCCTCTCACTGTTGTGGCCTCTCCCGTTGCAGAGCACAGGCTCCGGACGCGCAGGCTCAGCAGCCATGGCTCACGGGCCCAGCCGCTCCGCGGCATGTGGGATCCTCCTGGACTGGGGCACGAACCCGCGTCCCCTGCATCAGCAGGCGGACTCTCAACCACTGCGCCACCAGGGAAGCCCTATTTTATTATTTTTGATGCAATTGTAAATGGGACTGTATTCTTAATTTCTCTCTCTGATAGTTCATTATGCAACCGACTTTTGTGTGTTGATTTTGTATCTTGCAACTTTGCTGAATTTGTTTATTCTAACAGTTTGTTGATGGAGTCTTTACGGTTTTCCATATATAATATCATGTCATCTTCAAACAGTGACAGTTTTACTTCTTCCTTTCCAATAGAGATGCCTTTTACTTCTTTTTCTTGCCTAACTGCTCTGGCTAGAACTTCCAGTACTATGTTAAATAGAAGTGGCAAAAGTAGGCATCACTCTCTTGTTCCTAATCTTAGCTGTGGGCTTGTCACTTATGGCCTTTTCCTAGATTTCATAATTAACATTTTACTATGATCTTCTTTATCAGATAACCAGCTATCCAACTCTCTATTCATCCATCAATTCACTTATTTTTATATATATTTCCATTTAAAAATTGATATAATGAAAGCTTCTGAGGGGATGTGTATGATATAATCAATTTGCATCTTCAAAGGCCCACTCTGTCAGCTGAGTGAAACACAAATGAGAGGAGGGTAAATGTGAAGTAAGGAACACAGCTAAGAAGCTCTGCAAAAATGTCCAGAGATGTGCAGGGGCTCTGGAGTTGGAGAGACTGCTCTCACTTTTTAGCTGTCACCTTGGGCAAGTCACTTAACCTCAATTTCCTCATCTATAAAAATGGCTTGATTACTATGCTTACCTCATAGGGTTGGCATAAGGATTATATAAAATTAATGCATGTAAAATACTTAGTACAGTCTCTGTGCTCATGATGGTTAGCTCCAATAAGTAAAACAGTAATAATTAAAAAACAAATCACAGGCTCCTCTCTTCCCAGCCAACCACCAGCCCATTTGCCCCTCTACTTCCCATCCTATAGCCATGTTGCTTCTTTCATTCTTTTCCAGTAGATTCTATGGTTCACAGTCTTGTTAATACCCTGAACTTCCCTGCCCTGCCCATTCTGTCTTTTCATCACACTCCTTTGGCAAAATTCAGCCTAGACGACCTCAACTATCTCCCTGGACATGAGAGTCATCAAACAGGTCAGGGCAGACTGGCTCTCTCTAAGTGTCTGAGCACCCACCTGGAATGGGCTATCTGGCTAAATGGATCCTGAGATGTTTATCTCATAACTTCCTCTCAACCCCCTCCTCTACTCTTTCATATTTTCTCCACTCTTCTTCAACTCAGACCCTCTCCATCACTCACATACCTTCCTCCTCTTTTCAGTATATCATCTCACTTCCTAATTGACAAGGGAAACAGAAGCCAGCAGAGAGGAACTTCTTCAGCTCTCTCAACATAACAAAGGCTCCCACGTCCGCACACTCCTTTACCTCTCTGTAAAACAGGGAGCTGTCCCTTGTGTGGCAAAGGCCAACCACTCCACCTGGGCTTTAGCTTCCACTCTCTGGACTTTTCCAGAAGCCTTCGGAGACGATAATCCCTTCTCTGGCTTCTGTTCCACTGGATCTTCACTTACACTTTTCAACAGGCCCAAATCACTCCCATTTTCAATAAAACCTGGTGTGTAAAAGAATATCCTTATTCTTTGGAAATACCACTCAAATATTTAGTGTTAGGGAGACATGATGTCTGCAGTATGTATATATATATATACATATATATATATATATATATATATATGAGAGAATAATATATATGAGAGAGAGAGAGAATAATATATATATATATGAGAGAATAATAAAGTAAATGGGGCAAGTGTAGACAATTGATGAATCTGGAAAATGTTATTTGGGAGTTCCTTGTACTAGTCTTGCAATTTTTTGAAGGTATAAAATTATATCAATATGAAAATTGTCAAGAAAGAAAAGCAAAACGAAAACCTTTGACACCTGCCTTCCTCACAGCCAATCTCCTCTCACTTCCACAGACTTCTCAAGAGTCTAGAATTGGCTCATTTTCTCATCTCCACCAACTCAATCACTCCACCATAACTTCTAGAAATTCCTTCTTCTGACACTCTTTCTTTACTTTTCAGGAAGCCACTCACCCAGCTGACATCCCAGCTAGGCCTGTTCCTTCCTGCCTCCTCTGTGGCTCATCTTCCATCTCCAATTGGACTTCCTCAAGGATATCCCAAGGCTTTCTCCTCTTCTTTCCTCCTCTGAAACATTAATTACCACCCAGAAACTTCTAGCCTGGTTCCCCCAACCTCTGACCCCACTTCTATCTTTCCATCAGGTTTTCCAATAAGCCTTGCTTCTTCCCGCTGCACCTGTCCTTCCCTCTTGTGGATAACTATTCTAAAAAATGGAAGACGGAACACTTCCCAGTTTACGCAATGAGCCCACTGTTATCCTCACACCAAAACTAGACAGAGACATAACAAGAAAACTATAGACCAGTATCATGAATCCAGACACAAAAATCCTTGACAGAATACTAGCAAAATGAACCAAGCAACATATAAAAAGGATTACACTCCCTGACCAAGCAGAACTTATCCCAGAAATGCAAAGTTGCTTTAACATCTGAAAATCAATCAATGTAATACACTATATTAGGATAAGGGACAGAAACAACAACAGACACACACACACACAATCAACTGACAAAGTCAAATACCCATTCATGATCAAAACACTCAGCACACTCGGAAAAGAAGGGAACTTCCTCAATCTGATAAAGGGCATTTTTGAAAAAACCATAGCTAGCATCGTACTTCATGGTGAAAGACTGAATGTTTTCCCATTAAGCTCAGGAACAATTTAATATTAACTGCTCTCATCACTTCTATACAACATTGTACTGGAGCTAAAACCTTTAGCTGCACAATTAGGCAAGAAAATGAAATAAAAGGCTTCCAGATTGGAAAGAGAGAAGTAAAACTATTTCTATTAGCAGAAGACATGATCTTGTGTATAGAAAGTCCCAATGAATCCACTTTAAAAAAAACTACTAGAATAATTAAAGTTAAACAAGGTTGCAGGATACAAGATCAATACAGAAAAATCATTTGTATTTATATACACTAGCGATAAACAACCTAAAAATGAAATTAAAAATATAATTTTGGACTTCCTTGGTGGCACAGTGGTTAAGAATCTGCCTGTCAATGCAGGGAACATGGGATTCAAGCCCTGGTCTGGAAGATCTCACATGCCGCGGAGTAACTAAGCCCATGCACCACAACTACCGAGCTTGCGCTCTAGAGCCCACAAGCCACAATTACAGAGCTCACATGCCGCAACTACTGAAGCCCACATGCCTAGAGCCCATGCTCCACAACAAGAGAAGGTACAGCAGTGAGAAGCCCGTGCACTGCAATGAAGAGTAGCCCTCGCTTGCTGCAACTAGAGAAAGCCCATGTGCAACAATAAAGACCCAACACAGCCAAAAATAAATAAAATAAATTTTTTAAAAAAGAATGTAATTTCATTTACAATAGCATCAAAAAGAATAAAATACTTAAGTACACATAATGAAAAATATGTAAGTCATGTACACGGAGAACTATTTTAAAATGCTGAAAGAAACTAAAGCTCCAAATGAATGGAAAGACATCCTATGTTCATGGAATTGAACACTTACTATTTTAAAATGGCAATATTGCCCAAATTGGTATATGGATCAATACGGTTCTTACAAAATCTCAGTTTTTTTTTTTTTAAATTTGCAGACATTTGACAAAACTGTTTAAAAGTACATATGGAAATGCAAGGGGCCCATAAAGCCAAACCAATCTTTTTTTTTTTTTTTTTTTTGCGGTCCGCGGGCCTCTCACTATTGTGGCCTCTCCCGTTGCGGAGCACAGGCTCCGGACGCGCAGGCTCAGCGGCCATGGCTCACTGGCCCAGCCACCCCGCAGCATGTGGGATCTTCCCGGACTGGGGCACTAACCCATGTCCCCTGCATCAGCAGGTGGACTCTCAACCACTGCGCCACCAGGGAAGCCCAAGCCAAACCAATCTTGAAAACGAAGAACACAAATTTGGAGTACTCATACTTTCTGATTTCAAAACCAATTATAAGCTGCAATAATCAAGACTGTGTAGTATTGGAATAAAAACAGTCAGTGGAATAAAATTGAAAGTCCAGAAGTAAAATCTTACAGTTATCGACTGAAGTTCCCTAGATGCCAAGACAATTCCGCAGGGCAAGGACAGTCTTTTCAACGCTAAGACAGCTGGATATCCACATACAGAAAGGTAAAATGGCTCAAGTACTTTGGAAAACAGTTTAGCAGTTCCTCAAATGGTTGGATCAGGCGATCCCACTCGTAGGTATATGTGCTCAAGAGAAATAAAAACATGTGTCCACTCAAACTGTACACAGATGGTCACAGCGGCTTTATTCATAAGAACCAAAAAGTGTAAACAATCCAAATGTCCATCAACTGATGAATGGATGAACAAAATGTGGTATATGAATACAAGGAATATTTTTCTGCAATAAAGGAATTAAGTTCCGATACATGCTACAACAAGAACAAACTTTTAAAACATTATACTTAGTGAAAGAAGCTAGTCAAAAAAGACCACATACTGTATGCTATTTATATCAAATATGCAAATTGACAAATCTATAAAGACAAAAAAGTAGACTATCAATTGCCTAGGACTGGGAGGCCATAGTGAATAAAGAGTGACTTTTAATGGGTACAAGGTTTTTCTTCGAGATGATGAAAATATTCTAAAATTAGATTGTGGTGATGGATGCACAATTCTGGGGATATATGAAAAACCACTGAATTTTACACTTTAAATGGGAATTTTTTATAATATGTCAATTATGTCTCAAGAAAGTTGTTTTTTAAAAAAAGAAGAACCGAAGCTCATTTAGACACACTGCACGCAAATTCTGGGGCTTCCCCAAGGCGTTCGCTGCAGAGGCCGCCCGTGGTGAGGGAGGAGGGGTTTGGGAGCAGGCCAGGGAAAGCAGCCGTAACTTCCCAATTAGGAGAGAACGGCCTGATGCCTTGCGGAGACCCCCTCCCTTCCCCCAATCCGATCCACTCGTGAGTCCGCAGAGAAAACTGGCCCAGAAAAGTCGCCAGGCCCCGATTACACTCACCGCCCCGCAACAGCAGCCGCCTCAAACCGGAAGCGGTGACTCCACGTTTGTTACCGGAAAAGCAGAGTTTGAAAGGAAGTCGCAGGAACCATCTTTGCTGAGGTCAGAAAAGAACAAGGGAAGGCAGTTACGGCCATCTTGACTGAGGGCATTGGCCCCGCCAACACTGCTTTCCACAAATAGCTAGTTCGGGCAATTTCTAGAGGTTTATTGATAAATGTGCTTGGTGGATACTAAAGGGAACAGGAGAAATATTTTAAACGTTTAAAAATTCGAACGTCTACATTTAAATAAACATAAAAAGTAGAGTGAAATTAACAAAGAGAATGTTAATATTTCAACATGTTGCATTCAGGTAGCTGTACACAACTGCCAGAACTGCAGGACCACGCGAAAGAGTTAAGGGTTATTGTTCCATTTCATCATCTTCTTGAAAACGTCCTGTACACTCACAGCCTCCTATAGATGTCTACACTGGGATAGAACCCCATAAATCAGGAGTCCTACACTAGCTGAGGTTTGGCCAACTACCTGCCAGATACTTTGAGCTTATGGCAAGCAAGCTGACTGATGTAGTGACCTTTTGAAGACAAATTTTTTTTTAATAAATTTATTTATTTTTGGCTGCTTTTGTACGTGGTCTTTCTCTAATAAGTTGCAGTGAGCAGGGGCTACTCTTTGTTGCGTTGTGCGGGCTTCTCACTGCGGTGGCTTCTCTTGTTGCGGAGCATGGGCTTTAGGAGTGCGGGCTTCAGTAGTTGTGGTGCACGAGCTTTGTTGCTCCACGGCATGTGGGATCTTCCTGGACCAGGGCTTGAACCTGTGTCCCCTGCATTGGCAGATGGATTCTTTCTTTTTGTTTTTTTTTTTTTTGCGGTACGCGGGCCTCTCACTGTTGTGGCCCCTCCCGTTGCGGAGCACAGGCTCCGGACACGCAGGCTCAGCAGCCATGGCTCATGAGCCCAGCTGCTCCACAGCATGTGGGATCTTCCCGGACCGGGGCACAAACCCGTGTCCCCTGCATCAGCAGGCGGACTCTCAACCACTGTGCCACCAGGGAAGCCCATATTTAGACAAACCTAACAAGGCGACTGTAAATTTCACTTTTGCTTCCAGCTTTATGTTTTGATAATCAGTGTATAAATTTTTTGTTAATATTTACTTATTTATTTATTTGCTGCACAGGGTCTTAGTTGCAGTATGTGGGATCTAGTTCCCCGACCAGGGATCAAACCCAGGTCCCCTGCATTGGGAGTGCAGTCTTAGCCACTGGACCACCAGGGAAGTCCCAATCAGTGTATACTTTTGATTTTCACTTTTTTCCATGTGTATCTCACAAAAATACACATGCTACTCTTCCAAAGTAGCATGATAGATTGTGATTAGAGAAAGCCTGAAATGACATTAAGTTATTTTCCCGTCCGTTTTAGGAATGATAAACTCAAATATAACTGAATGAAATTAATTATCTCATTATGCAACCATTAAAACTGACTTTAAAAATAACAACTTGTTGGGGAACTAAGATCCCACATTCTGTGGGGTAAGGCCAAAAAAAAAAAAAAATTACGACTTGCTACAGGACTTCCCTGGTGGTCCAGTGGTTAAGACTCCATGCTCCCAATGTAGGGGGCCCATGTTCGATCCCTGGTCAGGGAACTAGAACCCGCATGCCGCAACTAAAGGATCCCCCGTGCTTCAATGAAGATCCCGTGGCTCACCCAAATAAATAAATATTAAATAAATAAATAAATAAATATATATATCAATCAAAGGAAAATCCTGGATCATGCATTGCATTCTCAGTTTTCATGTCTCTTTAGTCTCCTTTAACCTCCGTTTCTGTCTTTGTATTCTTGACATTGACATTTTTGAAGAGTACAGGTCAGTTATGTTGTAGAATCTCTCTCAGTGTGTTTGTCTGATGCTACCACCTGGTTCTCAATGGCATTGAACATTGCTGATCACTCCCTCTCTCTAGAAAGCCCTTGTCCCTGAGTTCCCCTGATACCACCTTCTTCCAATGTTTCTCTTTCGCCTCTCAATCATCTAAATCACCTTTACAAACTCTTTCTCTTCAACGTGGACCTCTCTCAGTGTTCTTAAATCGTCTTCTCTTTTCCCTCCCATGCAGATGATTCCCAAACCTCTAAGCCAGTCTCCTCCTGCGATTCAAGTTAACATATCCTCCAGTACATTTATCTCAACCTCCGCCACAAAAATTGTAAGAAAGAAGTGTTTATTATTTGCCGCAAGTAAGAAAAACATCAGGACCTCTCCCAAAGCAGTGTCTTCCCAAAGCAGTGTCTCCCTGAACAGCATAATTGAGGAATTTTTAAGCTAAGCATACATGCATATTCATGTAGGGGTCTGAGCAGAGGATAATTAGCATAGAATTGGGGCAAAGGTTGACAGAGTCCAAGCTTTCATTGACTGTAGTCATGAAGGTCAGTAAATGTCAATATCTTCATCCCTTAAGTTCCAATTGATCTGGTGGTTGAGTGCTGGTGGGAGCAGTGGTTAAATTCTGCAAAACAGCTCAAGAAATTGCTTCAGGTTAATTTTTACCATTGAAACAGAACTGGGAGTATTTACAACAGATTTATTATCTTTGTTATTGTTACTTCTCTTGCCTGATAATAGTCATTTGTTCCTGCATTCTTTTTTTCCCTTAAGATCATTAATTACTGAGACTCCTTCAAGGGCAAGCATTGTGCCCAGGCTTAGATCACAAAATTGGCTTAGGCCAAAAATGGCTTCTCTTATGTCAAGAAAGCCATGCCTGGTTCTCTGAGTAACCCCTACACTATCTGCTTACACTCCCCCCCACCCCAAATCTCCTGTCTCAGTGAGTCAGACCGTTTGGTTGCCAAAGACAGAAACTTTTTCTCCTCCTTTGTCAGCATGTCCCATATCCATCAGTAATCTTACAGATTCTTTCTCTTAAAGATCTACTGAATTGATCTTAATTCTCTCCATCCTCACTGCAACTTTCTGAGTACAGCTCACCATTATTCACCACCTAGATGACAAAAGCTTTCCATCTCCCCCTGAAGCCAGAGTTCTCTTTCTCTTCTTTTTTTCTTTTTTTTTGGTCCCTCCACTCAGTGCTGAGCCCTAACCACTGGACAACAAGGGAACTCCCCAGAGTTTTCTTTTTTAAATGAGGAGTAATCATACCACTCTCTTGCCCTCCCTCAGGCTGAAACTCAAACCTCTTTTTTTTTTCAATTATTTTTTAAAATATTTTTTTGGGGGGCCATGCAGTGTTGCACGTGGGATCATAGTTTTCTAACTAGGGGTTGAACGCAGGCCTCCTGCAATGGAAGGGTGGAGTCCTAACCACTGGACCACCAGGAAATTCCCTGAAACTCTTAACTAGGCTTAGAGGACCCCTACTCCTTATCTCCCATTACTATCCCCCAACCCTCCACCTATGCACCATTTTCTTTTCCTTAAATACTCCACACTTGCTCTCTCTCACCTCTGAGCTTCTTACCCATACAATTTCCTCCTTAGGAACACTCTCCTCTCCTCTTCTTCTGTCTCTCCCATGCTTCTGATCTCAGGTTTAGGGAATTCTTCCAGGAAACCTTCTCTGACTTGTCAAATAAGAGTTAGTTGTCCCTCCCAGGAAAGCTCACACTCTTCCTGATTATCCTAAACTCCTTTGCCTTTTTGGTTTCCCCCACTAGACTGTAAGTGCCTTGAGGGCAAGTACCATGTCTATTTCATACTTGTAGTCTAGAGCCCTGCCTAATGACTCACATGGAAGTACTCAAGAAATTTCTGTTATATGCAGGAATAAATAAATCTCTTCCCAGGTCTCCTCCATTCCCCACCCCACTCAACACTTACAACCTGCAAGAAATGTAAAAAACATGACTTTTTCCTGACCTGTTATCAGTGAAACAACCCTTGGAGCCTTTTGCCACGGTCATTCTTTCCCTGAAAAACAAGTTTGTTTACTTATAAACTAATTCTCATTTATTCTCCTGTGGCCTTTCTGTGATAAGTTTTATCTTTCTGATGGGAGCAATTTCCTGGAGCAATTTCTGAAGACTGGAGTGACTTTCTTTGCCATATAGCTTGCCTCAGACCATTTTTTTTGGTAATACCACTTTCACTTGGTCAGTGCACAAGAAATGAAAACTAATTGAAGTCATCATCAAAACAAAATAGTTAATAATTGGGACCTTTAAGCTGCAGAGATGGCAAAACAGTTTATTGCATTCCAAAAGGGCCAAAAGGGAATGCTGTTTTGCCATTGATTGTATAATGACTGTATAAATTGAGTTATGTCACAGTTTTATGAAACTTTTATATTTCAGAGTTGAATTTTCTACCATCAGCTAAGCAAGCTACTTTAGCCAAATCTATTTCAGCAGAAAGACGTCATTTTAGGTGAAAGACCAAAATAGCTCTTTCAAAGTAGAATAATATTGTTTGCAATGACCTTATCTCTGTCATTCTGAACCGTGATCTAATTGCTCTTCCATCTGGGGAGTTACCTTTAAGAAAGAAGAAAGGAAAACTTACTTCAAGGGTTAGGTAACTGATGAATTTCAAGGCATCTTATTGTTTTTCAGTCATGCAATATTATAAAACTATAACTAAGCAATAAGTTGATAACAAAGGAAAGAATATCAGATAGATATTCCCTGACCAGACTGGAAGATCCATAAGGGTGGAGGTGTGGATTTTATTTACCAATGAATACCCAGCACTGGACAGTGTCTCACTCATTATAATGAACATAAGCTTGGACCTTAAGATCTAAAAATCAGTGCTAGCACAATACTAGGCAAATAGTAAAGACTTTAAAAATACTGCTTATTGGACATTCCATGATACTGGAGAAAAACATCTATTCCTAGCAACTCGACCCTATGAGGACTTAACAAATAACATATGATTTCATGATGAAGGGGACAGATATGTCTGACCAACAGCCCAGAGCCACCATGGACTGTCTACACTCAACCGTGGAGCAACAGGTGCCTGAATGTGCTGTCAGGAGACTGAGCTTCAAACCTAACCAATTCTATGAGTGTAGCCATTTAACCGCTGTGAGCCTTAATTTTCCCACCTCTAAATCCTTTCCAGGACTATTAAAAAAAAAAAAAAAAAACTGTTTGATGGAGTAATTGACTGGCTGATGGCCAACGATACTAAATTCACTTTTCTCCCAAATTAATGATTTGAGCAAGGCCAGTGTCTCCCTTGATGTAACAGGAAGAGAACGACCAAATCTCTAGAAACTCTTATCAATGGAGAAGGCACTGACTTAAATCTGCATAACAAGGTTTCCCTTGTTTACTGTGCTTTTCCTGTGCCCATAACTGACTGGCCCCACCCTCAACATCCTCTCTTGTCTTTAGCTGAGGGTAGTCTTTAAGGTGAGAGTTTGGGCCATTTTGGTGAGTTACTCAGTTTTCCTGGGTCTCTCCCATGTACACATGTTATTAAACGTATTTAATTTTCTCCTGCTATTCTGTCTCATGTCAGTTTAATTCTAGACCAGCCAGAAAAACCTAGAAGGATAGAAGAAAATGTCTTCCTCCCCTACAGAGGCTTATTATCCCTTTGGGTTTCTGTGGGCCAGTTTTCTGGCAGTGGCATGGTTAGATGCAGTCGTGTCCATACTGGCTTCTTCACAGAGCTATAAGAGTGTGCTCACAGCAAAGTGCCTGGATTCCTCGAAGCAAGGGTAGCAAACTTTTTCTGTAAAGGACTATATAGTAAATCTTTTAAACCTTGTGGGCCACCTCCAGGTTCTGTCATAAATTCTTCTTTTTTTAACTATATTTTAATAATATAAAAACCAATCTTAGCTCACAGTTTATACAAAAACATTCTGCAGGGCTTCCCTGGTGGCGCAGTGGTTGAGAGTCCGCCTGCCGATGCAGGGGACACGGATTCGTGCTCCGGTCCGGGAAGATCCCACATGCAGCGGAGCGGCTGGGTCCGTGAGCCATGGCCACTGAGCCTGCGTGTCCGGAGCCTGTGCTCCGCAACGGGAGAGGCCGCAACAGTGAGAGGCCCGCGTACCGCAAAACAAAACAAAACAAACAAAAAAAAGACATTCTTCAGGCTGGATTTTGTCCATAAGCCCTAATTTGCTGGTCCCTGCCCTAGAGTACGCAATCCGAGATACCAAGATAAAGCTGCCGCGTCTTTAAAAGCCTAGCCTGTGAAGTTACACACTGTCCCTTCCACTGTATTCTGTTGTCACTTATGGCCTGATTCATTGTGGAAGGGGAACTACACGAGGGTTTGAAGACTGCTGTAGGCAAGGATCATCTGAGGCCACCCTGGAAGCTGTGTTTCCACATGTGTGTTTAAACATGTCTGAGAAGCATACATTTGATTGTCTCCAAATGATATTTTTATTATCTTTGACAATGACCTTCTGAAATAAGGAGAGACCATGCAGAGAATTGTGCTTACCATAAAATATAAAATAATTTGCTCCTAATTGCTTGGTATTCTTCTAAATTATTCCCTGAAAAGGTTTAGAAAATAGCAAAGAATATAAATAACTAGATAGTGAGTGGAGACTATGATTTCCTTTTTCCTTTTAAAAAACTTTTTGGCCACGCCGAATGGCATGTGAGATCTTAGTTCCCTGACCAGGGATCAAATCCGTGCCCCCTGCTGTGAAAGTGCAGAGTCTTAAACACTGGCCCGCCAAGGAGGTCCCAAGACTATGATTTTCTATTGTCAAACACCCCACAACTCCTAACAAAATTATTTTGAAATAGTAGACATTAATAAATGGTTGTTGAGTTAAAAAATATATATTTCTTTCCACAAAATAGCCCTTCTTTTTTTAATTCCACCCAATTATTTGGTACTCTGTAAGCCAGATATAAAGATTATTGAACTATCTATTTTTCAGCTAGTTGTACTGACTTTATACAGATACAATAGGATTTTTTTCTGAGTAAAAAAGAAAAATGTAGGAAAAAGCATGTTTTAAAAAAAGTAGAAATGCCTCACTGTCAAAGATACAGCAATCACTCTTTTTTTTTTCTTTTTAAATACCCACTTGTTGGGACTTCCCTGGTGGTCCAGTGGTTAAGACTCTGGAGACTTCCCTGGTGGCATAGTGGTTAAGAATCCGCCTGCCAATGCAGGGGACACAGATTTGATCCTTGGTCCGGGAAGATCCCACATGCTTCAGAGCAACTAAGCCCATGTGTCACAACTACTGAGCCTGTGCTCTAGAGCCTGTGTGCCACAACTACTGAAGCCCACGCACCTAGAGCCCATGCTCTGCAACAAGAGAAGCCACTGCAATAAGAAGCCTGCACACCACAACAAAGAGTAGCCCCCGCTTGCTGCATCTAGAGAAAACATGTGCACAGCAACGAAGACCCAACACAGCCATAAATAAATAAATATTTTAAAAATACAAAAATAAAGACTCCGTGCTTCCACTGCAAGGGGGCCAGTTTCAGGGAACTAATATCCCCCAAGCCGCACAGGGCGGCCAAAAAAAAAAAATTAAATATCCACTTGTCTTTTTGACATATACCTTTGAGTGATATTCTCAACAATAAGTCTCAATGCCCAGATGTGAGCAAGTATGCAGCGGACTTGGTGGACCTTGCAAAGAACTACTGGCTTTGGCTGGCTTTATCAGTCACTTTTGAGTCTCCAATTATTTTGCTTGTCATTATCTTTGACAATGACCTTCTGAAATAAGGAGATAAAGTAAAACCACTTTCTTACACACCATGATGGTTAAATCACAGGTTCAAACATCAGGCACCAAATTACCGACCTTCTCCTTCCTCCCAACACCATGACCTAGAGGAAGCCCGTGGGGTGCAATTCAGAGACCTGTGCAGACTGTGGTGTCCTCAGGCCTGCATTTCTCATCCTTAGCTGAAGATAGCATTCCCCATGACACCAAAAAGCATTTCAGTCATTTGCCCTCTTCCAGTAAAAAGTAAAATACACTCATATTAATGGATCACAAAATTTAATGTTGAAACTGTTGTCAACCCAGGTACATGTGCCCGAAGCACAGTGGGGCCAAACAAACTGAAACGTCAGAGTTCAGAGCAGAGAGAGGTTTACTGCAAGGGCTACTAAGCAAGGGGTATGGGCTGCTTGTGCTCAAAAGACCCAAACTCCCCAGTGGTTTGGAGGAAAGTTTTTAAAGACAAAGTTTGGGGTGAGGGCTATAGGTGTGTGACTTTCTTCTGATTGGTTGGTGGTGAGGTAACAGGGTGGTGTTCCAGAACTCTTGTGCTGGGCTTGAAGTTACCACCCTCCACCTGGACGGGGGCCTTAGTTCCTGTCAAACATAGAGATTGTATCAGATTGTTCTGTGTATCCATGGAGGAGGAACTAGGACTCTGCTTTATTGATGCACTATTGTGTGCCCTAACTAGTAACTATTTGAATCTGCACTTTGGAACTCAGGGAAGATCTAGGAAGCTGAGGTTTTTTTTTACCAATAAAGAATGGGGAACGCAGAAAGGCTTTTGTACCTGTGATACAGAGCAGGGCCCTATGGGGCTGCTGGACACAAAGACTTTCTGTGTCCTCCATTTCTTTGATTACAGAAAATAGTCTTCATTCAGCCTCCATGACCTTCCCTAAGTTCCAAGGGGCAGATTCAAGCAGTTGTTAATTAGGGAAGGGAGGATGTGAGACAAGCGAGAAACAAACAGTCAAGAGAAGCAATAGTGCAGCCTTAGGGCAAGGTCCTCAGTCCCCATCAAAGGATACACACAACAATATCTTTGAGCTGTTTTGCAGATACTGAAACTCCCTCCAGGTGGGAGAAGTTAATGATTAACAATGGTATGCTGCCCACAATCATGTAGACCCCAGACCAGTTGGAACCTGAAGGTTGATGATGCTGATTCCTACTTACCTCACCACCAACCCATCAGAAGAATGTCCACGAGCTGATCATTCCTCTTTGAACCATTACTGTAAAACTTCTGACTATCCTCTCCAAGTGGGGACACATTGTTTTCAAGGCAGGAGCCCGCTGTGTCCCCCTTTGCCTGGCAAAGTAATAAAGCTATCCTTTTCTACCTCACTCAAAACTTGGTCTCCGAGATTCGATTCGGCACCGGTATACAGGGAAGCTGAGCTTTTGGCATCACCTGGGGGAGCCTTGCAGAGCCCTGCTTGGTTTCAAAACTGAGTCCCCCTAAAACCGAATTCCATTACCAAGTTTATGATTAAGCTCTCTATCTAAAAGTTTATTCCCTTTCTTGTCCCCTCTGACCTCAGCCCTGTGCTAACTGAAGACTAATCAAGCAGAGTCAGATGACTAAAATTGCTGTTGTCAATAACATCGTTAATGTGCTAAAATTGCTATTATAGACATCACCATTAATGTACAAACTCAGGTTGTTTCTCCAGGGCAAGATGAACCCACAGACCCCCGAGCCATGGATGACCTGGCCTGAGAATCATAGACTGGAAACATGCTGACTCCCAAAACTGGGAACTGTCACAGAAACATCACGAAACAGTGATTGGTCCCAGCCTTTTTGTTTTTCCCTTTAAAAAAACCCCTAAATCAAAGACCAAGATGGACTGGATCTGAGGCTTGTTTCCTACTCCCTTGCTTGGTGCCCTGCAATCAATGATGTACTTTCCTTCACCCAACCTCCTGTCAGTAGATTGGCTCTGCTGCGAGTCGGGCAAGTGGACCTGAGTTCAGTATGGTCCACTTTGTACGTTCCAAAAGTTCCCTTGAGTTGTGCAACTCTTTGTTTTCCAGTCCTGGGAAGTGTATTTCTAAACACTAAACACTGAGAAGGTCTTCCTAACCATTACAAACCCCATCAAGTGTGAGAAAAAGAGTAAGAATTTGACTACAGAGAAATGTGAAAGGCACCTAAACACATAATGGAGCCACAAACAAATCAGACAAGGAGCTAATAGCCATGTTATGTAAAGAGGTGGCTCCACAGGATCTGTTCTGGAAGGATATCCGTGGTTAGTTGTTAGATGGGACAAGCAAAGTTCTAAGGCAGTTGCATGAACGTGCATAGAAAAATTGCAGTCAATATACACCGGTTATCTCTGGGAAGTATCTCTAGGAAGCAGAATAGGGTGGGGCTGAGTGAAGAGTGAATAATATCAGTTTTTACTTTATAAACATCCATACTTTTTAGATTTCTTTTTACAAGCTTCAATTGGTAACTCAATACAACTATAATGTGTTAATAATTACTAAGTTTGGTAGAGAATTCTAGACTGTGCTTGAGCATTAATGAAATGGATTTCCTCACTTAATCATTTATAACAATGCTGTGAGTAAGGTACTATTATTACGCCCATTTTACATATGAGGAAACTGAGGCACAGAGAATGTAGGTAACTTGTGACAGAGCTCTCAAGTAGCTGGTGTAAGGCCAACTGGCCGGAGGCAGGGGAACACAATCAGATTCACAGGCTGCATCAGAACGAAATTCTCCGGACCACCCAGTTCCAGAAACTGCCCTGGAGACATTCCGGACCACCCAGTTCCAGGAACTGACCTGGGGACTTTGAACCCAGCCCAGCCTTCCCGCCTTTCGAGGGGCGGGACTAACGGTCCCCCAGGATACCCGAAAAGACCACCAAATAAGGAATACCCTGCGCCCTCCCAGATTCACCACACCCCTTTCTCTTCTTCCCCTATAAAATCTTGCCCAACCCTCGCCCGGGTGCGACTTCTCTGACCCCTTTCTCTCGGACCAGTGAACCTCGCCCGGGAGCGCTCCCTAATAAAGCTCACTTGAAGCTTTCCTCTGTTTCGCGGTGCCGTTTGTTAAGATCCGACCTTACAGCTGGCTAAAAAGATGCAGTTTAAAATATATAAACTGTGAAGAATGCGATTGACTATCCTAAAAGGAACCAGAGTTACTATTCCCAGCTTTAGAGAATAATTTAAAAGTAAGTTTTAATTAAACAAAATTGAACTGGAGCACACTGAACTCATAAGCATTGTTTAGAAACATTATTAAAATAGAGCAGATGCAGTCCTGTACTGGATATCTGTGACCCAAATCCTTTGTGTGTTTTAGAAACATCCCTGTGTGTGCCATAAATCCCCCACGTCAGAGTGCCTCGTTGCTAGTGTGGCCCGTTTAAAGGACAAGAGAGGGAAAATCACTAACAAAGCATAAATGAGAAGTATGTAATTACAAAGCGTAAATGCTCCAAATCAGTTGATGTTGAGGATAAAAATTTAAAGACATCCGTTTCACTGGGTTTACTCTCTTAAATTGGCTCCCTCCTTCGTGAGAGAGGCAGTGTTTGCTTGTAATCTGCAGTGACCCTCCAGGATCAGCAGCCTCACAGTTCCTGTGGTTCCCGATGCTCCTGTTGTATAAAAAGGAGATAATAAAACCCATCTTCTCCAAGGCCTTAGGGCAATGTGGTAAACATATCCTCCTTTTGCTATCAAAGTGATTGTCATGGCTCCCTCCCTGCTCTCTGAAAAAAGGAGAAGCTCTTACCTACTGTTCCCTGATAATGTCCAGTTATAAATACCCATTATCAGGATGTCCTTTGAGCAGACTGAAATCCATTAACCTCCAAATAAGACAATGAGTCAGTTGTTCCTAAAGTTCCAAAGGGCAAAGCCAACCTCTCAGGAGGGTGAAATGGGAGGCTACCTATTACGTCATTTGAACAGCTCAAGGTAGAACATTCTGCCTCAGAGTATCTTTCATCACTTTGTATGTGAAGTTCCACCTTTAGAAATTCATTCCTTTGAAACATGTGGAGCCCTCCTTAGAATGAAAGTACTTTCCCATCAACTCTCCACACTGGCAGTCAGTTCGAAGTTGAATCATTAGGAATAATGCCTAGAAGGCCCCTGGTCCTCGAGTCCAGAGGTGTGAGGGGCCTGCCCAGGAGAGAGACATAGACCATCTTGCCTTGGGCCACCCTAGGATCCCAAGGGCTCTAGACCTTCCAGGTCAGCGTGTCCCTACATAAACAAGGACAGGCTGACAAGCTGCTTTCCAACTGCACGGAAACCTCCAGCTTTGTCTGGGTTCCCCTGAAGTCTCCTCCCTCCCCACCTGGGAACAGCAGTTTCCCAGCACAGAACTGGACTCGGGCAGTGCTTAGATGTAGACCTGAGCTTCCCAGGCAGGACACTTAGAGGCTTTTCCTTCCTTTGAACCCCAGAAGACTGTTTTTATTTTGTTTTGTTTTTCTTCTTTGAAATTATACTGTTACTACAGATTTCCTAATCCTTTCCACAGAGAATGGGTCAATATTCTGCTTTGATTAAGGATCATTAGGTCCTCAATAAGCATGCCTTTTCCCCTGTACAAAAAGAACTCACTACATCCACATTCTTTCTCTGGACATATAGCCTACCATCCCCTAAGCTCCAACACTGCCAAACTAAGGGCCATTCCCCCCAGCCCGGGTGAGAAAAGGTTTTCATAACAGAAAAACATGAATGCACATTTAATCTATAGAATGCATGGGGCTGGGGGACGGGCAAGGCGGGAACTAGCAAACTGTAGATGTTTATTTAGATGTTTACTGCCCCACAGTCAGTCATCCAGCCAGTTGAGAGGCAGACACACCCCATGTACCAGCCCCTTCAGAGAATCATCTCGGAGATTAATAGCATTAGGAAGAATTAGGACTTTGAGCTCTGGACAAGGATTTACTCAGCCAGCCATGTCACAAAAGGCAGTGAGCTCTAGTAGTTTTCTGGTAGCATCTTTAGGATTCTCTATGTATAGTATCAAGTCATCTGCAAACAGTGACAGCTTTACTTCTTCTTCACCTATTTGGATTCCTTTTATTTCCTTTTCTTCTATGATTGCTGTGGCTAATACTTCCAAAACTATGTTGAATAAGAGTGATGAGAGTGGGCAACCTTGTCTTGTTCCTGATCTTAGTGGAAATGCTTTCAGTTTTTCACCATTGACGACGATGTTGGCTGTGGGTTTGTCATATATGGCCTTTATTATGTTGAGGAAAGTTCCCTCTATGCCTACTTTCTGCAGGGTTTTTATCATAAATGGCTGTTGAATTTTGTCGAAAGCTTTCTCTGCATCTATTGAGATGATCATCCTTCAATTTGTTAATATGGTGTATCACATTGATTGATTTATATATATTGAATCCTTGCATTCCCGGAATAAACCCCACTTGATCATGGTATATGATCCTTTTAATGTGCTGTTGGACTCTGTTTGCTAGTATTTTGTTGAGGATTTTTGCATCTATGTTCATCAGTGATATTGGCCTGTAGTTTTGTTTCTTTGTGACTGGTTTTGGTATCAGGGTGATGGTGGCCTCATAGAATGAGTTTGGGCATGTTCCTCCCTCTGCTATATTTTGGAAGAGTTTGAGAATGATAAGTGTTAGCTCTTCTCTAAATGTTTGATATAATTTACCTGTGAAGCCATAATTCAAAAAGAGTCATGTACCAAAATGTTCATTGCAGCTCTGTTTACAACAGCCAGGACATGGAAGCAACCTAAGTGTCCATCATTGGATGAATGGATAAAGAAGATGTGGCACGTATATATAATGGAATGTTACCCAGCCATAAAAAGAAACGAGGGCTTCTCTGATGGCACAGTGGTTGAGAGTCCGCCTGCTGATGCAGGGGACGCAGGTTCTTGCCCCAGTCCAGGAAGATCCCACATGCCGCGAAGCAGCTGGGCCTGTGAGCCATGGCAGCTGGGCCTGCGCGTCTGGAGCCTGTGCTCTGCAACGGGAGAGGCCACAACAGTGGGAGGCCCGTGTACTGCAAAAAAAAAAAAAAGAAAAAGAAACGAAATTGAGGTATTTTGTAGTGAGGTGGATGGACCTAGAGTCTGTCAAACAGAGTGAAGTAAGTCAGAATGTGAAAAACAAATACCATATGCTAACACATATATGTGGAATCTAAGAAAGAAAAAAAAGGTCATGAAGAACATAGGGCTAAGTCGGGAATAAAGACACAGATCTACTAGAGAATGGACTTGAGGATATGGGAAGGGGGAAGGGTAAGCTGTGACAAAGTGAAAGAGTGGCATGGACATATATACACTACCAAACGTAAAATAGATAGCTAGTGGGAAGCAGCCGCATAGCACAGGGAGATCAGCTCGGTGCTTTGTGACCACCTAGAGGGGTGGGATAGGCAGGGTAGGAGGGAGGGAGACACAAGAGGGAAGAGACATGGGAACATATGTATATGTATAACTGATTCACTTTGTTATAAAGGAGAAACTAACACACCATTGTAAAGCAATTATACTCCAATAAAGATGTTAAAAAAAAAAGAATAAAGTTGACCATACGCAAAAATAAAAAAGGCAGTGAGAGCCTGCTCTGATTTAAAAGTGATAAGATAAACTTATTGCTAGTCTTCTAAGAGTTGTCCCTAACGTTCCTCCCAGGATCTTCTTTCTCTGCCTCTCTCTGTGGCTGATATTGCTCACCTGTTTTACTGGGGAAATTTAATGAATTGGACATAATATTTTTCATGTAAATTAACTGCTTCCTGCTGACTGGTACTTCTTTTCCTCCCTCCTTCTGGTTCTCCAGGAAAAAAGTTCTTATTTATTTATTTTTTTTGGCCGTGGAATCTTAGTTCCCTGACCAGGGATCGAATCCACCCTGGCAGTGAAAGGGTTGAGTCCTAACCACTGGACCACCAGGAAATTCCAGAAAAAAGTTTCTCACAAAGATGGAGTTGAATTAGAAAGAACTTCTTTTCCCTGAGGAGACAACAGAAAGTCAAATAACTCAGTTTTCAAAGACTGCCAGGGAAAGTCACTCATGGAGTACAATGGCTCCTTTGTAAATTCACCTTCAAAAACTGCACTCACCCAACAGGGTGTGGTCTTTCCTTGCATTTCTCTGGTCAGTGCAGGCTCCTCCCCTTCATTTCAAATTTCTCTCCTCTCCCTCTCAGCTGCTAACTTGCTTCCTAATGCTATTAAACATCCAATACCATCAAGATCCGGACCACCTGCTCCTCTTTCCCTCCATTTAACACAGAAGTTGCTAACAGTCCCTTTTTGTCTTTCTTTGCCCTGTCCTCTCTCCCACAGTCTCACAGGACGTTGGTCACCCTAGCGATCTTCTCTCCCTGCTCCCTTTCTCTGGCCAATTGCTCCCTGTCAACTGATCCTTCACATCTACACCTATATATCCATTCCTTTACCTGTAATACACATAATATATATAATACATGTTGCAAATGTTTTCTCCAAGTTTGTCATTAGTCTTTTGACTTTGTTTATAATTTTTTTTTTGTTTGCTTGCTTATTGTGTTTTTAGCCATGCAAAAGTTTCTTCTTTTTAAATAATTCTGTTTATCAATCTTTTCTTTTATTGCATCTAGATTTTGAGTTACAAATACCGTTTCCTGCCTTGAAAATATAAAGGAGTTCACAAACGTTTTCTTCTAGAACTTACATACTTTCCTTTTTACATCCAGTCCATTTGGAATTTATTCTTGTATATGATATGAGATGTGGATCCAGTTTTATAATTTCCACATGGCTATTTACGCATCCCAACACCATTTATTAAAAGATATTTTAATATCTTTATATTAAAAAGATTTGAGAGATTTGAGATGCCACCTTTATCATATTCTAAATTTCCATTTGTATGAGTCTATTTATGGATTTTCTGTTTGCTCTGTCTATGCATGTCTGCCATAATAACAAAACAAAACAAAACAAAACAAAACCAACCATCCCTCAGCCTTACATCCTTCTCTAGATTTTGCCTTAACTCTTCGTCCCCTTTATAAACTTTTCAAAAGAATTTTCTATACTCTGCTTCCATTTTCTTACCATTCACTCCTCAGTTCCCTCCAATCTGGCTTTCACCCTCATCACTCCATCAAAAGATCTGAGCTTGAGTCATCGCTATAGGCAGTTTTCAGCCTCACCTTATTTGACATTGTTGAATACTCTTTCTTTGAAATGCTCTCCTGATTGGCTTTCAGGTCTCTACCAGCTCTTGGTTTTCTTCCTTTTTCCCTGGCCAGTCTGGCACACTTTCCTCTGCAAGTTCATGCTATCCTACCAGGCCATTCAGGATTGGTGAATTGAAAACTCACTTCTTACCCCTTTCTACACATTCTCTATAGGTGATCTCCTTCCTGCCCACAGCTCCAGTTCTTTTATTTATTGTATAGCAGGTTCTTATTAATTATCTATTTTATATATATTAGTGAATATATGTCAATCCCAATCTACCAATTCACCCCCCACCCAGGTTTCCCACCTTGGTGCCCATACATTTGCTCACTACATCTGTGTCTCTATTTCTGCCTTGCAAACTGGTTCATCTGTACCATTTTTCTAGATTCCACATATATGCATTAATATACAATATTTGTTTTTCTCTTTCTGGCTTACTTCACTCTGTATGACAGTCTCTAGATCCATCCATGTCTCTAAAAATGACCCAATTTCATTTCTTTTTATGGCTGAGTAATATTCCATTGAATATATGTACCGCATCTTCTGTATCCATTCATCTGTTGATGGGCCTTTAGGTTACTTCCATGACCTGGGTATTGTAAATAGTGCTGCAATGAACATTAGGATGCATGTGTCTTTTTTAATTATGGTTTTCTCTGGGTATATGCCTAGTAGTGGGATTGCTGGGTCATATGGTAATTCTATTTTTAGTGTTTAAAGGAACCTCCATACTGTTCTCCATAGTGACTGCATCAATTTACATTCCTACCAACAGTGCAAGAGGGTTCCCTTTTCTCCACACCCTCTCCAGCATTTATTGCTTGTAGATTTTCTGATGATGCCCATTATAACAGGTGTCAGGTGATACCTCATTGTAGTTTTGATTTGCATTTCTCTAATAATTAGTGATGTTGAGCAGCTTCTAATATGTTTGCTGGCCATCTGTATGTCTTCTTTGGAGAAATGTCTATTTAGGTCCTCTGCCTATTTTTGGATTGGGTTGTTTGTTATTTTAATATTGAGCTGCATGTGCTGTTTATATATTTTGGAGATTAATCCTTTGTCCATTTGCAAATATTTTCTCCCTTCTGAGGGTGGTCTTTTCATCTTGTTTATGGTTTCCTTTGTTGTGCAAAAGCTTTGAAGTTTCATTAGGTCCCATTTGTTTAGTTTTGTTTTTATTTTCATTACTCTAAGAGGTGGATTGAAAAAGAACTTGCTGTGATTTATGTCAAAGAGTGTTCTTCCTATGTTTTCCTCTAAGAGTTTTATTTTTGTGTATGGTGTTAGGGAGTGTTCTAATTTCATTCTTTTACATGTAGCTGTCCAGTTTTCCCAGCACCACTTATTGAAGAGACTGTCTTTTCTCCATTGTATATCCTTGCCTCCTTTGTCATAGATTAGTTGACCATAGATTAGTTGACCCTTATCTCTGGGCTTTCTATCCTGTTCCATTGACCTATATTTCTGTTTTTGTGCTAGTACCATATTGTCTTGATTACTGAAGCTTTGTAGTATAGTCTGAAGTCAGGGAGTCCGATTCCTCCAGCTCCATTTTTTTTTTTTGCAATACGTGGGCCTCTCACTGTTGTGGCCCCTCCCGTTGCGGAGCACAGGCTCCGGACACACAGGCTCAGTGGCCATGGCTCATGGGCCAGGTTGCTCCACAGCATGTGGGATCTTCCTGGACTGGGGCACGAACCCTCATCCCCTGCATCAGCAGGCAGACTCTCAACCACTGTACCACCAGGGAAGCCCTCCAGCTCCATTTTTTTTCCCTCAAGACTGCTTTGGCTATTCAGGGTCTCTTTGGTCTCCATACAAATGTTAAGATTTTTTGTTCTAGTTCTGTAAAAAATGCCATTGGTAATTTGATAGGGATTGCATTGAATCTGTAGATTGCTTTGGGTAGTAGAGTCATTTTCACAATATAGATTCTTCTAATCCAAGATCACAGAATATCTCTCCATCTGTTTGTGTCATCTTTGAATTCTTTCATCAGTGTCTTATAGTTTTCTGAGCATAGGTCTTTTATATCCTTAGGTAGGTTTATTCCTAGGTATTTTATTCTTTTTGTTGCAATGGTGAATGGATTTTTTCCTTAATTTCCCTTTCTGATCTTTCGTTGTTAGTGTATAGGAATGCAGGAGATTTTTGTGCATTAATTTTGTATACTGCAACTTTACCAAATTCATTGATCAGCTCTAGTAGTTTTCTGGTGGCGTCTTTAGGATTCTCTATGTATAGTATCATGTCATGTGCAAACAGTGACAGTTTTACTTCTTCTTTTCCAATTTGTATTCCTTTTACTTCATTTTCTTCTCTGATTTCTGTGGCAAGGACTTCCAAAACTATGTTGAAAAATAGTGGCGAGGTGGACATCCTTGTCTTGTTCCTGATCTTAGCGGAAATTGCTTTCAGTTTTTCACCATTGAGAATGATGTTTCCTGTGGGTTTGTCATATATGGCCTTTTTTATGTTAAGGTAGGTCCTCTCTATGCACACTTTTTGAAGAGTTTTTATCATAAATGGGTGTTGAATTTTGTCAAAAACTTTTTTTGCATCTATTGAGATGATCATACAGTTTTTCTTTTTAAATTTATTAATATGGTGTATCACATTGATTGATTTGAGTATATTGAAGAATCCTTGCATCCCTGGGATAAATTCCACTTGATCATGGTGTATGATTCTTTTAATGTGTTTTTGGATTCTGTTTGCTAGTATTTTGTTGAGGATTTTTGCATCTATATTCATCAGTGATATTGGTCTGTAATTTTCTTTTTTTGTAGTATCTGTCAGGTTTTGGTATCAAGGTGATGGTGACCTCATAGAATGAGTTTGGGAGTGTTCCATCCTCTGCAATTTTTTGGAAGAGTTTGAGAAGAATGGGCGTTAGCTCTTCTCTAAATGTTTGATAGAATTCACCTGTGAAGCCATGTGGTCCTGGACTTTTGTTTGTTGGAAGATTTTTTAATCACAGTTTCAATTTCATTACTTGTGATTGGTCTATTCACATTTTGTATTTCTTCCTGGCTCAGTCTTAGAAGGTTATACCTTTCTAAGAATTTTTCCATTTCTTCCAGGTTGTCCATTTCATTGGCATAGTGTTGCTTGTAGTAGTCTCTTATGATGTTTTGTATTTCTGCAGTGTCTGTTGTAAGTTCTCCTTTTTCATTTCTAATTTTATTGATTTGAGTCCTCTCCCTCTTTTTCTTGATGAGTCTGGCTAATCGTTTATCAATTTTATTTATCTTCTCAAAGAACCAGCTTTTAGTTTTATTGATCTTTGCTATTGTTTTCTTTGTTTCTATTTCATTTATTTCTGCTCTGACATTTATGATTTCTTTCCTTCTGCTAACTTTAGGTTTTATTTGCTCTTCTTTTTCTAGTTCCTTTAGGTGTAAGGTTAGATTGTTTATTTGAGGTTTTTCTTGTTTCTGGAGGTAGGATCATACTGCTATAAACTTCCCTCTTAGAACTGCTTTTGTTGCATCCCAGAGGTTTTGGATCATTGTGCTTTCATTATCAGTTGTCTCTAGGTATTTTTTGATTTCCTCTTTGATTTCTTCAGTGATTTCTTGGTTATTTAGTAACTTATTGTTTAGCCTACATGTGTTTGTGTTTTTTACCTTTGTTTCCCTGTAACTGATTTCTGATCTCATAGCATTGTGGCCAGAAAAGATGCGTGGTATGATTTCAATTTTCTTAAATTTACAAAGGCTTGGTTTGTGACCCAAAATATAATCTATCCTGGAAATGTTCCACACTAGAGAAAAAAGTGTAATCTGCTGTTTTTGGATGGAATGTCCTATAAAAGTCAATTAAATCCACCTGGTCTATTGTGTCATTTAAAGCTTGTGTTTCCTTATTAATTTTCTGTCTGCATGATCTGTCCATTGTTGTATGTGAGGTGTTAAAGTCCCCCACTATTATTGTGTTACTCTTGATTTCCTCTTTTATAGCTGTTAGCAGTTGCTTTATGTATTGAGGTGCTCCTATGTTGGGTGTATATATGTTTATAATTGTTATATCTTCTTCTTGGATTGATCACTTGATCATAATGTAGTGTCCTTCCTTGTTTCTTGTAATGTTCTTTACTTTGATGTCTATTTTATCTGATATGAGTATTGCTCCTCCAGCTTTCTTTTGATTTCCATTTGCACTGAATATCTTTTTCCATCCCCTCACTTTTGGTCTGTGTGTGTCCCTAGGTCTGAACTGTGTCTCTTGTGGACAGCATATATATGGGTCTTGTTTTTGTATCCATTCAGTGAGCCTGTGTCTTTTGCACCACCCTTTGACTCCCTTCCCCAGCCCCTTCCCTGCTTGCCTGAACTAGAATCAATGCTCCCATCATATCCTCTCTGGGTACCATGTACCTCACCTTGGAAATGTTATAATCACAGTTAGAATTTTATGTTTACATGGGAGATTTATTTTTAATATCTGTGAAGACAGGACCACATCAGTCGTTTTTGTCAATTTATCCCAACATGTACCTCTGGGCCTGACATATGGTAAATAAATGAATGAACATAAATAGACTCTAATTCTTTCAAACTCTTTATTTTCTTTACTTTAAACTTTTAAAGTGGGAGTTCCTTGGTGGTCCAATGATTAGGACTCATTGCTTTCACTAAGATCCTGCAAGCTGTATGGTGCAGCAAAACAACAACAACAACAACAAAAAACCCAAAAAAACAAAAAACCCAACCAACCAACCAAACAAACAAAAAAAAACAAGAAACTTTTAAATAAATAAGATTTTGTTTTTTGAGATGTTGTTATGAAACATGGGATAGCAGCCAAGTGTGGAATTTGTTATTATGGCTAGGATATTGGGAATCAGGAAACTCAACTTCTAATTCCAGTCTTATAAACTTCAGTGGTGAATTCAGAAAAAAATTTTTAAATATTGCACACTTACACAAAACATACAAAATATGGCATCCTTGCTTCTCTTTTTATTATGTTAATTGCTTTGTATTCCTCTCTCCCACTGGATTGTCAAATTCTTAATGGAATACTCCATGTTTTACTGATTTTTGTGTCTCCCTGGTGTCCACCACTAAAGAGTACATAGAAGGTGATAAATCAATGTTGTATAATTTAATTAATAAAATGTAACATATGATGGCATGGTTAGGAATAGCACTGTGAAAATAATGTTGTGTTAAAAATAGTTGAGGAAGGATCAAGGAACTTTCCATTACAATTTAATCAGAAGTAAAATATAAGCAGAATTGCACCAAATATAATAAACCATTAGTCAGAGATTTGAACAAGCAGAGCTGATGTCAGGTCAAACCATGGGTATCTGTTAAAAAAGACATTAGAATAAGCTTAAACAGGAGGTTGAGGAATACAGATGCATCTGGAATTGACAGTATATAAATGTATGTGAAGCTCTTCAAGAGAGCAGTAAGTATGCACAGTCTAGTATTAGCTTCAGCTATATATAACAGAAAATTTATTTAAAAATAATAGAAGAGTTTTCTTCATGTAAATGAAGTCCAGAGGCAGGTGGTCCAGTGATTGTCTGGGACTAAAACTCCTTTTATCTTGTTGCTTTGTCATCTAAACATATAGGCTTCTCCCTCCTTATCCAGAATGGTTGCTTGGGTTCAAGCCATTGTATCTGCATTCCATCCAGGGAGAAACAAGAAGAGAGAAAGATAGCCATACCCGATCCTTAAAGGACACTTACTTGCATGCATATTCCATTAGTCACATGGTCATATGTAGTTGCAAAGGAAGCATGGAAATGTAATCTTTGCTCAACAAAGCCACATGCCCAGTTAAAAGTTAGGGAGAATGAATAATGGAGGTCAAACAACAGTCTCTTCCCCAGCATGTAATCAGAAGAACTAAAAGAGGAGTTTGTGTTGCTGGGAATGAAATTAGGAGAAACTTCATGGATTGAGCCAATATTCACATTTCTGGTCCCTACACACCGACTGCCAGGTGCTACACAGCTGCACAGGTAGTAGCCAAATGAGTGTTCAAGGAGACTTAGGTGGATCTCAGCACCTCAGTTAATCCTTCACTGGGGCCTGGTCAGCTCCCTCCTTCACTCCCATAGAGGCTGTTCCAAACCTTCACCATTCTTCTGAAACCACTGTTCTCCCACCTCTCTGACCTCTGTCAACCCAGAAAAAATGAACGCTTTCAAGGATGGGTACCTCAGCTTTCCATCCCCATATTTACAGCTTTATCTCTATCATTCACCCCGAAAACACCTATCCTCTAGGTTTTTTGCTTGTTTTCTTTCTTTCTTTGTTTTATGATGCCCTCTCTCCTGGTCAAGATAATTCCTGCCCCTCAGGAACCACTCTCTATATTGAAAAGATCTTGAGATGGAGAGATTATCTTAGTGGGACCAATGTAATCACAAGGTCCTTATAATAGGGAGGTAGGAGGGTCAGAGTCAGAGAAGGAGATGTGAGGATGGAAGCAGAGGTGAGAGAGTGAGAGAGAAAGAGAGTTAGTTGAAGATGCTACCCTGCTGGCTTCGGAGATGGAGCAAGGGGTTACAAACCAAAAAATGCAGGCAGCCCCTTGAAGCTGAAAAAAGGAAAGAAAGAGATTCTTTCCTAGAGCTTCTAGAAAGAATCCAGTCTTGCTGACCCATTTTAGACTTTTGACATCCAACACTGAAAGGTACTAAATTTCTGTTATCTTAAACCACTAAATTTGTGGTAATTTGTTACAGCAGCAATTGATAAAAACCACTTATTTTTGTTGTTTGTTTCAGAAACTAAACAAGACTTTTGGTAAAAGCATTTGGGGAAGAATTCTTTTACAAATATTTACAGATTAAGATTGGGTCAATGTGATAGGAGTTTAAATGAAGCCCTGGACAGTGACTTTTGGAAGCAACACATGAAGTTATTGAGAAGAACAACAGTCTGAGATCACTGTTGGAAAATCAACTATCCTTCTGCTTAGGACACAAATACTTACATGGCATGTAATGTAAATATACAACATTTGAAACATGAACTGGTTAAGTTTGTTGTGACAGGCCTGGATTATATTTATGTAAATCAAAATAAGCTTTAAATTTGTCCAGGAATTTATTCACACTTCTGACTCTGGGTGTATGAAATGGTGATGAATAACAAATCTCAATAGACTATTCAAATCTCTGGAGTAATGCTGTGAAATTGGGCATGCCCAAATCCTACAATTCCCTACAACTAAAAAACGGAATAATTTACTTCTTCATATCTGTGCTGGGCTATGTGAATAACAAGATTCTCTTGAGAATCCCTCCCTTCCTAAAGCCTTCCTACATCCAGCTCCGGGTCTGTGAATTATGCTGATATAGGGTATAATATAGGTATAAATTCCCCCTTGTCTCTTAAGTTAGCTCAAGTAACTTCTATAACATACTACAAATAGTCAATTAATCCAGAAAGTACCATAAAATCACACCCACACTCTCAGTGAACCAGAAAGTTCTGCTCCACTACACAGCCTGTGAGAATTTCTTTCTCACAGTCCTGAAAACACAATGATTGTTAATCTCTTCACAGGTAAATGAACAAGTCTTCAACTACCCTCTGGCATTCACAAAACCTGACCCGAAGACCTGGCCGTCACATAGAGCAAGATGTTTGTGGTCTAAGGCAACCCAGCATGGAACAATTTATTCCCTAATTACTCTGGCTGGAGCAGTGCAAGCTCACCAAGCTGCCCAAGATTTAGTGATACGTGGCAGGAGGAGGAAGTCAGAGGAAGTCAAACATGCATGAGCAGGAACAGACTGATATCAATTCTGCAAGCTCCCCAACTCCTACCTGCTGCCTGATAGGGTTCTGAATCCTAACCTCTCTATCTCTACTACTGGACCACCTGCATTTTGATGTCATATGTAGCCCTCTATATGATGCTATTTTGGGAGAGGAGCAGTGTTCTGACCAAAAGTATCCTCTTTCTAGAAGCCTATCATGGTTCATAAAATTCTCATTATTGACTTGTGCTTTTGGTTAAGATATTATGTCTAGAATGTCACTGCTAAAGTATGGATATACTATAAAAGTACAGAAAAAGACTGGAAACATAGTCATTACCGATTGAGCGCTGCCATTCTGGATAGGCCAGGGAGCAGCTTGGTGACCCCAGGCTTATTGGCTGAGATCCTCTCTACCACTCCATCCTCCATAGATGTCCATCCACACAAATCTGTCCCATTGAGGTCCTGCCACCTCTTGGGAAATCTCACATGGACAGGGGCTGGCTCCACCTCCTCTTCTTCTCCCAATGGGAAGGTGGAGTTTAATGTGGTCAGAGTGGGAAATCCAACATCATCCTCCATCTTATCCTGGAAAAAGAAAATCTCTTTCTCTTCCCTCTCTGGGACAATCGATATAATGCCCCAATGGACCACCCCTTCTAAACAAAAGTTGGAGACTGGGGAATGACTTCAACTTCTATGTTCCTGGTCAAAGGAAACTTGACCAGCATGTCCTTGCTGTTCAGGTAGGGTGGCAGCAGGAATATTTCTTTTCATACTTTTTGGTGATCAAGAAAGGGATTGCACAAAAGAAGAAGCATTAAAGTGTCTTAAACTCGGTTGGAATTAGATTCATTCATTTGTTGAGTGCCTACAGTAAGCAATGGGAATACAAGAAATAGACTCTGCTTTTGTGAAACTTAGAGATTAAAGGAGATGGATATAGATCAAATAGTCACTCCAAGATAGTGTTTCCAACGAGGGGCAATTTTGCCTTCCAGGGGACATTTGAGAATGTCTGGAGACATTTTTGTCACAAATGGAGGAGTTGCTACTGGCATCCAGTAAGTAGAGGCCAGGAATGCTGTTAAATGTCCTATAATACACAGAACAACCTCTCCATAGTAAAGAATTATCTGGCTCAAAATATCAATCGAAAGAAGGATGAGAAATCCTGTACTAAGGCAGTGGTGCTCAAGTTCTCAGCATCAGCTGGGAACTTGTTAGAAATGCAAATTCTACCCTAAATCTACTGAATCAGAAATTCTGGGGTGGAAGCCAGCATTCTGTGTTTTAACAAGCCCTCCAGAGGATTTTGAGGGACACTAATGTTTGAGAACCACTGAATTAAGGAATGAAAGAACCTGGGGCCTCCCTGGTGGCACAACAGTTAAGACTCTCAGCTCCCAATGCAGGGGGCCTGGGTTCAGTCTCTGGTCAGGGAACTAGATCCCACATGCATGCCGCAACTAAGAGTTTGCACACCACAACTAAGGAGTCAGCAAGCTGCAACTAAGGAACTGGTGAGCCACAACTAAGGAGCCCACCTGCCACAACTAAGATCTAGTGCAACTAAATAAATTAATTAATTAATTAAAAATACAATTTTAAAAAAGAATCTATCATTACAAAATGAAGTAAATGCTCTGAAGGAAAAGTACCCTGCACCAGTGCTACTTAAAAAGTGGTTTGTCCACTTTTTGTTGATGATGGTAACATCAGCATCATCAGAGAGCTTGTTAGAAATACAAAGCCTTGGGCCTCAGCCTAGACTGCCTGAGTCATGGGGAGATATGTAGGGGCCAGATCAAAAAAATCACTGGAGGCCATTCTAAGTAATTAAGACTTTACATGATGGGAAATCGGGGATCTCTGAATGATTCAAGTTCTAGCAATAAACAGGAATAGGTTGGAGAAAAGATTAGAGGCAAGGAAGCCAGTAGGGAGGTTAATGAGGTGGCTCCATAGGCGTGTGAACTAAGGCAGAGACAGCAGGGATAGAATGAAGTATATGAGAGAAAACCTCGGGAGGTAGAGTGCAGAGGATGTGATGACTGATTGGATTAGGGTATGAAGGTGTGTCAGGAATTCTTTTGATTGCAAGTAACATGGCTTTACAAAAGAGGAGTTTATTTTTCTTTTATAACAAGAAGTCTACACTGAGGCCACTGCCACCTTTAATTCAACAATATCAATTCGGTGATTCAGCAATACCAAGGTTGGTGTCCTTGTGATTCTCTTGGCCTTTCCTTAATATTTGTCACCTCATAGTCACAAGATGGTTGCTGCCTCTCCAGATAACTTGTCTGTGTTCAGGGACAGAAGGAGGAAATAAGAAAGACAGGGTGTGTTCCTTTGGTTTTTTTTTAAAGATTGTTTTATCACTTTATTATTTTTTACTTATTTTCTTGGCTGCAGGCTTTCTCTAGTTGCAAAGAGCAGGGACTACTCTTTTCTGCAGTACATGGACTTCTCATTGTGGTGGCTTATCTTGTTGCAGAGCACAGGCTCTAGGCGTGTGGGCTCAGTAGTTGCAGCTCATGGGCTCTAGAGTTCAGGCTCAGTAGTTGTGGCACATGGGCTTAGTTGCTCCATGGCATGTGGGATCTTCCTGGACCAGGGATCAAACCTTTGTCCCTTGCATTTGAAGGCAGATTCTTAACCACTGCACCACCAGGGAAGTCCCTGGAGTGTGTTCCTTTTAACAAGAAAGCAAAAGTTTTTGCAAAACCACTTGTGGATTTCTATTTATTGGAGTGTTAGAAAGTGTTTCTCTCCATAGAAGAGAAAGTTTTCGGGAATTAAGCCATTCACCTATAGTACCTGTAAGGGAGGAAAGAGTAAACTAGAATGACTCTGGCTTGAGTGAATGGGGAGACACTGGCGCCATTCCCTAGGCTAAGAAAGACATGAGAAGGAAGAAGGTTGGAAGAGTCACCCCTGCAAATTCCCTTTGCCAGGTAAGGGAACATATTCAGAGGTCTCAGGGATAAGGACATAGATATCTTGGAGGGCCATAATTCCACCCACCACATTGTTATTGGGGTTATTCCCTTGATATCACAATTTATAAACATCCCAAATTAATTTAGAAGGAGGAGCTCTGTCACTGTACACATTTTCAGGTGATTGTAGGAACCCCTATAGTGTTCGCGTTTACCAGCAGAAATTTATAGGAAATGCAGTGGGCTGAGAAAGCACCATCACCCAGCAACTCACCAGAGGTGCTTGCCCCTTTGGAGTTGAGAATGAATTTAGAATAGAGTTGGGTGCCAGAGAAAGCAGGAGGAGAAAGAAGAGCAGGAGAAATAGGGGCAGAAAACTCTCTTTCAGCCAGCTGCAAAGAGTGGTTGCACGGAGCCTCTAAACAGGTAGAAAATTTGGTTCTGGGAGGGAAAAAAGGATATTAGGCATTAGTGCTACATTTAACCTAAGGATTCATTTGTTAGTTTGGAAGTGATTCTTCAGAGAGACTTCCTGCTTCAGTGATTCTTGGCTTTGCCAAATTTTGTTTTACCCAAGCTTTTCCCCAAGTCTGCTGTTGATCTGACCAAGTTTCCCATCCCACTCACTCTAACCGCTCTCAGTTTAGGTTTAATATATTTCCAGGTTTAAAGGATACTTTTTATTATCAAAGTATGTGTACTTACCAGTCATTCTCATTTTATCTTGTCTCTTTATCAATAAACAAAGGGTTATATTTTTCCCTTCACCAGTCTATAGGAAAAAAATTAATTATTTTTGTTTAAACTAAGCAAACAAATTCATAGGCCAGAGATATTCTTAGTCTCTACACTACCATATGAGAAAAAATTAAGATACACTTTATGCCCAGTATGGCACCTTGTATTTTCCTATTTTCCAAACATGGTCACAATTAACATCTCTCTTCTCCCTCGTTCTTACGATGTAACTGACACTCCTTCCCTCAAGAGATGTAGCCTGTGTTCCCTGCCCTTCAATCTGGGTGAGCATGTGACTATGGTGGAACTAACTCTGTGTGACCTCTAAGGCTAGATCATAAAGAATATAACAGCTTTGCTCAGGTTCTCTTGGGATACTCGCTCTTAGAACCCAGCCTCCTTGTTGTGAGGAAACCCAGAGACGAGGACAGACCATATGCTGGTGTCCCAGCCCAGCCCTGCCCAGCTGAGTTCTCAGCCAACAAGCACTGCCACGTATGTGAGTAAGAAAAGCCCCAAATAATGTCAACTTCAAAATGTCAAGTCAATCCCTTATGTTTGAATCTTCCCCGATGTGGCCCCAAGCCCTATGGAGCAGAAACAAGATATCCCTCTGTACCCTTTCTGAATTCCTGATCCCTTGGATTCATAATTATAAAAAATGGTGGTTGTTTTGTGCTATCAAGCTTGGAGCAGTCTGTGAGCAGTGATAGCTACTGGAGCACTCAGGCTAGACACAAATGTAGAAAGATGCATTCTCATCAGCAAACGCAATAACCTTAACAAGATGCCCGAATCTTACCGTTTTTGCAACAGCTTATTTCTTAAAAATAACAAAAGTCTCAACCCCATTAATTGAATCTAGAGCTAGCCTTTCCTTCTTCCTCCAATGCGATTCATCTTTTCCAGAAAAGAAATTCATGGCCAGAGCTCAATGCTATAGAGATTTCATGAAACCTCACAGAACCCAGAAAGAAATCTTATTTAAAAGGATACACTTAGTTTTTCTTAAAAATTATTTTTGTAAGATGTGGTCAGTGAGGCAACAAAGCATGAGGGAAACTCCTTTTCTGACGGGCGAAGGGGAGAGGGATAGAACCAAAAGACAAAGACAGTGAGGTTACAAATGATGATAGCTATTCAGTAGAAAAAAAATACTTATTTTCACTTTTCTGAGGTTTCCCCATCCTTAAAATATTAGTGATTACAGATCTGTTGGAATAGAGCCCTTTCCTGAGATAGTTTTTGGATCTATTTTGCTAGGTTAAATCTCCCTTCCACTCTGTCCACCCTTCGAGAATATCTGTAGGGGCTTCCCTGGTGGTGCAGTGGTTAAGAATCCGCCTACCAATGCAGGGGACACAGGTTCAAACCCTGGTCTGGGAAGATCCCACATGCCGCAGAGCAACTAAGCCCATGCACCAAAACTACTGAGCCTGCACTCTGGAGCCCATGAGCCACAACTACCGAGCCAGGGTGCCACAACTACTGAAGCATGCACGCCTAGAGTCTGTGCTCTGTAACAAGAGAAGCCACTGCAATGAGAAGCTGGCACCACAACGAAGAGTAGCCCCCGCTCGCCCCAACTAGAGAAAGCCTGTGCACAGCAATGAACATCCGACACAGCCAAAAATTAAAAAAAAAAAAAATCTGTAGACTCTGAGTTCAGGGAGTAATTGTTCCTGATAAAGTGTTTTGTGAGGTTAGTTATATGGAGGAAGCCATTCATTCTTTCATTCAACAAATATTTGTGTTAACTCTGTCCACAGGAGGGACGATGAGGAGAGATGATGGTTGAGATGTGCATTTTGGGTGAGCAGATGGATGATTTTATCAGTCTTAAACAAAGTATGTGTGATTTAATTAAGTGCTCCTATGCTGACACTAAGGAATTTGCTCATTTCTCTGTAGAATCATTTAAACTTACCTT
The DNA here is from genome assembly GCF_964270905.1 of Leucopleurus acutus. Classification (NCBI taxonomy): domain Eukaryota; kingdom Metazoa; phylum Chordata; class Mammalia; order Artiodactyla; family Delphinidae; genus Leucopleurus; species Leucopleurus acutus. The sequence continues at coordinate 55,332,051 of NC_139158.1, forward strand.
GTGTTCTTTGAAATTCTTTTAAAGAATGTGAAGTAGAGAATTGGCTTATTTAATAAAGTCTCTTGAATAATTATATCAGATACTTATTCTTTTTAATGTCAGCTACTTATTCTTTTGAATGTAACTACTTTTTTGATGGATAGCTCAAGAAAGCCAAAGCTGGCTTACATGTGTGTGGGTTGATGGATACAGACTGTGATTTCATAACAGTTTATTAATGCTTGATGTCACTCAAAAACACAGCTTATGGGAAGAGGAAACTGAGAAAGTTGATGACTGAAATCCTCTGACATTCCCTAAACCACAGTATTGACACTGTCCACCTCTTCCCCCTAGCCTCATATAGCAGATAGCGATTTGCAAATAGGCTGAGAATTGTTCCACTACCCTCCTCTCCGTGAGCTGCTGCTGCTGCTGTCAATCAGGAAGAAAAAAGGTGACAGTCTTTTTTTTTTCAATATCTATGTAATTTCTTTAAATTTATTTATTTATTTATTAATGATTGTGTTGGGTCCTCGTTGCTGCCCGCAGGTTTTCTAGTTGCGGCGAGCAGGGACTACTCTTCGTTGTATTGTGCAGGCTTCTCATTGTGGTGGTTTCTTTTGTTGCGGAGCATGGGCTCTAGGTGTGTGGGCTTCAGTAGTGGTGGTGCACAGGCTCAGTAGCTGTGGCTTTCAGGCCCTAGAGTGCAGGATCAGTAGTTGTGGCACACGGGCTTAGTTGCTCCACGGCATGAGGGATCTTCCTGGACCAGGGCTTGAACCTGTGTCCCCTGCATTGACAGGCAGATTCTTAACCACTGCGCCACCAGGGAAGTCCTGGTGATAGTCTTTTTGATGATGCCTAGGGACACAAATAATCGTCCTCATGACACACCAGCATCTCTAAGAAGGCTTCAGATTGTGCCTCATTGTTCTATCCCAAGCAGGGCTCAGAACTTCAGAAATATTAACTCATTTAGTCCAAGTAACGATTATAAGGGGTAGATTACATTATTGCATCCCACTTAAAGATAAGAAAGCCGAGGCACAGATAGGCTAACTAACTTGTCTGAGGTCACAGTGAGTGGAAAAGTCAGGATTTGAACCCTGAACTCTGGCTCCACAGTCCATGATCTTAGTCATTACACAATGATTCTATTGAGAGTTCATGTCTCTCTTTATTTAAAAACAAACAAACAAACAAAACATACCCCCAAGCAAAAATTCTAAGAGGCCAAATTGCTGATGCATTTGGTCTTTGTTCTAGATTCATCTATCCAGTAATTGATGGAAACAACAATTCTAGTCTTTTGTAGTTATTTTTAACCAAAGAGCATTAAAACCTACTGTTTTGGAGGGCCCATTCTTGGAAAGGACACATTTATGACTAGCAGACAGCAGGATCTCATTTGCACAACATTTTCCAATGAAACAGTTGGTTTTCAGAAGCTGCCAGGGCTTCTAAAACAAAACCTGGGGCAATGTTCATAATGGAAATACGCAGAGACCAGTAAATGGCTAACTAACCTTTCACGACCATCTGAGGCAAACTGGGAGGACTCAACTGGTCATTTACATACATGATCTCATTCCATTGTATCTCTATAACTTTACATACCTCCATCATTGTGGTTGTGCATTTATTGCTAAGGCCAAGTGGAAGTTTCAAAATAATTATAGGGAATTCAGTTCATTTATATTATCGACATTAGCTGGCTTGTCTGCAGCATTCCCCTTGAAAATCTCTACCATCACCTCACCCCATCACCCCCCCACCCCACCTACACACACACACACACACACACACACACACACACACACACACAATGATTTATTGGGAAAAAACAGTCTCAGTGTACTGTAACTTTTCCCATCAAGAGATGGAGTCAATTTTTTTGTGTGTTTTGAATCTGGACTTGGCTATGTAACTTTCTTTGTCCAATGTTATATTGCAAATAGGATGCAAACAGAGGCTTGAAAAGTACATTGCAATGGGGCTTACCTCTGGTGCTGGGAGCCTCTTCTACCATCAAGTAAAACAAGCCCAGGCTAACCTGTTGGATGATGAATGACATATGACCAAGTCATCCTGTCACCCCAGCTGATATCAAAACAAGTACCAGATGTGTGAGTGAACTGCCTCCCACTACTCCTCCCCCAACCCCAAAAACAATCAGCCTACCAACCAGCAGACAACTGAGTGAGGTCATCCTAGACTATCCAGGCCCAACTTAGCAGGCCCAGGCAGACAAAATGTCCATTTGACCAGCAGAATTGTGAGCAAATAAAACGGTTGCTGTTTGGGGATGGTTTCTAAAATAACAAAAGTTAACTGATACCCATCTTTACCTCTCCACATGGCTATTTGAGAACCTGTATTTTCTTACATGATTTGCCTATCCTCCCTCCCTTTCTTCACTCAGCCACAGCTGATTGGCTCAAGGATAGTGATTGACCTAAGCTTAGGCAATCAGATTCTAGCCCTGAGATTTTTCAAACTGCACCTAAGAAAAAGAAGTAGTCTTCCTCTAATAGTAGAATTTTTAAGTGTGAAATCGGGGATTTGTTCATAGTCCTGTTTCCTACCATGTAGACAATGCTAGTCTGTGGTGAATAGGAATAAAGCCAGCACAGAGAAGAAAGTAGAAATGAGAGATGGAGAGAAAATTTATTTAAATACTTAAACATCATTCCTGATATTCCCACAGTTGGATGAGTTAACTCTTCTTTGGGTTTCATTAGCCAAAAATTTCCACATTTTCCCTAAACAGTTTGACTTGGGTTTCTATCACTAGCTCCCAAAAGAATCCTGATCGATATATCCTGTTCATTTACATATATAACCATTATTTATGCAATAAACAGATCAATGGTTATTTCCATCCTTATGTTTAGTAGGACTTCAGGGACTGTTTTTGTTATCAATTACTATTAAACAAATCACCCCAGAATTAGCAGCTGAAAACAACCACCATTTTATTAGCTCTCATGGATCTGTTGGTTGACTGGGATCAGCTGGGTGGTTCTTCCATTGGTTTCATTTGGGGATTTGAATGTGGTGTAGTCAGATGTGGCTGGGGTGGAGTCATCTGGAGGCTGAAGGCTCAGTAGGCTGAAACATACAAAATGGCTTCTTCACTTACACATCTGGGATCTCAGGGCTGCTCCACATGGCCTTTATCTCCTCATGGCAACTAATCATCTAGGACCTGTTCACAGTTTCTCTCTTTCCAGTAGGATAGCTAGACTACTCATACAATTTCCAGTTCTCTATATTTCAGAGGAGGGAATTAGACTCTACCTCTTGATGACGAGTGGCAAAGAAATTGCAGCCATTTTAACCTACCACAGTAACTTTCTGATTTTAACAGATGTTAGTTAAATTTCAGCTTCAAGGTGTATGGTATTTGGAGATGCAAAGTAAAGAAAACCTAAACTTTAAAAAATGTTAATGGTCAATAAAAATTCCCCTTACAGCCTCATATTTCCATGTCTATGTATTTTATTCTAGACTGGCACCAGCTTCAAAAGGACTTTAACAGATCTGTTAAATATAACTTTTCCCCCAAAGTGAGTTATTTGTGTGCTTATATGTTTAATGTTAGCCTCCCTCGCTAGCCCAGGAAGTTTGAGAAAGTACCACATTCCATTGGTACACAGTGTCTCCCTGTCACATGATGAATGTTCCTTAAATGTTTCTTGAATGAATGAATGCAGTGATTCTAAACCAAAAGTGATTTTGCCCCCAGGGGACAATTGGAAAAGTCTGGAAACATTTTTGGTTGTCACAACTGGGTAGGTTGTTGCTATTGACATCTTGAAGGTAGAGGCTAGGGGTGCTGCTAAACATCCTACAATGCACAGAACAGCTCCCCACAACAAATAATTGTCTGACTCAAAATGTCAGTAGTGCTGAGTTTAAGAAACCGTGGATGAATGAATAAATTAATGAGTGAATAGGATGTGAAACTGATTGTGTTGTCATAGCCTAGTCTATTTGGAGTCTACCAAGCCATGGATTTGTCAGTCTTGTCTGCATTATCCCAGTTGATTACCCCTGGTTTTCCGGATGATAACATTGGTTCCACAGTGGGAGAGGAGCCAGGACTGGAATTCCATGCCAGCCCTTACTAGCCACCTCCTTCAGGGGTTCTCATTGTCCTCCTTCCGCTCCAGCCTCAAATATATCTTACATCTATCTGCCCAATTGTCCAATCTCAACATTTCTCCATTCTGCTCTATGCCCTAGAAAGTTGGGCTTTGTGGACTACTTCAGTGGACCCCTTCTCTCTGGCTTCCCTTTGGGTTCAGCCAAGAAGAGTGATAGCAGAAGGAGAGTAAGACTGGAGAACTTATTTTCCTGGACTCCTCCCTAGGGGTTCCTGTAGATTGGCTGTATCCTTCTGCTGAAAGCCAAAGCTTCTACTAAGAGGCTGCTGCTCTCTAACTGTAACTGCTACTGCCTATTGACCCTTCAGGTTTAGGGCTGCGAGTGCCTCCCCACTCTTGCTAGCCTCATTACAATGCCCCATTCATTTTGATTTCCCTTGATCTGTCCACATCTTTGTAAACAATCTGTGAAATTATTCTCAGTTACCCAATTTGTGTGTGCCACCCATTTCCTTCTGGGAAATACACTGGGAATTGCAAGACTGCCAGTTGCTTTACTTCAAGGAAGACTTTCCATCTATAATGACCCGCTACCTTGTCTTATCTGTTGGTTTTGATCACCTTGGATACTAACAAGAAACCTAAGTGAGCCGAGCATGCTATGCTCCTTTGGATAATGAATAGTCTGTGGTGTTTCTCCACTTTGAGTTGAATCCTGCAGTCAATCCCCCTTCCTTCCCTTACTACCCACCATTGCATCTTAACATGCCAGGTCCCAGGACTAAATAAAACTAGGTCCTTCCCTTTACCCAAGTGCATTATGCTGCTGAGGCTGGCAAGCACCAGGGACCTGTTCCCTGTTGAGTTGTGATGTATTGGCCTTGAATGACCCATCCTTTCCTCACCCTTTGCCCAGTTCTGAACTCTTGGCACCTGCCTGCTGACATGAAAGCTGCTGTGGCTTTGTCAAAGATGACTGTCTCTCTGCCCCTGCTCCCTTGCCTCTCTCTGTGGTATATATATATGATGTAATACTTGTTACAATTACTTCCAAATTTGTTGTCCTTATAGATTCCCAACATTATCAGATGCTTTCTCTGGCATCTTAATAAGTTTTTCAGAGTAATCTCAGAAAGAGAAGAACTAATTTCTGTAGCTTCGTGTCATATTTGCTTTAGCAATTATTATGGCTGTGTAAAAAAGTATCTCAATATTCAGCAGTTTAAAACAACCACTTTATTCTGTTCACAGATTCAATGGGTCAGGATTTCAGATAGAATGGGAGTGATTTGTCTCTGCTCTATGATACCTGGAGTCTTAGCTGGGAAGACTTGAAGGCCAGTGATGACTTGACAGCTGGGCCTGAAATGATCTGGAGTTCCATTCACTCATCTGTCTGACTCTTGGGCCAGGATAATGAAAGACTGGAATTGCCAACTGGAGGGTTTACATGTGGCCTCACTATGTGTCACATATGGCAGACTTCTTACATGGCAGCCCAGGGATCCAGGAGTGAATGTTCCAATGAACAAGGCAGAAACTGCATGGCCTCTTATGCAACAGCCTCAGAAGCCAAACCACATCATTTCTGTTTGTTGTTGGTTGAAGCTATCACAAACCCGCCCAGATTCACAGGGGGAGGAATTAGACTGCACCTCTTGGTGAGGGAATGGTGAGGTCACGTTGTAGAAAAATAAATGAGACAGAAGATATTGTTCAGGGACTTCCCTGGTGGTGCAGTGATTAAGAATCCACCTGCCAATGCAGGGGACATGGGTTCAAGCCTTGGTCTGGGAAGATCCCACATTCCGTGGAGCAGCTAAGCCCGTGCGCCACAACTACTGAGCCTGCACTCTAGGGCCTGTGAGCCACACTGAAGCCCGCGTGCCTAGAGCCCTGTGCTCTGTGATAAGAGAAGCCACTGCAATGAGAAGCCCGCACACAGCAACAGAGTAGGCCCTGCTCACCACAACTAGAGAAAGTCCGCGCGCAGCAACGGAGACCCAGTGCGGCCAGAAAGAAAGAAAGAAAGAAAGAAAAAGAAAGACGGTATTGTTCAGCCATCTTTGGAAAGTGCAGTCTGCTCCCAAAACCTTCAACGTAATTGTTCTTTTAATCTCAACAACTCTGAGAGGTAAGTGGTGTTTCTCACATTTTACAGATAAGGAAACAGAGACAAAGACATTGAGGAACTTGCCCAAAGGGAACGTGGCAGACAGGAAGTAATGCTGATCATTGAATTATAAAGCTCACTCTTTTAATATATCAGAACTATATATTATATATGATATTTGTTTAAATTAAGATGTTTCCTTTAAAGGAGAAGCACCTAATAATGTTGAAATCACATATATTTAAGCCTTTTCCCCCTTCAAATATAGTGTTAAAGATCTGGATTTCTAGGTTTCCCATGGCTTCCTGTAGAACATTACAGCAATTTGTATTTTCTCAAAATGGCCAGAACCATATTGCCAGTCCCACAAGTTCTTCCAGAACTTTCAACTCTGCTATCAAGAGGTAGATTCCATTTCTTTTTCTCTTGAAGCTGGGAGGGCTTGCAACTCTTCCAACCAGTTGAGTACAGCAGAAGTCGTGCTGCTGTGTGACTGCCAAAGCTAGGTCATGAAAACCTCTGCCTAGCTCTCTCTCTGTGGGATGCTTACTCTAGGGAATCCAGCCACCATGCTGCGAGAAGCCTAAACTAGCTCAATGCAGAAGATCGCATGGAGAAGCCTGAGTAGAAGGAACCAAGATCCTCCAGTCCTCCAGCCCATAGCCAGCATCACCCTTCAGAGATGTGAGCGAAGGAGCCTTCAGATGATCCCACTCCAGACTTTGACTCTTTCAGCTGAGGCCCCAGACACTGTGGAGCCATCACATTCCTGTCTGAATTCTAGAGTGTAATAATCTGTGAGCATAAGAAATAGTTGCTTAATACTGCTGAGCTTTGGGGTAATTTGTTATGCAACCATGATAACTGGAACACTATTTAGAGCATACATCTTTTAAAAATAAATGAATTTATTTATTGGCTGCGTTGGGTCTTCGTTGCTGCCCGTGGGCTTTCTCTAGTTGCAGCAAGCAGGGCTACTCTTCGTTGTGGTGCACGGACTTCTCATTGGGGTGGCTTCCCTTGCTGCAGAGCATGGGCTCTAGGCACGTGGGCTTCAGTAGTTGTGGCTTGTGGGCTCTAGAGAACAGGCTCAGTAGTTGTAGTGCTCGGGCTTAGTTGTTCCGTGGCATGTGAGATCTTCCCAGACCAGGGTTTGAACCTGTGTCCCATGCATTGGCAGGCGGATTCTTAACCACTGTGCCACCAGGGAAGTCCCAACTGGAACACTATTTAATCTCCTTATGATTTGTTGTGCTTTATTGGTTTTGGTTTTGCCTCTTCATAACCAAATAATTCTCCCCAAATTATTAATAAAATGATTCTTAACTCTGACGTTAATATAGGATTACAAGTTATAGAAGATTGAGAGTTGAGATTCATGGCTAATATCAGGAAATCCCTGAAGCTTCTTTTTTTAAACATTGGGATATAATTGACATTTAACATTATATTAGTTTCAGGTGTACAATATAATGATTCAATATTTTTATATATTGAGAAATGATCATCATGAAATGTCTAGATAACATCCATCACCACACATAGTTACAACATTTATTTTTCTTGTAATGAGATCTTTTAAGATACAGGGACTTCCCTAGTGGTCCAGTGTTTAAGACTTGCACTCCCAATGCAGGGGCCCTGAGTTTGATCCCTGGTCGGGGAACTAGATCCCACATGCTGCACCTAAAGATCCCGCATGCTGCAACTGAGACCCAACAAGCCAAATAAATAAATAAATAAATAAATCTTAAAAAAAATAAAAGATCCACTCTCTGAGCAACTTGCAAATATAATACAGTATTATTAGCTGTAATCACCAGGCTGTATGTTCCATCTCCAAGACTTATTATTTTGACCACCTTCACCCATTTCACCTAGCCCTCCAACCCCATCTCTGGCAACCACCAATCTATTCTCTGTATTGCTCTGTATCTATGAATTCTTTTTATTTTATTTTTTTGCGATTCCACCTATAAATGAGATCATACAATATTTGTTTTTCTCTGTCTGACTCATTTCACTTAGCATAATGACACATTGTCACAAAAGTCAGGATTTTCTTCTTTTCATGGCTGATTAATATTTCATTGCATGTGTGTATAAAAAAAAACATTTCTTTATCCATTCATCCATCAATGGACACAAATTGTTTTCATGTCTTGGCCATTGTAAATAATGTTGCAATGAACATGGGGGTGCAGATATACTTTTGAGTAGTGTTTTCATTTCTTTTGGTTAAATATCCAGAAGTGTAATTACTGGATCATATGGTAGTTCTATTTTTTAATTTTTGCAGAACCTCTATACTGGTTTTCATAGTAGCTGTGTTAATTAACATTCTCACTAACAGTACAAAAGTTTTCTCTTTCCTTCCCATGCTCAAGAACATCTATCTCTTGTCTTTTTGATAATAACCATTCTAACAGGTGTGAATGATATTTCATTGTGGTTTTTTGCATTTCCCTGATGATTAGTGATGATGAGCATCTTTTCATGTGCCTGTCGGCCATTTGTAAGTCTTCTTTGCAAAAATCTCTATTCAGGTCTTCTGCCAGTATTTTTAATTGGGTTGTTTGTTTTTCTGTTATTGAGTTGTTTGTGTTCTTTATATATTTTGGATATTAACCTTTTGTCAGATATATAATTTGCAAAATGAAGAGATTGCATTTTCATTTGGTTGATGGTTTCTTTTGCTGTGCAGAAGCTTTTTAGTTTCCCTGAAGCTTCTTTATGATTGAAGGACAGAAATATCTAAGTGGCAAGGTTGATTAAGAGGGTGGAAACAAATAGCAGAATTAACCAGCAAGTAATATTCAACTGCTTCTTACCCCAGAAGTTCAGGCACATACACAGCATGAGAATTTTTTAAAGGTGATAGTATAAATATAGACAGTTATCAATGATTATAAGAGGTGAGAAGAATCTAAGAAACTGAAACCTAAAGGTATAAAAAACCAATTTTTTAGAGTCTTTGTGGAGTCACTGGCACAGGAATTCTCTCTCCTTGAGTAAGAGATCAGATCAGATAGGAGGGATTTGAAGAACTGTGACTGCACTCATTTCCCATAGAAATCAGAATTTCTGGTAATGTTTAAACATGTGGAAAATCACAATATTTCTTTGCATGGTGTATTTGGATTATTTATATTTCTTTTCCTTGATGTGAAAGATAAAAAAAATAAAATTTTCAAGATTTACCTTTGTAATCAATATTGTATTGCTTTTAGTAGGCTTCTTAATATATGGTTGGTATACATGCAACAACATGGATGAATCTTACAATCATCATTTTGAGCAAAAGAAGCCAGGCACAAAATGATGCCAGACTGAATTATTTCATTCATATAAAGTTTAAAAACAGGCACAATCAATAGTGATAAAAATCAGAACAGCCGTTGTTGTTAACCTCTAAAATTAACTTTCCAACAACAATTTGCCAGAGAGAACATATTTTGAAATTTCAAACTTGGCCTTGTTTCAGATGCTTCTTAGTAATTGTGTTCAACTCATCTCTGGGGATGCTCTGGGGTTCCGTGGGAGACTGGAATTCTGTCTGTTGTCTCTGATGTGCTTGGTGGATATGATATTTCCTCTCATGGACTGGCTCCCAGCACTTGCCTCACCTCTTCTCCAGGGCAGACCTATTCCAGAGTCTCTCCAACTCCAGTCTGCCCCATGCTGCAGTAGGAGATGCCCTGGCCAGGAACCAGAATATAACAACTACCACAGGACTAGGAATACAGAACAACCTGCAGGCCTAAATACCTGTGGGCATAACTTTAGACTCAAATCAATGATTATTAGAAACATTGTCTCATTCTGAGTGCTCCCAAAAGCAAACCTTGAGACAAGGTGTTGGGTGCAGGTCATTTATTTGGGAGGTGACTCCAGGAAGCTCAGTGCGAGGGGAGGGAGAAAAACCATGCAAGGGTAGATTAATAAGCGAGTCACAATTCAGGGCAATTTGGGCTCAATTCCCCTGGGAACCTTCTGAGAAACTGTGTAGAACATGCCTCAGACACATCACTCTGAGAAGGTGTGTGGGGGCGTATGTACTGTTATAGACTGAATCTCTGTGTCCTCCTCGAAATTAAAAAAGCTGAGTTAAGGGACTTCACTGGTGGTCCAGTGGGTAAGACTCCATGCTCCCAATGCAGAGAGCCTGGCTTCAACCCATGGTTGGGGAACTAGATCCCACATGCATGTTGCAACTAAGAGTTCCAATGCCTCAACTAAGAAACCCACATGATGTAACTAAGAAACCCACATGCTGCAGTGAAGATCCTGAGTGCCGCAACTAAGACCCGGTGCAGCGTAAATAAATATATAAATACAGAAAGCTGAGTTTAAAAGATTTAACTCTGGGTGTGGCTGTATTTGGAGATGGGGCCTTTAAGGAAATAATTAAGGTTAAATGAGGTTATAAATGTGGGGCCCTGACATAATAGGATTAGTGTCCTCATAAGAAGAGACACCAGAATTTGCTCTCACGAGCTCTTTCTCTCCCGCTCCCTCTGCCCACACTTGCTGAGGAAAGCCCATGGGAGTACATGGTAAGAAGGCAGCCATCCGCAACTTAGAAAGCAAGCCCGCACCAGAAACTGAGTTGGCCAGACCCTTGATCTTGGACTTCTGTCATCCAGAACTGCAAGGAAATTAATTTCTGTGTTTTAAGGCATGCACATTTTTTTTTTTTTTTTTTTTTTTTTTGCAGTACGCGGGCCTCTCACTGTTGTGGCCTCTCCCGTTGCGGAGCACAGGCTCCGGACGTGCAGGCTCAGCAGCCATGGCTCACAGGCCTAGCCGCTCCGCGGCATGTGGGATCTTCCCGGACTGGGGCATGAACCCGTGTCCCCTGCATCGGCAGGCAGACTCTCAACCACTGCGCCACCAGGGAAGCCCAAGGCATGCACTCTTTTGTTACTATTTTGTTCCATTCTTAGTGACTGAGGGTTGTCCTTGAGGGCATTTCAATTGGTTTGAGGTGGAAAGTTTGTCAGAACATACAAAACTTTCCACCTTGGCTGCAAGTGAACTCAGAGGTGAACCATGGGAATATGGCAAGTCAAGACAGTGTCTGCTGTACCATTGTTTCCAGTCTTCGACTTGCACAAAGCACTGCTACACTGACTTTCCTTGTACATATGCCATTTTACACATGTTGAAGAATAAACTACGACTAAATTTGCTCACTCAAATGGTATGGGCATTATAAATTGCTATAGATATGACAAAAATTTTTCTCCTAGAGGATTGTATTATTTTATATTCCATCTGCAATGTCTGTTTCTTCAGGACCTTTCTAACACAGCCAGCCTCATAGGTACAACATAGTGTCTCACTGTAATTTTCATGTGTAAATTTATTTTGAATCAGTGTAAGGAGTATGACACAAAGGTGGGGGAAGGAAGTATTCCATCTTCATTGTTAACCTCCGATCATACATCTATTTTTCACTGAGGGTGTGGATATACCAGCAAACTCAAAAGTTGTAGTGTCTTTGTCCTGGCTGGGGCAGGAAGGAAATCCCCTTAAGTGTAATCTGGTCTAGGTATCACTTGACATTAGTGGTAGCCATGGTAACAGTAGCAGCGGTAACAAAGGCCACAGAATTAGTTTCAAACCATCAAAGACCTTGGAGAAGATTAAAGCCCAGGAAACCACAGTGAGGGTAAGGTTGGGAGGTAGTAGTGCATACTGCTTGGTAGCTATGTTTGTGAGCTTACCAGAGTTATTCCTGCCCTCTCCCAGCAGAGGTAAGATCAGAGACAGAGAAAAGTCATGTGTGGTCTTACAGTGTTCCTGTATTTTTATCTCTGCATTGGGTCCACGGTTATTTTGCTGGGCTTCATCAAAGACACTATATTCCTCTAGAAGGAAAAAGGATCATAACATTCAGGCAGTTGAAAACATTACTTGTTGTCACCTCCACTATTCCTGTACACAAATCAGAGATGGAGTGACTGTGGGGAACGCTGGAGAGAAGTCATAAAGCCACACTGGCCGGCATTCCCTTCTTTCCTCAAGATGCCAGCTCTTCATTGTATTCCAAAGATTGGAACTCATTTCCCCGTATTAATTAAAGGGATTCTATTCAATTTCTGTTCAGAAACTTGGGCTTTATAAGAGTCTGTTTTTAATGACACAAGAAAAGCAGTAGAGAACCAAGGAACACCGGGGCCTTTGGGGAGAGCTCAGACACCAGATATCAGTGGCATTTCCGAACCTGCTGCCTGCTTATTCCTGGAAGTCTCTGCAGGGTTGCCAGCCAGAGGTATCTTTTTCTCTCTGTCATCCCGTCTTTGATGCATGGTATTTGTTCCATGCTGATCGCATTACTGGGTGTTCTATTTTAGGCTAACCTTGAATGACTTGGGTTGTTTTGCTAATACAGAATCAAATAATTGGATTACTTACAACAGGCCTTCTGATTTATCTGCTCCATCAATGGGGCAGACTATCAAAAGGACACCTACAGCATATGGTGAGAAAGCCAAAAAGACCCCTCTGTTTTCAGGAAAGAGAGCTACATCCCAGCCTGTGCACAACAGATGCTTGTGCCCCTAAAATCTGCATGTTCTGTAATTAAAAATGCACACTTCCTTTTTCTTTGTACTGAGCTGATTCCAGGCAAATAGCATCTGATACAGAGAAAGGAACGAGCTATTCTTGCAGCTCAGCCACATAAGAGAATAGTAGTCTCCAATTCCCAAGCCTTCTAGAGCTTACCTTGAGAACTGTAGGACAGTTGACCTCACAGCCTTTCTCTCCTTTGCCTTTTCACCACTTTCACCATCCCCTGACACCCCTGTTTTTCTAGACACAAGTTCTAACACTTAAGTTTAGGGATCCCTGTGAAACTGCAGCTAGAGAAGATGTGACAAGGTGATTTATTCAGCAACATTTCCTGTGTTGTTCCCTTTTCCCACATAAGTCCTTTAAAATTTTTCTAGTGGGGAAAATATTTAGTCCCAAACTCTTTGGTCAAGATGAGGTCAACACACAGGGTGGAAAGGGGAATCTGGGATGAAACGAGGGAGTAGCACTGACATATATACACTACCAAATGTAAAATGGATGGCTAATGGGAAGCTGCTGCATAGCACAGCGAGATCAGCTCGATACTTTGTGACAATCTAGAGGGGTGGGATAGGAAGGGTAGGAGGGAGGCTCAAGAGGGAGGGGATATGGGTATATGTATACATACAGCTGATTCACTTTGCTGTACAGCAGAAACTAACACAACATTATAAAGCAACTATACTCCTAAATATATATATATATATATATATGAGGTCAACGATTTTTAGAAAAATAGTGAAGGTTTTTTTTGCAAAATAAATTTTCTTTCTATGACTTATCAATTTTATACACATCAATGTATACACGTCAATCCCAATTGCCCAATTCAGCACACCACCATCCCCACCCCCCTGCCTCTTTTCCCGCTTGGTGTCCACACATTTGTTCTCTACATCTGTGTCTCAATTTCTACCCTGCAAACCAGTTCATCTGTACCATTTCTCTAGGTTCCACATATATGCATTAATATATGATATTTGTTTTTCTCTTTCTGACTTAACTTCACTCTGTATGACAGTCTCAATGTCCATCCACATCTCTGCAAATGACCCAATTTCATTCATTTTTATGGCTGAGTAATATTCCATTGTATATATGTACCACATCTTCTTTATCCATTCGTCTATTGATGGGCATTTAGGTTGCTTCCATGACCTGGCTATTGTAAACAGTGCTGCAATGAACATTGGGGTGCACGTGTCTTTTTGAATTATGGTTTTCTCTGGGTATATGCCCAGTAGTGGGATTGCTGGGTCATATGGTAATTCTATTTTTAGTTTTTTAAGGAACCTCCATACTGTTCTCCATAGTGGCTGTATCAATTTACATTTCCACCAACAGTGCAAGAGGGTTCCCTTTTCTCCACACCCTCTCCAGCATTTATTGTTTGTAGATTTTCTGATGATGCCCATTCTAACTGGTGCCAGGTGATATCTCATTGTAGTTTTGATTTGCATTTCTCTAATAATTAGTGATGTTGAGCAGCTTTGCATGTGCTTCTTGGCCATCTGTATGTCTTCTTTGGAGAAATGTCTATTTAGGTCTTCTGAATATTTTTTGATTGGGTTGTTTGTTTTTTTAATATTGAGCTGCATGAGCTGTTTATACATTTTGGAGATTAGTCCTTTGTCCGTTGATTCATTTGCAAATATTTTCTCCCATTCTGAGGGCTGTCTTTTCATCTTGTTTGTGGTTTCGTTTGCTGTGCAAAAGCTTTGAAGTTTCATTAGGTCTCATTTGTTCATTTTTGTTTTTATTTCCATTTCTCTAGGAGCTGGGTCAAAAAATATCTTGCTGTGATTTATGTCATAGAGTGTTCTGCCTATGTTTTCCTCAAGAGGTTGATAGTTTCTGGCCTTACATTTAGGTCTTTAATCCATTTTGAGTTTATTTTTGTGTATGGTGTTAGGAAGTGTTTTAATTTCATTCTTTTACATGTAGCTGTCCAGTTTTCCCAGCACCACTTATTGAAGAGACTGTCTTTTCTCCATTGTATATCCTTGCCTCCTTTGTCATAGATTAGTTGACCATAGGTGCGTGGGTTTACCTCTGGGCTTTCTATCTTGTTCCATTGATCTATGTTTCTGTTTTTGTGCCAGTACCATATTGTCTTGATTACTGTAGCTTTATAGTATAGTCTGAAGCCAGGGAGTCTGATTCCTCCAGCTCTGTTTTTTTCCCTCAAGACTGCTTTTGCTATTTGGAGTCTTTTGTGTCTCCATACAATTTTAAGATATTTTGTTCTAGTTCTGTAAAAAATGTCATTGGTAATTTGATAGGGATTGCATTGAATCTGTAGATTGCTTTGGGTAATGTAGTCATTTTCACAATATTGATTCTTCAAATCCAGGAGCATGGTATAACTCTCCATCTGTTTGTATCATCTTTAATTTCTTTCATCAGTGTCTTATAGATTTCTGAGTACAGGTCTTTTGTCTCCCTAGGTAGGTTTATTCCTAGGTATTTTATTCTTTTTGTTGCAATGGTAAATGGGAGTGTTTCCTTAATTTCTTTTTCAGATTTTTCATCATTAGTGTATAGGAATGCAAGCAATTTCTGTGCGTTAATTTTTTTATCCTGCAACTTCACCAAATTCATTGATTAGCTCTAGTAGATTCCTGGTGGCGTCTTTAGGATTCTCTGTGTATAGTATCATGTCATCTGCAAACAGTGACAGTTGTACTTCTTCTTTTCCAATTTGTATTCCTTTTATTTCTTTTTCTTCTCTGATTGCCTTGACTAGGACTTCCAAAACTATGTTGAATAATAGTGATGAGAGTGGACATCCTAGTGAAAGATATTTTTACTTAATTCAGGATAAAGTTAGATTTGTTCATCTTTTCTAGCATAATTTATTGAATTAATTACAATGTACAAATTACTTTTGTGATTAACAGATCTTGTTATTAAAAGAAGTCAAGAAGAGTTTGGCCAGGTAATGTGGCATTGATTTTATGTCCCTTTGTTGTCACACTTTGTTGTGCTGCTATTACCAACAGCACATTATCATTAACAATGATAATTTAATTCAACCATACTCTGAATAAAGTTTGTATTATAATTTTTTGATAAATGCTGTGCAAACACACATGGTATCAGTAATATAATATTTAGTATTATATATAATACAATACAAATATAATATAAAGTTGTTATGGTAGATTCAATGCCCATAGGTTATAAGCCAATAACTGAAGAGAAAGCCAGAATTAAGGGATGAAGGAGAGAGAAAGCCATTAATATGTCAATTTTTTAAACCTTCATATTTTTTAGCCTTCTTGAAATGGTGCAGGAGGTAGTTAACCCACCAAATTAGTGGTGGATTAACCTGGTGCAGACCATTCTGCAGGTTTTCCAGCAAGGATGCAGTCGACGACTGTAACATCATCTTTGTTTCACTGATCAGGTAACTGATAGAGAGGTTAAGCAGATCACCTAAGGTTCTACACCGTGAGTCAGTAACAAAACCAGCATTCAAACCAAGCAGCATCTGACACTCAGTGGGATGTGTCAGTTACATCTGTGAATCAGCAGCCTTGCAGTATTCTGAATGCGACCTTTCTTTATCTCATATTCTGAATGTTAATGTAACCGTTTGTTTTCAGAAGTTTCTTCTCCAGAGAATAAAGAGTTTGAACACACACAAAAAAACAAATAAACCCCACAAGGCAAAGGCTTTTTCTGAAGGAACTGTTCTTAGGAATGGAAAGACTTCAGCAAAATCAGTCTTGTTCTCCCACATTAATTTTTTTCCTGATGAAATCAGATTTAAAATTATGTCAGTTTCAGCCCTACAGGGTTAAAGAGAGAGAGAGAGAGAGCTTGAGAGAGAAACAGCCCATCTATTTCTTTTTTTTTTTTCCTCCCATATGCAGGCAGTTTATGGGCTGAAAGCCACACTCTAGGAGAGCTACCTTTTAGTGGAGCCATGTTCCAGGAAAGTTGTCTCCACAACTTGAGTCACAGGTCCACGCCCTGATTTGTCCTACCTTAGGCACATGTATGTATTGATAAAGTACATGTGTGTACATATTTTTGTAAGCCAGTCCCTTGCACTATGTCCTGCAGCTGAATTTAAAGTCCATTAAATAATAACACAAGTCCAGCTACTCCCACCTGACCCATGACCCTGTATGTGACACCCGAGTGTGCTCAGGGTGCAACAGGCTGCTGCAGCTTGAGATGCACAACACCCCAACCCCATAGGGTCACAGATGGATGAGTTTCAGTCTCCACCCACCTCTTGGGAATCTTCTCTTCTTCCAAACTGAGAACTTGAAAAAAGACAACTTCTAGCTTGATTATACCCTGGGTCAATCATCTCCCCCAGATACAATGTGCAACAAGCCAGCTAAGAGAAGCAACCAGGCACATAAGCTTTACTGTTAGATCTGAGTTCAAATCCTGCCGCTGTCACTTAGTAGCTATGGGACATTGGGCAAGTTACTTAATTGCTCCAGTGTCCTGGTTTGTGTTCACTGGAAGCAGACACTGAGGCCAAAATTCAAGTGCAAGTAATTTATCCGGCTGATGATCCAAGTAACACTAACAAGTGAGTAGGGGAAATGAGAGCAGAAAGGGAAGGCAGACAAAATAGGAGAGGCTGTTGTTGGAAAGGAAGATATTTTCCTCTACCTTCTAGGTTCTCCTGGCTCATCTAAGGATTTAATTGACATGAGACAGATTAACAGGAGAAAATCAAACAAAAGTTTAATAACATGTATACCTAGGAGAGACCCAGGAAAACTGAGTAAGTCATCAAAATGGCTGAAGCCCTCACCTTAAATACCATCTTCAGCTAAAGACGAAGAGAATGTTTAGGCTGTGGTTTGGGACTTCAAAGTGGAGGAAGGCAATTCATGGAGATGGAAAAGCAAACATTTGGTAAACAAATGTTTGCTGGGCCAGGAAGAGACAATGGGACACAGAGTGGACTCTGATCTCTAGGCCCTGCTCCCCCCCACCACACCCAGGCTGTATTCTTTTCAGAGATCTCCAGAGATAGCTCTAGTCTGGGAACAGGCCCTCTATCAAAAATTTATCAAGGCAATTAGAGGGAAAGTTTCTTCTCCAGCCTTTTGGGCCTTGTTGATTGTTTTCAGTTTGAAAGAATCCCACACCTAAGAGACACTGAGGGTGGCAAGCTGTGCTCACCTAGAGTGTGTTATCAACATGTTACCACTTGAGACAACTGGAGCTCGACTCCACTGGGGCCTCCGGGAGACTGTGCAGGACACGCCCCTAAGAGTTTTCCCAACCAGAGGGTGAGGGGGTGGGGTCTTTATCAGGCCTTGGCTGAGGTCTGCTTGGGGACAAGGGGAACATTGATTCCTTGGCACTTGTAGCCTCTCACCCTCCCTCCACATGGGTAGGACAGACTGTGGCAGCCAGAGAACACCCTCTGGCAGATAACTGTGTGGGCAGTTGGAACTCTGGCCCAGATATGATAAGTGTGAGGCGATGTGGGCCGAGCACAGACAGCATCTACTATGCCCAGCTGTATTTTCTGTTATCTCTAAAACCCACCTTACAGGGCCCACACGTAGTGCCCTTTAAGCCATGGAAGCTGCTATCACTACAGCCAGAATCAAGTGGGAAAGCTGAGGGAAGGTGTGGTAAACTGAGTAAAGCCCCCTCCCCCAATATATCCACATCCTAATGCTCAGAAACGTGAGTATGTTACCTTACATGGGAAAAAAAATCACATGCAGATGTGATTAAACTAAAAATCTTGAAATGGAAAGCTTATCCTTCATTATCCACGTGGATCCAATGTCATCACAAGGGTCTTTGTAAAAGGGAAGCAGGAGAGTCAGAATCAGAAAAGGAGATGTCGTGATGGAAATAGAGAATCGAGATGTGGGGCCATGAGCCAAGGAATGCAGGCAGCCTCTAGAACCTAAAAAAGGTAAGGAAAGGTAACCTCCCCCAGGACCTCCAGAAGGAAGGAATGCAGCCCTGCTGACCCACTTTAAACTTCTGTTTAATTAAGCAAAGAGGCCATTATACGGGCTGCCTCTAATACTTTAGCAGGCTACATAAGTTAACCAAAACTTTAGGCTGTAAATGATTCCTGGTAAGAAATCAATATCTAAGGACAACCCATCACAAACAGCCAGCTAGACTTTCCCAACTAAGTCAACCACTTAAGCTACAGCCAATCAAATAATTTCCTTGCTTTATTTACTTCCACCTTTTCTCTATAAGACTATAGAGAAAGACTATAAAAGTCTATAAGACTGAAAGACTATAAAAGTCTTTCTCTGAGCTCCTGTCAGTGGAGCGCTCCTAACCACTTCCAGTTTGGTGCTGCCCAGTTCGAATTTATTTTTGCTCAAATAAACTATTAAAATTTCTAACTTGCCTCAGTTTATCTTTTAACAGTTCTGACCTGCAGCACTCTAAGATAATAAATTTGTGTTGTAAGCCACTAAACTGGTAGTTATCTGTCAAAGCAGTCATAGGAGACTAATACAGAAGGGCGCACTAGGGATAAGAATAGTTAACACATAATAATATTTCCTATGAGTTGGCACTAAGCCCTTGAAGTTTAACTCCTTTAATTCTTAAGCTAGCTGTAGGTATATTTGCTACATGGACTTTAACTCATTTTACTGTACTGAACGTCCTTTCGTACCCATTATTATCTGTAGCTTAATGATAAAAAGCTTTAAATTAATTTTATCTTTATGGTTGCCTGAGACATACAACCAATTCTCTTCTGGAAAAATATCTGATGGGAAAAACTTCTTCTCCCTGCCGATAAAAGAGTGAAGGTTGACACAGTTCCACTTGGCAAAGGTGGAATAAAAACTGGCCTAGGATCTTTTAAATCCACCTGATTACAAGTGGATATTTCTTACCCTTTGCAGTTGCCTCTGATTTAGTAAAGTCATTTAATTATTCAGAGGAAGGCTCCAAGGTATTTTCACCGTAGAAGTGGCAGCTTAGAGGAGATTGGTTCAAGATGGCAGAGTAGAAGGATGTGCACTCACTCCCTCTTGCAAGAGCACCAGAATCACAACTAAATGCTGAATAATCATCAAAAGGAAGACACTGGAACTCACCAAAAAATACCCCACATCCAAAGACAAAGGAGAAGCCACAATGAGACAGTAGATGGGGTGCAATCACAATAAAATCACTTCACATAACTGCTGGGTTGGTGATTCACAGACTGGAGAACACTTATACCACAGAAATCCACCCACTGGAGTGAAGGTCCTGAGCCCCACGTCAGGCTTCCCAACCTGGGAGTCTGGCAACGGGAGGAGGAATTCCTAGAGAATCAGACTTTGAAGCCTAGGGGGCTTTGATTGCAGGACTTTGACAAGACTGGGGGAAACAGAGACTCCATTCCTGGAGGGCACACACAAAGTAGTGTGAACATCTGGACCCAAGGGAAGGAGCAGTGACCCCAGGGGAGACTGAACCAGACCTACCTGCTAGGGTTGGAGGGTCTCCTGCAGAGGGATGGGGTGGCTGTGGCTCACCGTGGGGATAAGGACACTGTCAACAAAGGTTCTGGGAGGCACTCTTGGGTGTGAGCCCTCCCAGAGTCTGCCATTAACCCCACCAAAGAGCCGGGTAGTTTCCAGTGTTGGGTCACTTCAGGCTGAACAACCAACAGGGAGGGAACACAGCCCCACCCATCATTAGAGAAGCGGATTAAAGTTTTACTGAGCTCTGACCACCAGAGCAACATCCAGCTCTACCCACCACCAGTACCTCCCATCAGGCATCAGGAAACTTGCACAAGCTTCTTAGATAGCCTCATCCACCAGATGGCAGACAGCAGAAGCAAGAAGAGCTACAATTTTGCAGCCAGTGGAGCGAAAACCACATTCACGGAAAGACAGACAAAATGAAAAGGCAGAGGACTATGTACTAGATGAAGGAACAAGATAAAACCCCAGAAAAACAACTGAATGAAGTGGAGATTGGCAACCTTCCAGAAAAATAATTCAGAATAATGATAGTGAAGATGATCCAGGACCTTGGAAAAAGAATGGAGGCAAAGATCAAGAAGATGCAAGAAATGTTTAACAAAGTTCTAGAATAATTAAAGAACAAACACCTAGAAGAATTAAAGAACAAACAAACAGAGATGAACATACAATAACTGAAATGAAAAATACACGACAAGGAATCAATAGCAGAATAACTGAGGCAGAAGAATGGATAAGTGACCTGGAAGACAGAATGGTAGAGTTCATTGCCACTGAACAGAATAAAGAAAAAATAATGAAAAACAAAGAAGACAGCCTAAGAGACCTCTGGGACAACATTAAACACACCAAAATTTGCATCATAGCAGTCATAGAAGGAGAAAAGATAGAGAAAGGACCCCAGAAAATATTTGAAAAGATTATAGTCAAAAACTTCCCTAACATGGGAAAGGAAAGAGCCACCCAAGTCCAGGAAGTGCAGAGTTCCAGGAAGAACCCAAGGAGAAAAACTCCAAGATACATAGTAATCAAATTGATAAAAAATAAAGACAAAGAAAAATTATTAAAAACAACAAGGGAAAAATGACAAATAGCATACAAGGGAACTCCCATAAAGTTAACAGCTGATTTTTCAGCAGAAACTCTACAAGCCAGAAGGGAATTGCACGATATAGTTAAAGTGATGAAAGGAAAGAACCTAAAAGCAAGATTACTCTACACAGCAAGGACTTCATTCAGATTTGACAGAGAAATCAAAAGCTTTACAGACAAGCAAAAACTAAGAGAATTCAACAACACCAAACGAGCTCTACAACAAATGCTAAAGGAACTTCTCTAAGTGGGAAACACAAAGGAAGAAAAGGACCTACAAAAACAAACACATAATAATTAAGAAAATGGTAATAGGAACATATATATCGATAATTATCTTAAATGTGAATGGATTAAATGCTCCAACCAAAAGACACAGGCTCGCTGAATGGATACCAAGACCCATATATAGGCTGTCTACAAGAGACACACTTCAGACCTAGGGACACACACAGACTGAAAGTGAGGGGATGGAAAAAGATATTCCATGCAAATGGAAATCAAAAGAGAGCTGGAGGAACAATACTCGTATCAGATAAAATAGATTTTAAAACAAAGAATGTTACAAGAGACAAGGAAGGACACGACCTAATGATCAAGGGATCAGTCCAAGAAGAAGATATAACAATCATAAATATATATGCACCCAACATAGGAGCACCTCAATACATAAGGCAACTGTTAACAGCTATGAAAGAGGAAATCAACAGTAACACAATAATAGTGGGGACTTTAACACCTCACTTACACCAATGGACAGATCATCCAAACAGAAAATTAATAAGGAAACACAAGCTTTAAATGACACAATAGACCAGATAGATATAACTGATATTTATAGGACATTCCATCAAAAAGCAGCAGATTACACTTTCTTCTCAAGTACACACATTGGAACATTCCAATCCTGGAATTGGAACATTCTCCCGAATAGATTACATCTTGGCTCGCAAATCAAGCCTCAGTAAATTTAAGAAAAATTGAAATCATATAAAACATCTTTTCTGACCACAATGCTGTGAGATTAGAAATCAATTACAGGGAGGGCTTCCCTGGTGGCGCAGTGGTTGAGGGTCCATCTGCCGATGCAGGGGATGCAGGTTTGTGCCCCGGTCCAGGAGGATCCCATGTGCCATGGAGCAGCAGGGCCCGTGGGCCATGGCGACTGAGCCTGTGCATCCGGAGCCTGTGCTCCACAACAGGAGAGGCCACAGCAGTAAGAGGCCCGCGTACCGCAAAAAAAAAAAAAAAAAAAAAAAAAAAAATCAATTACAGGGAAAAAAACGTAAAAGACACAAACACATGGAGGCTAAACAATACGTTACTAAATAACCAAGAGATCACTGAAGAAGTCAAGGAGGAAATCAAAAAATACCTAGAGACAAATGATAATGAAAACACAATGAATCAAAATCTGGGATGCAGCAAAAGCAATCCTAAGAGGGAAGTTTAGAGCAATATGATCCTACTTCAATAAACAAGAAAAATCTCAAATAAACAATCTAGCCTTACACCTAAAGGAAAGAAGAGCAAACAAAACCTAAAGTTAGTAGAAGGAAAGAAATCATAAAGATCAGAGCAGAAATAAATGAAATAGAAACAAAGAAAACAATAGCAAAGATCAATAAAACTGAAAGTTCATTCTTTGAGAAGATAAACAAAATTGATAAACCTTTAGCCAGACTCATTAAGAAAAAGAGGGAGAGGACTCAGATCCCCTCCTTTATTAGATCCTCAGATCTAATAAAATTAGAAATGAAAAGGAGATGTTACAGCAGACACCACAGAAATACAAAGCATCCTAAGAGATGACTTCAAGCAACTCTATGTCAATAAAATGGACAACCTGGAAGAAATGGACAAAGTCTTAGAAAGGTATAACCTTCTAAGACTGAACCAGGAAGAAATAGAAAATATGAACAGACCAATCATAAGTAATGAAATTGAAACTGTGATTAAAAATATTCCAACAAACAAAAGTCAGGACCAGATAGCTTCACAGGTGAATTCTACCAAACGTTTAGAGAAGAGCTAACACCCATCCTTCTCAAACTGTTCCAAAAAATTGCAGAGGAAGGAACACTCCCAAACTCATTCTATGAGGCCACCATCACCCTGATACCAAAACCAGACAAAGATGCTACAAAAAAAGAAAATTACAGACCAATATCACTGATGAATATAGATGCAAATATCCTAAACAAAATACTAGCAAACAGAATTCAACAACACATTAGAAGAATCATACACCATGATCAAGTGAGATTTATCCCAGAGATGCAAGGATTCTTCAATATAGGCATATCGATCAATGTGATACACCATATTAACAAATTGAAGAATAAAAACCATATGATCATCTCAATAGATGCAGGAAAAGCTTTTGAAAAAATTCAACAACCATTTATGATAAAAACTCTTCAGAAAGTGGGCATAGAGAGAACCTGCCTTAACATTAAAAAGGCCATATATGACAAACCCACAACAGACGTCATTCTCAATAGTGAAAAACTGAAAGCATTTACTCTAAGATCAGGAACAAGACAAGGATGTCCACTCTCACCACTACTATTCAACATAATTTTGGAAGTCCTAGCCACGGTCATCAGAGAAGAAAATGAAATAAATAAAAGGAATACAAATTGGAAAAGAAGAAGTAAAACTGTCACTGTTTGCAGATGACATGATACTATACTTAGAGAATCCTAAAGATGCCACCAGAAAACTACTAGAGCTTATCAATGAATTTGGTAAAGTTGCAGGATACAAAATTAATGCACAGAAATCTTTTGTATTCCTACACACTAATGATGAAAAATCTGATAGAGAAATTAAGGAAACACTCCCATTTAGCACTGCAACAAAAAGAATAAAATACCTGGGAAGAAACCTACCTAGGGAGACAAAAGACCTGTACTCACAAAACTATAAGACACTGATGAAAGAAATTAAAGATGATACAAACAGATGGAGAGATATACCATGTTCTTGTAGTGGAAGAATCAATATTGTGAAAATGACTATACTACCCAAAGCAATCTACAGATTCAATGCAATCACTATCAAATTACCAATGGCATTTTATTACAGAACTAGAACAAAATATCTTAAAATTTTTATGGAGATAGAAAAGACCCTGAATAGCCCAAGCAGTCTTGAGGGAAAAAAACAGAGCTGAAGGAATCAGACTCAATGAGTTCAGACTATACTACAAAGCTACAGTAATCAAGACAATATGGTACTGGCACAAAAACAGAAATATAGATCAATGGAACAGGATAGAAAGCCAAGAGATAAACCCACACACTTATGCTCAACTAATCTATGACAAAGGAGGCAAGGATGTACAGTGTAGAAAAGACAGTCTCTTCAATAAGTGGTGCTGGGAAATCTGGACAGCTACATGTAAAAGAACGAAACTAGAACACTTCCTAACTCCATACACAAAAACAAACTCAAAATGGATTAGAAACCCAAATGTAAGACTGGACACTATAAAACTCTTGAGGAAAACATAGGAAGAACACTCTTTGACATAAGTCACAGCAAGATCTTTTCTGATCCACCTCCTAGAGTAATGGAAATAAAAACAAAAATAAACAAATGGAACCTAAAAACAAAAATAAACAAATGGGACCTAATGAAACTTAAAAGCTTTTGCAAAGCAAAGGAAACTATCAACAAGACAAAAAGACAACCCTCAGAATGGGAGAAAATATTTGCAAATGAATCAACGGACAAAGGATTAATCTCCAAAATATATAAACAGCTCATGCAGCTCAATATTTAAAAAAAACAAACAACCCAATCAAAAAATGGGCAGAGGACCTAAATAGACATTTCTCCAAAGAAGACATACAGATGGCCAAGAAGCATATGCAAAGCTGCTCAACATCACTAATTATTAGAGAAATGCAAATCAAAACTACAATGAGGTATCACCTGACACCAGTTAGAATGGGCATCATTGGAAAATCTACAAACAACAAATGCTGGAGAGGGTGTGGAGAAAAAGGAACCCTCTTACACTGTTGGTGGGATTGTAAATTGATACAGTCACTATGGAGGTTCCTTAAAAAGCTAAAAATAGAAATACCATATGACCCAGCTATCCCACTACTGAGCATATGCCCAGAAAAAACCATAATTCAAAAAGATACATGCACCCCCAATGTTCATTGCAGCACTATTTACAATAGCTAGGTCATGGAAGCAACCTAAATGTCCATCAACAGACGAATGGATACAGAAGATGTCGTACATATATACAATGGAATATTACTCAACCATAAAAAGGAATGAAATTGGGTCATTTGTAGAGATGTGGATGGATCTAGAGACTGTCATACAGAGTGAAGTAAGTCAGAAAGAGAAAAACAAATATTGTATATTAACACATATATGTGGAACCTAGAAAAATTGTATAGATGAACTGGTTTGCAGGGCAGAAATAGAGACACAGATGTAGAGAAAAAAAGTATGGACACCATGGGGGGTAAGTGTCAGGGGTGGTGGTGGTGTGATGAATTGGCAGATTGGGATTGACATATATACACTAATATATATAAAATGGATAACTAATAAGAATCTGCTGTATAAAAAAATAAATAAAATAAAATTTTAAAAAAAAGTTGCAGCTTGGACAAAAATCTTACTTCATCATCTTCAGTTGTGAAGTTTCCAGATTGAAGTAATGGAAATGTCAGTGATGTGATATTCCTGGAATCCATTCTCTTTGTTCTGCAAGGAAAGTTAGAGTTGGGTTTTAGATTTTTGAAGAATGAAGATCCTCACTCATTAAAGCTGCATCAGCAGAAAAATCCACGAAAGACTCTAGACAATGAACATATTGATGTGATAAGATTACCATGAAGATAACAATGAAACTTTTTGTATTCTGGGAAATTTCTTGGAGTTTGGAGAAAGAATCTCTATTAACTTGCCTGTCAGTATGCTGTTGTATTAGTCGCTCTCTCTCTGTCTCTCTCTGTCTCTCTCTCTCTTCCTTTGTGTTTCACCTGTTTCCAAATAATCCTAACTATAACGGGGAAAGGCAACTGTACTATCACTTCATTAAGAAAGGAAGAATGATGACTTATTAACAGGAAAGTCATCTAACCAAGACTTTTAGAAACAGATTAGTAACACCATAAAAAGGGAAACAAAGGTTTATTTGACTTTGAATCTTCCTTGGGTTTTATGGAATATTCAGTCTCTTACTGCAGCAGCTTCCTACCTGTTACTTTATCTGTCTTCCTTTTTTGGCTGTATACTCCTCAGGATGATCTTATTTATCTTTGTTTCTCCAAATCCCAGGTAGTTCTGGACACAAAGATGTTTACTGAACAGAATGACAAGTTGACTGACTGTATACATTCATGCACGAATACATAGAAGTTCATATTTATCATTGTTGAATCATTCCACGTTGTAGCTGAATGCCCAGTGCAGAGCCTGACAGAGAGCCCAGTCAGTGATCACTTGTCAAATATCAATAAAGGTAGGGACTTCGTTCGTGGTGCAATGGTTAAGAATTTGCTTGCCAATGCAGGGGACACGGGTTCGACCCCTGGTCCAGGAAGAACCCACATGCTGTGGAGCATCTAAGCCCGTGTGCCACAACTACTGAGCCTGTGCTCTGGAGCCCTTGAGCCACAACTAACTGAGTCCTCATGCCACAATCACTGAAGCCTGTGAGCCTAGAGCCCATGCTCCACAACAAGAGAAGCCACCACAATGAGAAGCCCACGTGCCGCAACGAAGAGTAGCCCCCGTTCGCCACAACTAGAGAATGCCCACGTGCAGCAACGAAGACCCAATGCAGCCAAAAATAAATAAATAAACAATAATAATTTGTATGATGGTTTGAAAACATCATTAAATATATATATATAAAAATGAAGGTAAAGCCCTGAAACCCGAGCCTTACCCACCCCACCCCTCCTCTAGGACTCTCAAAATAGCTTGTCCTACTTTGGTGACTAAGTGACATGGGTAAGTGAGCCCATGTGTTACCGAATTGAACTCCTCAGGTCTGCTAGCCCGACAAGCAGCAAAGCCAATCTGCTGATGGGGGTTGTGGTGAAGGAAAGTACAGAGTTTATTTCCAGGGCACAAAGCAAGGGAGTAGGAAAAAAGCCTCAGATCCACTCCAACTTAGTCTCTGAGTTAGGGGGTTTTTTAAAGAAGAAGAACAAAGAGGCTGGGATTAATCATTGTCTTGATATTTCTTAATCAAGTTTTGGGAGTCAGAATGTCTCTGGTTTACAATTCTCAGGCCATGTGGTCAATGGCTCAGGGGTCCATTCACTCATCGTGCCCTGGAGAAACAACCTGAGTTTGTACGTTAGTGTTGGTGTCTATAATAGCAACTTTAGTACATTAATGATGTTATCAACAACAGCAATTTTAGTCATCTGACTGGTTCATTGGCATTCAGTTAATGCAGAATTGAGCTTAGAGGGGACGAGAGAGAATAAAGTTTTGGATAGAGAGATTAACCATAAAGTCAGTAAGGGAACTGGGCTTTAGGGGGACTCGGTTTCACAGGCTTAGTCATTGCAGTGCAATTCAACAACTATTCATTGTGCTCTGACAGAGATGTGAAGAAAGGGTAGGGATATTTGCACATTTCTATGTGGTTCACAACCTTCACAAAATGGTTCAACTCCAAGAACCAAATGCCTTTGCAGTTGTGTTCTGGTCCACCTCATGTACGCCTGCCTTCACAGGTAGACCACCCTCAGGACAAGTAAAACACTCTCTAAAATACTCTCAGAAGAAAAGATAGATAGAGGCATAACAAAGAAACAAAGACAGGCTTTTAAAAGGAAGAGAGCAAAACAATGGAATTAGGACCCCTGTGAGGAAATCCTACAGTGCAAGGGATTAATTTGGAATTGAAAGGGGAAGAGAAAATGTGCTTTCTCCTTAAACCCAGAGTAAGAAAATATTTTGAAAAACAGAACTACAGAAAAGATTGTACATCTCCAATTTGGGAATGTCACAATGGAAAGAGAAGAGGCTTCTTGGGTTTTAGAGTCCAGGGGTCTCTAATATCCTTGGGTCTAGTTCTGAGGTGCTTCTAGATAAGGTCATGATTTCTCAAGTGACCATGGAGGTGCCTCTTGGCAGGGTGACCTTGGGTGAGTTATTTGACCTCTATATGCCTCCAATTTTGCATCTATATATACCATGGAGTTGTGATGAATCAGTATCTGTTTGTTAGAAAAACTCAGCAAAGTAAAATTCCAGCAAATTGTTGGACAGCACCGTTTCACACACACATCAAACAAGCTAAACAAATAAATTAAAAAGGCAGAAAATAAGAAACTTTCATCACTGGCCTTTTTAACTACCTTATACAAATCTTATACTAATAGTTTAGCTAAATACATTGTAGGGGAGGAAAAACTTCTATTCTCTTAGGTTCAATACCTGGAGACTGAATGAAACTGATGAAAACTAGATTACAAGATGAAAAAGTTTATCTTATGTGGATACAGGAGCTAACAAAAGAAGCAGCTGACTTGTCAAATGGTTAAAATTAAAGGCTTATATACCTAACTTAGTAGGGGAAAGGGAGAGTGGAGAAACGGCTTCTATGGGAAGAACAAATGGGTTTCTTTATAAAAGACACATGGATTTTTAGAAGAAGAGATGGGAGATAATTTGTGATAATGTTTGTCTATACAGGTATGAAAGGTTTCTCTGTCTTCTTCAAAGCCATAGCCCCCTCCCCCTCCCCAAGGGGATTTATGGTAGCTTCATTTCCCAGACATTGCTGCTTTTAGTCAGAAAAGGGAAGCTTGAAGAGGCTTGTTTCTGCATTTGTTGAATCTTAAATGTCTTCAGCTCAAACTAATCTTTATACTAACTCTGGGGTTCCAAGTGGGTCCCCACAACATACACACAAAAAAAGGTAATGGATGCTCAGAATAAGATTGTTTTTTCTTCTTTGAGATTACAACGAACATGGTCACACCACAAGTAAAGTTGGAAGTAAGACAGAGAATGCTTTGAAGCCTTGTTTGGTAATCCAAGATCATTAAACAAAGCTGACCCCTAACACAAATATAAAGTGTAATTTTAAAATACAAAAAAATCCACAAAACCTTTTCAAACTACTTTTAAAGGAAAAAGCAGAGCCTTGGAACTTTTGGTTCTTTCTTCCTCCCTTGCTGCATATTTACATTGTGGCTCTGGTTGGGTGGTGGACATCATGTGTCACCTGCAGGTGGCCCTGCCAACAGTGGTCAGACAGGTGGGAAATTACTCCAAGGTGATGCTGGGGCTCAGGGCAGCCACCCCTAAATATGCCACAATGGCATAACTAATTATTTTGCATCAAAATTGCTTGAGAAGCAGTCGTTGCAAGAAGGAAACACTGAACCTCCTCTATTTCCCTGAAAAGCAGGAAATAAATCTCACGTGAAAGGTGCACTCCATGCATCTGGAGGTAGAAGGACACCCTTATGATCAGAGATGGGGATTCAGGGCTGATAGCCTGTATCAACAAACCTTGTTACTTCTTTCATTTACTACCCCAAGCCCAAACTCTGATTAGATTCTTCACTAATTAAGCACCCAAAACCTAAGTTTCTCTGTCCTATCAATTCCTCACATATTCATTGTTTTGGTTTTTTTTGTCTGAAAAGTATAAAAGCTGCCTGCTTTGGTCACTTCTTAGGTTCCATTCCTATGGGACCTCCATGCACATGAATTAAAATGTACTTCTTTTTCTCCTGTTTATCTATCTTGTGTGGATTTTATTATTAGTCCAGCCACAAGAACTCAAGAGGACTAGAGGAGGAAACCGCCTCCTCCCTGACAGTGTCTGAGACACAGGTGGAAAGTGACCAGGTGGATAGGTCACAGTGGCCTTACTCTCTTGTCTCTCTGTCTCTGTCTCTGTCTCTCTTTCCTTTGTTTCCATCTAATTATTTTCATTGGTGTCAATATCATCACCCGGTTGCCATAGCTGCCCCAGATTCCTCACCTTCATCTCCATCCTGGTCCTCATAATGGCTGTCTTCCTCTTCCTCTTCTTCCCGTTCATCTCCTGCTACGTTTCACGCCTTAGCATTCCATTAGCAGGGGTGTCTCATTCTCTGCCTCCTCTACAACTCCTTCTCCTTTCAGTCCTGGGCAGTGACCTTGGAGATAGTGGGGTACGCAGGGGATCCCATGCATGTTGGAGACTCCAGTGATAAGAGGCATGCAGAGGTGGCCTTCTCAAAGGCCACTCAAAAAACGTCTAAAAGATGGCTTTTCAGAGTGGCCAGTCTAATACAACTCTTTTTAAGGGACACACAGGCTGACATAATCCCCAGACAAAATCATTCAGAACATCCATATATGGACTTCTTATGTAGGGTTTTTAGGTTAGGGTTTCACCTTAAAGGCCCAGCCCACAACATCCAAGAAAGAATATCCAGTGGCTCCCCCATTCTGCTCTCTTAACCCCTTCGAAGATTTTACATTCACCTGGTTCTCCCAACACCTGATTCTCCCAGCACCATCTGCCTCTCAGGTGAAGAAAGGGAGGACAGGCACCTGGACCCAAGCTCCCTACACAAGTCCTGCCAGGATTCCTGCTCCCAAATGGAATCATCTCTCTCAGCACTGCCCCCAACCGGGTTTCTGATGATAATGCCCTGCAGGTGCAGGGTGCAGAGAGGATGCAGAAGATGGAGAACACCCAATGAATATGTGCTCTGCTTTGTTAAGAAGCAAGTTGAGAAGCAGGCTGTTTCTACCCAGTTCTTCTTCTTGACCTTCCTGCCCTGTCCTTCCCTGGTGTCCCCTCCAAAGACCTCCCTGCTGTCCCAGAGGAAAGGGATCTTGTACCATAGCTGCAATTGGCATCCTTCTTCCTTCCTGGGGTATTTGGATCTAAATGGGGACTTTAGAAAGCTCTCCTCTTTATAAAGAAACTGTTTCCTAAACTGCCATTCTTTCTAGCATCCCCGAAGTAAGGCCAGGACTATTGGCCACGCCTCCTCCCACCACAAGTGTCTGTGGGACAACCCAAGGTATGTTATTCTCTGCAGGGTAGAAACAAGGCTAATGGAAGTCAGAAGGCTTGCTCCTCTCTTAGCCATTTAGGCATTTGGGTTCTAGGCTTTGCTCTCTCTTAGCCATTTAGGCATTTAGGCATTTGGGTTCTAGGCTTTGCTCCTCTCTTAGCCATTTAGGCATTTACCTTCTCCTGACCTCAGCTTTTTCATCTGTAAAATGGGAAATATTCCACCCTATTTAATGTTAATTATTAATGTTAACATTGATGTGGGACTTCCCTGGTGGTCCAATGGTTCAGACTCCATGTTCCCAATGGAGGGGCCATGGGTTTAATCCCTGGTGGGGGAACTAAGGTCCTACATGCCACAAGGCGCTGCTAACATTAATGCAAAGATCAAATAAAACCACGTCTGCAAAAGTGTTTTCAAGGCTCTAAAGTACTCCACTCACGGGCCAGTGTAACTTATTGAAATGCAAATTTGTTTTTTACTTTACATTTTTAGCCAGCCCTCACCATCTCTAAAGTAAAAGCAACTATTTCTATTTCCAGGGAAGGTTGAAGGTCACTTAAGATGGGGGTGGGAATGTGAGCACCTTGGAGAGACAAGGGGGGCAGTAGTACGGGGTGATTGTAATGGACGTCTGGGGCTTTACCAAGATCCCCTCTTCAGGATCAAGGCAATCACCTCAGCTGCCAGGAGGGCTGGCCTCTGGCAGATGCCTTAACCAAGGCTACGTGCCCCTCCTGGGAGTAGCCTGTGTCCCAAAACTAGTTGCCTCAATTCAGGACAGCTCTGAAGGGCCATCCCAGCTCCAGAGTGCCTGACATTGTAACCAACTTCCCCATCTGCCCAAGCCTCTCACCAGTACTCCCTTAAATGTATTGTCCCTGAAACACCCCACAATAAACTTCCTACATGCAGCCCTTCAGCTCAGAGTCTGCTTCCTGACACTGGGAAGGGGGCTGCCAGGGGTACTGAGAGCTAGACCCCATTCTCAGCTCTGCCAGTGCCTGGGGGAGGGGGCAGGATTACAGATGAGTAAGGTGCATCTTGGGGGACTGCAGGTACTGTACTTCAGTGAGGTGGTAAAAGTCTTCTTGCCGTCTGTGTCTTCACTTTCTCCCGGATCTCTCTCTAATGCATAGGTTAAATCACATCCACATCAGCTGACAAAGAATGCGTGAACTCCCTTGCAAGTCACCAGGCATTTCTTGTGTCTTCTGTGAGGCCCTGCTTCTTCCTCTGGGCTCACACCTGCTGTCTTCTGTGCCTTGGAGCACAGTCTTTCTGGAGTCCACTGCCTTCATGTTTCCCTTGGCACCTAAATAAATTCCCAGGGTTATTGCCAGAATTCAAATAAACAACACTGACCTCAGCCTAAACTGAAAGAAAAAAAGAGACAACCTTAGATAACCTTTTCTCCCCATTTTCGGTACACAGACCTTTCAGCACATGGCCCAATAGAATTTCATCTTAAGCTATTTATATTTCCTACCCACATGTCTTGAACTGGAACCTCATAACCAGCCAAGAAGGACATGTCAGGGACGGTCATTTGTGTCATGATGTTGACGTGGACCTCATTAGTGGGAGATGACCTGGGTGGCATAGGCACCAACCAACCAAACGGATGCCAGCCAGTCAAAACAGATGCCTGTAAACAAGCTGTACTGGTTTGTACTGGCAGGGTTCTACCCTGCACAAACCTGTATCACTAACCCTCCATAAAACATCAGTGATAAGTGTTGCCTTAGTTGGGTTTCCCCCAAAAAGCAAAATCTGAGAGAAGGACATATGTGCAGGTAGTCTATCTGGGAGGTGATCCCTGGAAGCAGAAGTGAGGGAGTGGGGAGAATGAGACAGAGAGGGAGAAAAGACAGCACGGGAATGTTAATAAGCCAGTTGTCACTGTGGGCAACTGAGGTTCAGTCTTGCTGGGACCTTCTGAAGAACCATGGTGAGAGCACATCTGAAGTGATCCACTGGAAGATGGAGGCTGTGGCCTTTAACCATTGACCCCCATCCCCCACTAGATGAACATCATCTCTCCCAGGGCTCTTAATTCCCTTGCACTTTTGAGTTACCTGAATTGGTCTAAGTGACCTTCCACCGTCTTAGAGAAAGCAGAAAGCCTTATGCTTTATTAAGGATGCTGGCAAAGTACGAACTGACTAACAAAGGTGCACTGAAATCAGATGATTTGAGAGGATGTGACGTAGGACATCACAAACATCTGCTACAAATGCTTAATAAAAATATAAATGAAGTGCACTGGTATGGATTCCCACAAACTCTTAAATCTTAAATTAGGGTAAAGGACATATGCTTTTTGTCTGCCCAGCATTCCTTCCTTTGGGGAACTACCTTTCTCTTCATTTCATTGTAATTGTGTTTGTTCTATGTTGTATGTAGAAAAATAGACCCCCAAAATATCCGTGTAATAATCCCTGGAACCTGTAAATATGTTAGATTATATAGGAAAGGGAAATTAAGATTATAGAAGGAATAAAGATCACCAATCAGCTGACTTTGACATGGGAGATTATCCTAGATTATTCAGTGGGCCCAATGTAAACACAGGGGTCTTTATTATTGGAAGAGGGAGACAGAAAAATGTGAACCAGAAAGAAGACACGACACAGACGTTACTGGCTTTGAAAGTGGAGGAATTGGGCAGGAGCCGAGCTGTGCACGTGGTCTCTATAAAGTCGAAAAAGCAAGGAAATGGAGTCTCCTCTAGAGCCTCAGAAAGGAAGGCAACCTGGCCAACACCCTGATTTTAGCCTAGTGGTTCCCTTTTTAGGCTTCTGACCTCCAGAACTTTAGGAAAATAAATCTGTGTTATTTCAAGCCACTAAGAGTGTGGAAAATTGTTACAGCAGCGATGAAAAACTACTTTACTCCATATGCTTTGATAAGGCTGACTGGGCCAGTTCCTCACCCCAGGGGTAGAACCGCCACCCAGTTATCCATCACCTGGTCCACAGTGATTCATTCAAGAACAAGCACGTAACCCAGGCAGGCCCAGGACTTTCCCAGTCCTAATGGGAAATATACATCCTCTTTGACTGGGATATATCATGACCTCTATTGTCCTTCCATTTATAAGGACCCTTGTGATTACATCAGTCCCACCAAGATCACAGCAAAAGAGGTAAAAGCATGGAGGGTGGATGCTTGTGGAAAGTCTTCCAAAGTCTAGCTTGGAAATGACACACTTTACATCCACTAACCTTCCTTTAACCAGAACACAGTCCCAAGGCTCTGCCCAACTGCAAGGGAGTCTGGTAAATGTGGTCTCTAGGCTCCAGGAGGAAGAGGAAAGGGATTTCAAGAACAGTAGTGCATCTCTGCCTCATAGGCTTGGCTGTGAAGTCCTTCCTTTTTAATCTAACTGGAATTCATATTCATGCCAATAGATTGACAAGAAACATAATCTATTGTTCAAATAATAAAGTCTGTTCAGCTTTCCTGGAAAGAACCCATGGTGACCACCTTCTCTTGAGCTCCTAGACCTAGAATACGTATTGTGTATCAATATTTTTTTCACACTGCTTATATAGGAGGAAGAGAGAAGGGTAGCCACTGAGGGTGAAGAGAGTGCTAGCAGAAATTTCCCACCCACATATGTGTTCCCCCACAGACAGTGTATCTCTCGCCAAGAAAGCCTGGCTCCCACTCCCTGAGGCTCAGTGCCAGGGTGAGCCACAGCTTTTGGGGCAGGGGGGTGGACTGAGGACCACTGATGTACATTTTTCACCCCAGCATGCAAATCTGGTCAGAACCCTTGCTTGAAGGAATTTATTATTAGATAAATACATTTAATGCTACAAATCAAATCATGACCCCTAGACTGAAGCCACATGAAATAAAGCCAACTGTAACTGCAACTAAAGGTGTCAGATTTTATTTGTTTGTCCTTTTTTTTTTTTTTTTTGCATGGACCCATTGACAGTCTGGTGGACCTCCTTAGAATAATGTTTTTGAATTCATAAAATAAAATACATAGGGATTCAAAAGAAACCAATTATATTGAAGAACATTTATCAAAATATTTAAAACTTAACAAATGTTTGACATAAATGTTTCTCTATTAATGCATTAAATATCAAAATCTAACTGCAGATCTAAAAACCAAGATTTTGAAGGAGAATGATTCTGCAGTCTGGAAATATGTGTGTATTTTACTGTGACAAAGTCACAATTCTTGCTGATAGCACTGTGGTTTGTTACCCACATTCATCATTGAAAGCAAAAGTTCATGAACCTCCTGAATTTTATCCATGGATGCCTTAGGAACCATGGACCCCAAGATTCAGAAGTCCTTGATTATGGTTCCATATTCCCCCCAAATAAGTCCACTCTTTTTTTTTGCAGTACGCGGACCTCTCACTGTTGTGGCCTCTCCCGTTGTGGAGCACAGGCTCCGGACGTGCAGGCTCAGCAGCCATAGCTCACGGGCTCAGCCGCTCCGCTGCATGTGGGATCTTCCCAGACCGGGGCATGAATGCGTGTCCCCTCCATCGGCAGGTGGACTCTCAACCACTGCGCCACCAGGGAAGCCACATTTTTAAACACAGAATACAAAAGTAACTCTTACCTGCTACCCACCTTTCTAGCCTGATGCCCTCAGTGGCCCCCCAATCCCCATGCACCCTCCTCTTAGACAGAGCCAATTAATCAACATTGACCACCTATGGCACAATGCTAGTATTTGTCATTATTGAGGGCTGACCAGGAACCAAATCCTTTTGTTTTAATTCCTCTTTTTCTTTCAATTTTTTTTTATTGCAGTAAAGTACACATAACATAAAATTTACCACCTTAACCATTTTTAAGTGAACAGTTCAGTGGTATTAAGTACATTCATATCATTGTGCAACCATCACTAACCATGCATCTCCATAGATTTTTCATCTTATAAAACTGAAACTTTGTACCTATTAAACTATAACTCTCCATTCCTCCTGCCCCCAGCACCTGGCAAGCACCATTTTACTTTCTGTCTCTATGATTTTGACTATTCCAGGCACCCCATATAAGTGAAATCATATAGTATTTGTCCTTTTGTGACTGGCTTACTTCACTTGGCATAATGACCTCAAGGTTTGTTCATATTGTGTCAGAATTTCCTTCCTTTTTAAGGCTGAATAATATTCCACTGTGTGTATATACCACAATTTACTTATCCATTCATCTCTCAATTTCTTTCACTTTTTGGCTGTTGCAAAAAATACTGCTATGATATGGGTGTACAGACACCTCTTTCAGACTCTGCTTTCAATTCTTTGGGGTATATACCCAGAAGTGTAATTGCTGGATCATACGGGAAATTTATTTTTAATTTTTTGAGGAACTGCCATGCTATTTTCCACAGTGGCTGTACCATTTTACATTCCCACTAACAGTGCATAAGGATTCCAATTTCTCCACATGCTCACCAAATCTTATTTTCTGTTTTTGTTTTTGTTTTACAATAGCCATCCTAAATGGGTATGAGGTGGTATCTCATTGCAGTTTTGGTTTGCATTTCCCTAATGATCAGTGATGTTGAGCATCTTTTCATGTGCTTATTGGCCATTCATATTTCTTCTTTGAGAAATGTCTATTCAAGTCCTTTACCCATTTTGAATTGGATTTTTTTCGTTGTTGTGCTGAATTTTAGGAGCTTCTCTATATATTTGGAATATTAATCCCTTATCAGATATATGGTTTGCAGATATTTTGTTCCATTCTGTATGTTGCCTTTCCACTCTGTTGATATTTTATGCAAAATAGCTTTTAAGTTTTATGAAGTCCAATTTGTCTAATTTTGTTTATGTTACCTGTGCCTTTGGTGTCATATCCAAGAAATTATTACCAAATCCAATGTTGTGAAGACTTTGCCCTATGTTTTCTTTGAAGAGTTTTTATAGTTTTAGCTCTTACCTTTAGATCTTTGATCCATTTTGAGTTAATTTTTACATAGGGTGTTAGGTAAGGGTCCATAGCCTTTTAAAACATTAATTTAATTAATCCTTGTGACAACTTAATGAGGTAGATAATATATATACCCATCGTACAGAGATAACAAGAAGAGCAGTGAAGTAACTTGCCCAAGAAGACACAACTAGTGAGAAGGTGGAATCAGGATTCAAACCTTTGTCTGACTCTAGACCCAACTCCACTAAGCTCTTTACAACTCTTTTTTTTTTTAAATAAATTTATTTATTTATTTTTGGCTGTGTTGGGTCTTTGTTGCTACACGCAGGCTTTCTCTAGTTGCAGCGAGTGGAGGCTACTCTTCATTGCAGTGCGCGGGCTTCTCATTGTGGTTGCTTCTCTTGTTGCAGAGCATGGGCTCTAGGCACACGGGCTTCAGAAGTTGTGGCATGTGGGCTCAGTGGTTGTGGCTCCCGGGTTCTAGAGTGCAGGCTCAGTAGTTGTGGTGCAGGGGCTTAGTTGCTCCCCAGCATGTGGGATCTTCCCGGACCAGGGCTTGGAACCCGTGTCCCCTGCGTTGGCAGGCGGATTCTTAACCACTGCACCACCAGGGAAGCCCCTCTTTACAAATTCTTTTGCTTGTGCCTTTGTGTGCATACCTCTGACTGGAACAATTCCTCTGATCTTTGCCTGGTAAACCCTCTCCCCTTGCAGCAGACTTTATAGGTGTCCCCTTGCCCCATTGGTTCAGTTCACACTAGCCAGACTTCCAACTACCAACTCCTGCAACTTTTTGCCTGAGAGTTTTTGTTTAGTTGCTGGCACCTGCTCCCCACATACATGTAACAGGTTGGAAGTGCCAGGGAATTGATGTCCCCCAGGAGAAGCTCTCGACCAACAATGAAGGGAGTTTATCATCTCCCTGCCCTTTTGTCCCTTGAATATGATGTTTCTCAGCATCCCCCAGAAGGATTAGGCTGCATCTGCCTACAATTGTTAGCTTGCTTGATAATTCATTTTTATTGACTTCTTTCCTTTCCCTGTCTCACTTTCTCACTCCTCTGCTTGTATTTCCTAATTATCACTTAAAACAACTAAATACTTTCTCTCAAATTTCTGTCTCAGGGTTGAATCTGACCTAAGACAGTGCTCCTTCAAAGCCCAGCTCAAATTCCTCCTTCTCCAGGAAGTCTTCTCTGCTTTCCTCTGCAGTTGTCTGACTCCTGCTCTGCCCATTGCTTGGGGCACACTCCTTGATTGTCACATCACTCACATTGCAGTGGTCAGTTTACACGACAGGTGCAGGTTTTCTATTGCTGCTGTGACAAATCACCACAGCATTTATAAATAAAACAACAACCATTTATAGTCTCCCAATTCTGTAGGTCAGAAGTTTCAGTACAGCATGGCTCAGCTGAGTCCTCTGCTCAAAGTCTCACAAAGCTACAAAATGATGGAAGGGCTTCATTTCCTTCTGGAGGGTCTGGGGACAGATCACCTTCCAAGGCCATTCAGGTTGTTGGCTGAATTCAGGTTCTGTGGTTGTAAAACTGGGGTCCCAGTTTCCTTTCTTATGTCAATCAAGGGCCAGTCTTTGCTCCTTCAAGACTTCCTGCATTAATTCTCGTGCTTTCCATGTGGTCCCCTCCAGCAAAAACAGGTCAAGTTTTTCTTATAATTCAAACCTCTCTGACTTTTCCTTCTGCCACACTCTCTGACTTCAGCTGGAGAAAGTTCTCTGTTTATAATGGTTTATATGATTAGATTGGGTCCAGATAATCCAGGATAACCTCTCTACTTTAAGGTCTTTAACCTTAGTTCCATCTGCAAAGTCCCTTTTGTTATGTAATATAACATATTTATAGGTTCCAGGATTAGGACATGGACATCTTTGGGGGCCATTCTGCTTACCACATGAGTTTTCCCTGCTATATCAGTTACTCATTTCTTCATAAAGAAACCACCCCAAAATGCAGTGGCTTAAACCAAAAACCATTTTGTGTTCTCAGGATTCCACATTTGGAGCTGGGCTCAGCTCAGCATTTCTTCTGTTGAAGTCCCCAGTGGAACCCAGTCTCAGTTGCCTACATCAGGAAGCCACGCTTGATAGCTTTCCTCTCTTCTCTCTCTCACCTTCCTCACATCCTCGTTTGGGCTTTCTGTGATCATCTCCCAAAGAAAGGGCTTGGACCCAAGGTCTTTACTGTAGAACTGTTACTATCGCAGATTTAATATTCTCCTTTTTATTCCTGTAACTTCCTGGGGTTGTCTTCTTAGGGGGTTTCAACCTGGTCTCAATCCATCTGTATGTATGTTACCTCTGAAAAATGTGTTCTGCTGTTACTAAAAATATAACCAGACCCCACTTCTGCCTCACTTGATGGTCAGCATTCCAGGTCTTCTTACAATAAGAAATCAATCTTTCTAACTAGATTTGTCATATTCCAGCCCTTTGTTGCCTCACTGTTTGAGAAAAATTGTCCAATAATCTAAATAGACTTCATGCTAAGGCTATAGATTTCCATTTCTTAATTTTCTCTACTAATTTTGTAACTTCCTATTTTTTTCTAAACTCCTGGTCTGAACTTGAAAGCACTGGTTGGTTACCAATTTCCGTTCCTTGATGAAGAAAGCCTTGTTTACATTTAGAGTTTCCTATTCTGTTACTTAAGGGTCCAAGAGTCATTTCCTCCTTATGCTGTAAAACTAGTTTATATCAAGCTGCGTCTACACACAGCAACAGAACACTTGCAGAAATCTTAGGATCATAGTCCTTCTGCAGAACCAGTCTAAACATAGAATATTCTCAGTTATATGTGAAATCTAAAAAACAAAACCCAAACTTATAGAAAAAGAGATAAGATTTGTGGTTGCCAGAGGTGGAGGTGGAGAGTGGGGTAATTGGAAGAAGGTGGTCAAAAAGTATAAATTTCCAGTTATAAGATGAATAAGTGCTAGAGAAGTAATATATAAAATGATGACCATAGTTAACACTGTTGTATGGTATATATGAAAGTTGTTAAAAGATAAATCCTAAAAGTTCTCATCACAAGGAAAAAACCCATTTTCTTCTTCTTTTTTTTTTGTATCTATATGAGTTGAGGGAGGATAACTAAACTTTTGTGGTAATCATTTCACAATACATTTAAGTCAATCTTTATGCTGTGCATCTTAAACGTATACAGAGCTGTGTGTCAATTATATCTCAATAAACCTGGGGAAAAATGAACATGTTAGGTTTTGAGGGGACACAATTTACCCTATACTTTCAAAGAAAATATCCTTGAATGGTGGAATTATGGGTAATTTAACTTTTTTCTGTTCAATTTTCTATGTTTTCCAAAATTTTATAATCATCATGTTTTATCTTTTTAGCCAGATAGAAAAAAAGGGCTTTCTTAAAAACAATTTTTAATTATCCAGTCAGTCTTTCTAACACTTTATCTTAAAAAAAATCCTCCCTTAGACTGATTGACCTCCTCCTTTTCCATACAGAAACTGAGGTCCTAAGTGATTAACCTGAGGCCAGGAGGTCACTTAGTGGCTGGCTAGGGCCACTAATTCCTGGAATGACTCTACACCTAGGTCTTGTCTTAATGTGGAAACTCCTAGAAGCTGACTCTGAGTCAGGACAGAGTAGTAGTTTATGTGGGAGGTGATCCCAGGAAATCCCAGTAGGAGGAGGGGTTGAGGGTGAAGAGGCCAGATGGAGGAGGGAAGGCAGCCCACCCAGGTGTCTTATCAACTGGGCTACCACTCAGAGGATGGGAGGTCCCACAGGGGGCCTCTGGAAACCAGTGCAGAGCACACCTCAGAGTGTCCCACTGCAGGGAGAGGGAGCTGACCTCCCATCAGTCAGACATCAAGGGCCACTCCCAAGGTGCTGGCAATTCCTGGGCACTCTGGCCTATTATGTGGGCTCTGGCAGCAGAGGAAACCCAGACAGCTAGAATCAGGGCCCCACCCCCCAAAGGAGTCATGTTTGTGGGCAACAGCTTCTGCCACAGGTGTCGTAGGGAGGAAATGAAATCATGAACTTGAAGGGGCATCTCAATCCCTAACTAGCAAAACCATAAGCCTACATTGGCTCAGTCACAGGGCCCCAAAGTCAGCACCTTGGGAACCTCATTTGGGTTAACACATCACCTCCAGGAAATTATTTGTGAGAGCCTACACTTTAATTCATGGCACTCAATAACATTTATGTCAGGGCTTCCCTGGTGGTGCAGTGGTTGAAAGTCCACCTGCCGATGCAGGGGACACAGGTTCATGCCCCAGTCTGGGAAGATCCCACATGCCGCGGAGCAGCTGGGCCCGTGAGCCATGGCCACTAAGGCTGCATGTCCAGAGCCTGTGCTCCACAACAGGAGAGGCCACAACAGTGAAAGGATAGTGTACCGCAAAAAAATAAATAAGTTAATTAATTAAATAACATCTATGTCAGAATTCTTTGGTTGCAAATGACAAAACCCAATTCTGATCAGTGTAGACACTAAAGTGGGGGTGAGAGATGTTACTCCTTGTGTAAGCAGGAAGCACAGGGTGCAAACCTTTTGCAATTCATCCACACAGAGTGAACATTAGTAGCACTAATGTGTCCTTCGTGATAATTTTCTTGTCCTGATTTCAATGTAACTGGTGGAGATTATAAGGCATAGGAATGTAAACAGTGCTCTTTAGCAGGGAGGTGGAAATTACAATAACAATGATCTCTGATTTCTGAGCCTTTACACTGGCAAAGTTTTCAAGTCTGGAAACATTATCTGTGGTGAGAGTGGAAAATCAGAAACAGGGCTTTCATACTCTGCCAATGGGAGTGAAAATTGGAATAATTGCAATAGGGAGCAATTTTACAATACTTAATAAAGTTAATGTGTGCATAATATCAACTCAACAAATATATATGTGTATAACCAAGTGTAACAGGGAAGAACAAAATCTGACTCCATGTTGGATCTGTTTCTTTTACTTTAACCTTCGCTCTCCATTGCTTTTTGTTAATATAATCTCTAAAAGGATGTTGTATATGGCTATTAGCCTACATAATGGCCTCCCTTGGGGAAACCTGCCCCTCTGCCTAAATGTTAAAGTGCTTTTGTTCAGCTCACAGGGAAACATTCTGACCCTGCCCACCTGTGAATGGCTGCAAGAAAGAAGAAATGAACATATCCACTTCCAGAGGCTGGCCAAATGAGGAGATATTTGGCAAGACTTACGGCCTTTTTATTTTACTTCCTCACCTCCTCCCACTCTCTGTTCTATAAAAGAAACTAGCATCCAGACCCCAATAAGATGGTACTCTGGGACGCTAGTCCGCCATCTTCTCGGATGCCCAGCTTTCCAAATAAAGTCGATATTCCTTGCCTCAACACCTCATCTCTCGATTTACTGACCTGTTGTGAGGCAAGCTGAGTAAGCCTGGACTTGGTAACAAATTTGGCAAGCCAGCCGGGAGCCTTGCTGCTTGAAGCTAGCCGTCCCCAGTCAGGGAATTTGGGGGCAAGGCTCTAGAAGCTTCCAGGACCATTTGTCCTGAGGATCTTCCCTTCAAAAAACTCCTTGATGTGGCACTGGCTACCTCAGCACTTGGCAGTTGGAGCAATGAAGCAACAAACTTCTGAGAGGTGATGAACTCAATCTTTGTAGGGTAAGTCACTCCAGTGTGTACAATGGGAAACAAATTCCCCCCTCAATTTGTTTTGCATTTGGTTGGAGTACCCTGTTGGGGAGGGGAATTGTTTTTGGACTCTATGCCATTTGGGAACTGGTTCATTTGCTTTTGTTTTGTGTGCATTGATATTGGAATTTGTGCTTTTTGTGTTGGAATTTGTGTCTTTTGTGTTTTGGTGTTATCAAACTTATAAAAATGGGAAATACTCCATCTATCCTGAAGGAGAGCCCTTTAGGCGGTATATTAGATAAATGGGCAAAACATAGTCATGAGCCTATGACTAAGAAAGAGATGAGATTCCATATATAAAAGCATTTATGCTATTGCATCAGGAGGAAAAGAAGTCAGAGGGCTGCCACCTTATGGTGCAGTGGTCTGAAAGGAAACTCAAGGGGGAAAATGTTCTACAAGGGGAAGAGGGAGAAAATGAGAGTGGTGACATGTTACTTCAAAACTTAACCCCCCCCCCCAGCGTATCCAGTCCCCAATGGCCAAACAGGCTGCACCGACAGTTGTTCTAACTGCCCCCCACCCCCACTTGCTGCCAACATATTCACTCATTTCACTGCCTCCTGTTTCCCCTACCCATGAGGATCAAATAGAAGTTTCTATGTTAATCCCCAGGACACAGGGACCTGGTTTAGTATCACCATCTAAGACCCAACGGGCACCCAATTTGGACCAGGAGCCACTTCTGCAGCAGGGCAATTTCCCTTGTGCTGATATCCTGTAGGAGGCCTTAATGCAAATGGCCAACCAACTGGGTTTCTATGGATGCACGATTCATTCTCAACTTCGGATTTGCTTAACTGGAAAAACCATAAACCTGCTCACTGAGAGGACCCACTCCATGTGACCAAACTTTTCACTTCTATCTTTGCCACTCACCATCTCTCTTAGGTGGACATTCACACTCATGAATATAATGCTTACTGGGGATGAAAGGAGGAAGGGCATTGGGAAAAAGATTGCCCTAGACTAAAGAATAAGAAGAATAGAAGGAAGACAGGAGACTCTCATATGGTAGAAAGAGAGGAACATTCTGATAATAAATGAAGAGGCCAGGGGATTCCCTTGGACATGAGGCGTCTGATTCTAATTTCCCCACAGGAGCTCCGGGTAACTTTGACAGTGGAGAAAAAATTGACTGACTTTCTAATAGATATGGGTGCCACATATTCTGTGGTAAATACCAAGGTGGCACAGAAAACATCTCAGTCTATCCCGGTCATGGGAGTTTCTGGAGAACTACAAAACCATTCATTCTTGCAACCTCTAGAATGCCAACTAGGGGACCTTACCCTGAAACATATCTTCTTATATATGCCAGAGTATCCAATCCCCCTTTTGGGATGAGATCTCCTTTGTAAATTAAATGCTCAAGTAACATTTTTGCCAGAACAGTTTTACATCAGGGTCCCACCAGAGGACACTTTAAGCCTACAAATGGCACTCACAGGAACCCCAGAAAAGGAGACAGAGCTCTTTCACCCTGAGGTCTACAAACAGGTAAAGCCAGAAGTGTGGGCTGATGGCACTCCTGGGAAGACCAAAAACACAAGACCAATACAAATCCCATTAAAAAAGGACACTGGAACACCTAATCTAAAATGATATCCTCTGAGACAAGAGGCCCCAAAGGGAATTCAGGCAATTCTGGAAAAGTTTTTGAAAACAGGACTGATTAAACCTTGCATATCCCCATATAACACCCCTATCCTCCTGGTCAAAAGGCCAAACTCAGCAGAGTGTCACTTTGTCCAAGATTTGAGGGCTATTAATGAAGTAGTCCAAGACTTACACACTGGGTATGTCAGTCCTTCACTATCATTGAGGTAGCCACTGAATTCTTTGAAAAAAAGAAAAAACTGTCCTTGTTTTACAAATCTACTCTTTACAGGACCAGAAGTGTAGCTCCAAAAATAATCCAAAGCCCACCAATCCTTTTACCACTCCCAAAACCTACCTTATTTATCTTAAGAGGCTTGTAAGTATTAAATAAAAGGGAAACAAAGTCATCCTAGGAGAAA
This sequence comes from Leucopleurus acutus, assembly GCF_964270905.1. Taxonomy (NCBI): domain Eukaryota; kingdom Metazoa; phylum Chordata; class Mammalia; order Artiodactyla; family Delphinidae; genus Leucopleurus; species Leucopleurus acutus. The sequence continues at coordinate 55,377,025 of NC_139158.1, forward strand.
CTTGCCTGTATCTTTTAGATGCAAATGTCCTACCTGGTCTTCTCAGGAACCCTTATCTCTGCCATCTCTTTAAAATGCAAATTTTGAAAGAGGGTAAAGTAATTTAGAACTAGACTTGTCAAGGATAAGTAAAAATCCTAAGTGCCTTTTCTTGAAATATTGGTAAAAAAGATTTAGCTATCTAGACAAGTGAGCTTGATTTGTTCCCTCTGCGAGAAACCCATTTCCAATCCTACCTCTTTTGTAAACTGATGGGTTTTACATTGCTGTACCTGACTTAGGGCTGAAATTTTGAAATGAGAACTATGAGGCCTCTCTGTTTGTATGTCTGTATGTGTCTATATGTGTTGCAGATGTATGGTATTACCAAAATTAATTCATAAAAGAGCTCTACTTAATTAACTTTAAAAAAAAATTAAGTGCTTATATAAATACTCAGGAACATAAAACTGGCCAGAATGAATTTTGGGTTCATGTCACGTGATCTAGAAAATATTCAACATTAAACTGACATCTGGTATTGAACGTGGCTTAAGCTTGTTGATCTAATTAATATAGACATATCTTTAGAGTCATTAATATTAAGCATAATACTTACTGTACCTAGGAAACAAATAAGACCTTATTACATCTGTTGCAAGGAAAATAACTTAATAGGATGAAACTTTAAAGTAAATGTAAACGAGATAAGAGCTTTTAGGTAAACTCTATAGGAATAATATGTTCTGAAAACTATCTAAAATAGTCTCTCCATATTTCATTAACTATTACTTACGTCTTGGTTTTCACTAGAAATTAGGGTTTTTAAGAGTTGGGGACTCTAATTTAAATGTGTAATTAAAGCTACTAAAAATAATAAAACATTTCCCTATATAACAGGAAAGTGGAATATATGTTTTGAGTAAAAGGAGTTTATGCATAGTCAGGCTTAGATTAGATTAAACTTAATTGGGTAAATGGATTTTGTTTTTTAAAGTAGACTGGTGCAGGACCTGACTTGGTTCCTCTTTGTTAAGGGAACAAGTTTGCTTAGAATGCTGCTTTTGAAAACAGATTGTGTGAACTATCTTGCCTTTAACTGAGATGTATTTGTTCCATTTTATTTTATTTTATTTTTTATTGGAGTATAGTTACTTTAAAATGTTGTGTTAGTTTCTGCTGTAGAACAAAGTGAATCAACCACACGTATACATATATCACCTCCCTTTTTAGCCTCCCTCTTACTCCCCACCATATCTCACAACTCTAGGTCATCAGAGAGCACCAAGCTTAGCTCCCTGTGCTGTAATGCAGGTTCCCACTAGCTATCTATTTTACACATGGTAGTGTCTATATGTCAATGTTACTCTCTCAACTTGTTCCACATTTCCCTTCCCCCCAACGTTTCCACAAGTCTGTTCTCTGTGTCTGTGTCTCCTTTCATGCCCTGCAAATAGATTAATCAGTACCATTTTTCTATATTCCATATGTATGCGCTAATATACGATATTTGTTTTTCTCTTTCTGACTTACTTCACTCTGTATGACAGACTCTAGGTTCATACACATAACTACAAATGACCCAATTTTGTTACTTTTTATGGCTGAGTAATATTCCATTGTAAATATGTATAATATCTTCTTTATCTATTAATCTGTTAATGGACATTTAGGTTGCTTCCATGTCCTGGCAATTGTAAACAGTGCTGCAATGAACATTGTGGTACATGTCTCTTTTTGAATTATGGTTTTCTCAGGGTATATGCCCAGTAGTGGGATTGCTGGGTCACATGGTAGTTCTATTTTTAGTTTTTTAAGGAACCTCCATATTGTTTTCCAAAGTGGCTGTATCAATTTACCTTCCCCCAGCAGTGCAGAAGGGTTGCCTTTCCTCCACATCCTCTCCAGCATTTACTGTTTGTAGATTTTTTGATGATGACCATTCTGACCGGTGTGAGGTGATACCTCACTGTAGTCTTGATCTCCATTTCTCTAATAATTAGTGATGTTGAGCATCTTTTCATGTGTTTGTTGGCCATCTGTATGTCTTTGGAGAAATGCCTATTTAGGTCTTCTGCCCATTTTTTTATTGGGTTGTTTGTTTTTTTGATATTGAGCTGCATGAGCTGTTTGTATATTTTGGAGATTAATCCTTTGTCTGTTGATTCATTTGCAAATATTTTTTCCCATTCTCAGGGTTGTCATTTTGTTTTGATGTAGTTTCCTTTGCTTTGCAAAAGCTCTTAAGTTTCATTAAGTCCCATTTGTTTATTTTTGTTTTTATTTCCATTTCTCTAGGAGCTGGGCCAAAAAAGATCTTGCTGTGATTTATGTCAAAGAGTGTCCTGCCTACGTTTTCCTCTAAGAATTTTATAGTGTCTGGCCTTATGGTTAGGTATTTAATCCCTTTTGAGCTTATGTTTGTGTATGGTGTTAAGGAGTGTTCTAATTTCATTCTTTTACATGTAGCTGTCCAGTTTTCCCAGCACCATTTATTGAAGGCACTATCTTTTCTCTATTGTTTACTTGTGGCTCCTTTGTCATGGATTAGGTGACCATAGGTGCATGGGTTTATCTCCGAGCTTTATCTCTGATCTATATTTCTGGTTTTGTGCCAGTACCATACTGTCTTAATTACTGCAGCTTTCTAGTATAGTCTGAAGTTAGGGAGCCTGATTCTTCCAGCTCCATTTTTCTTTCTCAAGATTGCTTTGGCTCTTTGGGGTCTTTTATGTTTCCATACAAGTTGTGAAATTTTTGGTGTAATTATGTGAAAAATGCCCTAGGTAACTTGATAGGGATTGAACTGAATCTGTAGATTGCTTTGGGTAGTATAGTCATTTTCACAATATTGATTCTTCCAATCCAAGAACATGGTATACCTCTCCATTGGTTTCTGTCATCTTTAATTTCTTTTGTCAGTATCTTATAGTTTTCTGAATACAGGTCTTTTGCATCCTTAGGTAGGTTTATTCCTCCGTATTTTATTCTTTTTTTGCAATGATAAATGGGATTGTTTCCTTAATTTCTCTTTCTGATCTTTTGTTGTTAATGTATAGGATGCAAGAGATTTCTGTGCATTAATTTTGTATCCTGCTACTTTACCAAATTGCTTGATTAGCTCTAGCAGCTTTTTGGTGGCATCTTTAAGATTTTCTATGTATAGTGTCATGTCATCTTCAAACAGTGACAGTTTTACTTCTTCTTTTCCAAGTTGGATTCCCTTTATTTCTTTTTCTTCTCTGATTGCCATGGCTAGGACTTCCAAAACTATGTTGAATAAAAGTGGCCAGAGTGGACATCCTTGTCTTTTTCCTGGTTAGAGGAAATTCTTTCACCATTGAGAATGACGTTTGCTGGGGGTTTGTCATATATAGCCTTTACTATGTTGAGGTAGGTTCCCTCTATGCCCACTTTCTGGAGAGATTTTATCATAAATGGGTGTTGAATTTTGTCAAAACTTTTCTTGCATCTATTGAGATGATCATATGGTTTTTATTCTTCAGTTTGTTAATATGGTATATCACATTGATTGATTTGTGTATATTGAAGAATCCTTGTATCCCTGGGATAAATCTGACTTGATCATGGTGTATGAACATTTTAATGTGTTTTTGGGTTCAGTTTGCTAGTATTTTGTTGAGGATTTTTGTATCTGTGTTCATCAATGATATTGGCCTGTAATTTTCTTTCTTTCTTTTTTTTTTGTGATATCTTTGTCTGGTTTTGGTATCAGGGTGATGGTGGCCTTGTAGAATGAGTTTGGAAGTGTTCTTCCCTCTGCAAGTTTTTGGAAGAGTTTGAGAAGGATAGTTGTTAGCTCTTCACTAAATGTTTGGTAGAATTCGCCTGTGAAGCCATCTGGCCCTGGGCTTTTGTTTGTTGGAAGATTTTTAATCACAGCTTCAATTTCAATGCTCATGATTGGTCTGTTCATATTTTCTGTTTCTTCCTGGTTCGGTCTTGGAATGCTGAACATTTCTAAGAATTCGTCCATTTCTTCCAGGTTATCCATTTTATTGGCATATAGTTGCTTGTAGTAATCTCCTATGATCCTTTTTATTTCTGTGGTGTCAGTTGTAACTTCTCCTTTTCATTTTAATTTTATTGAGTTGAGTCTTCTCCCTTTTTTTCTTGATGAGTCTGACTAATGGTTTATCAATTTCGTTTATCTTCTTGAAGAACCAACTTTTAGTTTTATTGATCTTTGCTATTGTTTTCTTCATTTCTTTTTCATTCATTTTTGCTCTGGTCTTTATGATTTCTTTCCTTCTACTATCTTTGGGTTTTGTTCTTCTTTCTCTAGTTTATTTAGGTGTAAGTTTAGGTTGTTTTATCTGAGATTTTTCTTGTTTCTTGAAGTAGGCTTGTATTTCTATAAACTTCCCTCTTAGAACTGCTTTTGCTGCATCCCATAGGTTTGGGTCATTATTTTTCCGTTGTGATTTGTTTGTAGGTATTTTCTGATTTCTTCAGTGATCTCTTGGTTATTTAGTAATGTATTGTTTATCCTCTATGTGTTTGTGTTTTTTACCATTTTTGTCCTGTAATTGATTTCTAATCTCATAGAGTTGCCATTAGAAAAGTTGCTTGGTACGATTTCTATTTTCTTAAATTTACCAAGGCTTGAATTGTGACCCAAGATGTGACCCATCCTGCAGAATGTGCTGTGTGCAATTGAGAAGAAAGTGTATTCTGATGCTTTTTAAATTTTTTTAAACATTTATTTATTTCATTTTTTAATTTTTGACTGCATTGTGTTTTCATTGCTGTGTGTGGGCTTTCTCTGTTTGCAGTGAGCAAGGTCTACTCTTCATTGTGGTTCATGGGCTTCTCATTGCAGTGGATTCTTTTGTTGCAGAGCACAGGCTCTAGGCATGCAGGCTTCAGTAGTAGTGGCATGCAGGCTCATTAGTTGTGGCTCATGGGCTCTAGAGTGCCGGCTCAGGAGTTATGGTGCACAGGCTTAGTTGCTCCTCAGCATGTGGGATCTTTCCAGACCAGGGCTCAAACTCATGTCCTCTGCATTGGCAGGCAGATTTTTAACCACTGCACCAGCAGGGAAGTCCCTCTGCTGCTTTTGGATGGAATGTCCTGAAGATATCAATTAACTCTATCTGGTCTAATGTGTCATTTAAGGCTTGTGTTTTCTTATTAATTTTCTGTCTGGATGATCTGTCCATTGGTGTAAGTGCTGTGTTAAAGTTCCCCACTATTATTGTGTTACTGTTGCTTTTCCTTTTTTGGCTTTAGCATTGCCTTATGTATTGAGGTGGTCCTATTTTGGGTGCATAAATATTTACAATTGTTATAACTTCCTCTTGGATTGATCCCTTAATCATTATGCAGTGACCTTCCTTGTCTCTTGTAATAGTCATTATTTTATTTGTTTATTTTTGGCTGCGTTTGGTTTTCATTGCTGTTCGTGGGCTTTCTCTAGTTGCATTGAGTGGGGGTTACTCTTCATTGCAGCACACAGGCTTCTCATTGCAGTGGCTTGTCTTGTTGTGGAGCGTGGGCTCTAGGCGTGTGGGCTTCCGTAGTTGTAGCATGTGGGCTTAGTTGCTCTGGGGTATGTGGGATCTTCCCAGACCAAGGATAAAACCCGTGTTCCCTGCATTGGCAGGCAGATTCTTAACCACTGCACCACCAAGGAGTTCCAAATAGTCTTTATTTTAAAGTCTATTTTTTTCTGATATAAGTATTGCTACTCTGGCTTTCTTTTGATTTCCATTTGCATGGAATATCTTTTTCCATCTCATCACTTTCAGTCTGTATGTGTCCCTAGGTCTGAAATGGGTCTCTTGTAGACAGTATATATATGGGTCTTGTTTTTGTATCCATTCAGCCAGTCTGTGTCTTTTGACTGGAGCATTTAATCCATTTACATTTAAGGTAATTATTGATATGTATGTTCCTATTATCATATTCCTAATTGTTTTGTGTTTGTTTTTGTTAGCCTTTTACTTCTCTTGTGTTTCCTTTTAGCATTTGTTGTAAAGCTGGTTTGGTGGTGCTGAATTCTCTTAGCTTTTGCTTGTCTGTAAAGCTTTTGATTTCTCCATCAAATCTGAATGAGATCCTTGCTGGGTAGAGTAATTTTGGCTGTAGGTTTTTTCCCCTTTATCACTTTAAATATATCCTGCCACTCCCTTCTGGCCTGCAGAGCTTTTGCTGAAAGATCACCTGTTAACCTTCTGGGGATTCCCTTGTATGTTGTTTGCTGCTTTCTCCTTGCTGCTTTTAATATTTTTTCTTTGTATTTATTCTTTTGATAGTTTGATTAATATGTGTTTTGGCATGTTTCTCCTTGGGCTTATCCTTTATGGGACTCTCCATGCTTCTTTGACATGATTGACTACTTCCTCTCCCACGTTAGGAAAGTATTTGACTATAATCTCCTCAAATATTTTCTCAGACACTTTGTCTTTCTCTTCTTTTTCTGGGACGCCTATAATTTGAATGTTGGTGCACTTAATGTTGTCCCAGAGGTCTCTGAAACTCTCACTTCTTTTGATTCTTTTTTCTTTATTCTGCTCTGTGGCAGTTATTTCCACTATTCTATCTTCCAGCTCACTTATCCATTTTCCTGCCTCAGTTATTCTCCTATTGATTCCTTCTAGTTTATTTTTCATTTCAGTTATTGAGTTGTTCATCACTGATTGTTTGTTCTTTAGTTCTTCTAGGTCCTTGTTAAACATTTCTTTCATCCTCTTGATCCATGCCTCTATTCTATTTCAGAGATTTTGGATCATCTTTACTATCATTACTCTGAATTCTTTCTCAGGTAGATTGCCTACTTCCTCTTTATTTGGTCTTGTGGGTTTTTATCTTGTTCCTTCATCTGCAAGATATTTCTCTGTCTTCTCATTTTGTCTAACTTACTGTGTTTGAGGTCTCCTTTCCCCAGGCTGCAAGGTTTTAGTTCCTCTTGCTTCTGGTCTCTGCCCACAGTGTGTGAGTTTGGTCCAGTGGCTTGTGTAGGCTTCCTTGTGGGAGGGACTGCTGCCCGCGTTCTGGTGGGTGGACCTGAGTCTTTTCCCTCTGATGGGCAGTGTCATGTCAGGTGGTGTGTTTTGGGATGTATATGAGCTTAGTACAACTGTAGGCAGCCTGTCTACTGATAGGTGGGTTTGCGTTCCTCTATGTTTATTGTTGGGTGTGAGACATCTAGTGATGGGGACTGAAGACATTTGGGTGGGGCTGGGTCTTGGATTCTGATGGAGGCCTCTGTGAGAGCTCTCACCGGTTAACATTCCCTGGGGCTGGGAATTCTCTGGAGGTCCAGTGTCCTGGACTCAGTGCTCCCACACCAGAGGCTCAGGCCCAACTTCCAGCTGGGGAGCCAAGACCCCACAGGCCACTTGTCATAGAAATAAAGGGGATTAAAGAAAAAAAAAAACAGACAAGCAAAACCCCAGACAAATGTTAAAAGCAAAATCAAACAGACAAGAACAAACACACACACACAGACACACAGACACAAAAGAAACAAAAACAGAACCAAAGAAAACAAAAAACAAGAGAACAAACAGACCAAAAAAAGGAACAACAAAACAAAATCAAACAATTATAAAAAAAAAAACTAACAAAACACAAAACAAAAAAACAAAACCAAAGCAGAGTGCCAACTGAAGAATAAATCCAAGAAAACAAAACAAACAGACAAAAATGATTAAAAGGAAAAAAAACATAGAACAACATAAGAGTAAAGTAAAAATAAAATATAAAAAATATATTTAAGGGGCTTCCCTGGTGGCGCAGTGGTTGAGAGTCCACCTGCTGATGCAGGAGACACGGGTTCGTGTCCCGGTCTGGGAAGATCCCACATGCTGCAGAGCGGCTAGGCCCGTGAGCCATGGCTGCTGAGCCTGCGTGTCCAGAGCCTGTGCTCCGCAATGGGAGAGGCCACAACAGTGAGAGGCCCGTGTACCACAAAAAAAAATATATATATATATATATATATATATATTTAAAAAACATAGAACAACAGGAAAGCAAATAAAAATAGAAATATGAAAAGATAAAAAATGTGTTAAAAACTCCCAGAAGACTAAATAAAAATTTTAAAAATAATATAAAACAGCAACAACAACAAAGAAAAAAAATCAGAACCAAGAAGAGAACAAATCAAAACATAATAAAAATAATAATAGTAGTGTTTCCTAGGGTCTCAGCTGTAAGTGTCCTTGCCCCTGCTGTGAGGCACAGCTCACCTCTGCCTCACTAGGAGGCCCTCCAACACCTCTATGTTGTTCTGGACCTGCTGTGGGTCCTGTGGTGACAGTTCAGACTGATCTGGCCCCACTACCGCATGTGCTTGTCCCCAAAGTCCACAGCTGCCAGAGCTAGACTGTTTTCTTTTGTGGGAACACTCATTGTCTGAGCAGATATTCCTTAGATGCAGGGTCTACCCAGCTAATTGCAGTGATTTAATCTGCAGCTTGTGCAAGTGATGGAAAGATTTTTGATTTTCTTCCTTATTTGCCCTGCCCCTGGGACTCAACTGTGGTTTTATCCCCACCTCTCCATTTGGGCCACCCAGAGAAATCTGTTCCCAATGCTGCCCTGGAGCACTTGGGTCTGTCCCAGTGAGAACAGGGCACAGAGGTGGCATGGCTATATCCTGTCTATTTTATAAGATTGTTGTCTGTTACAGTACCCAGTGTGTAACCAGGCTTCCAACAAAATTAATGATAGTCAAACATCTTGAGGAAATAGATCACATTTATGACTCATGAATAATTGTAATAGTGTGATTCTAAGTATGGGAAGAAGCAATAAGGGGAAACATTTCATGGATCATAATATACTAGAAAGACAGAGGATCCAGAGAATATTTAATTATCAACAGGAACTAATCGAGAAATTAGCACCTGGAATGGCATATCAACAAGAATTTTCACCTGATCTGGGATGAGCCTCCCAGCACTGTGGGACAAATTTGGTCATGAAATGTCTCCCAAATATTGGTCAAATTCCAGACCAAGAGGAGGATCTGAGAAATGGAAAATTTCCTGTCACAGTCATCAGTGATTGCAGCCAAGACCTATGGTGAGCTGGTGAGCCCTGACTGAACTCAGGAAGGAAAGAATGACTGCCATCTAGCAGCCATCAGACTGCAGCCACTCCCTACAGTGAGCCTTGAGGAAACTCAGGATGTGAAAACACAGGATACTGGGCCCAGATAAGTGAGGTGCATATCAAAAGGATCATTTCAGTGAGCCCAGACTCTTGCATATTTCTATACATAGAAAAGCACTAAATTCCTTAAGTTGAGATTGCCACTTCCTTAAAGCTGGACAAGAGTGGGTCAATCTACTTGTTTAATCCTGTTCTACTGAATGACACAGCATCAGGTTCAAATAATCAAGTGTTGTACTATTTACTAAAAATTCTAAGAATTATTACCTGCCCAAAGCTGATCAATTCCAGTCCACAATCACCCCCTATTGCCCCTACACATCAGGAAACAGAGTGGTCATCGCCCTTTTTCCCACAAGATTGTGGAATGGACATTGACAGTGGGGAATTGTAACAGGGAAGAACAAAATCTGAGTCCATGTTGGATCTGTTTCTTTTATTTTAACCTTTGTTCTCAATAGCTTTTTGTTACTATAATCACTAAAATGATGTCTGTAGCTATTGGCATACACAATGGCCTTCCTCAGGGAACCCTTCCCCTCTGCCTAAATGTTAAACTAAATTGCCTTTGTTCAGCTCACAGGGGAAACATTCTGACACTGCCCACCTGTGGATGGCTGCAAGAAAGAAGAAATTAATATATCCCCTCCCTGAGGCTGGCCAAACCAGGAGGTATTTGGCAAGACTTATGGCCTTTTTATTTTACTTCCTCACCTCCTCCCACTCTCTGTTCTATAAAAGAAACTAGCATCCAGACCCCAATAAGATGGTACTCTGGGACGCTAGTCTGCCATCTTCTTGGATGCCTGACTTTCTGAATAAAGTCGCTATTCCTTGCCCCAGCACCACAACTCCCGATTTATTGGCCTGTCATGTGGCAAGCAGAGTGAGCTTGGACTCAGTAACACAAGCAGGGTTTTTGCATGTATGGGTCAGGCCATGTGGACATAAGCCTCTTCATTATAAAATTACTTGTGATAGTGAAGTGATGGAGTACTGTAGAGCAGTTACAATGAATGTGTGGATTAGAGCTTCATTTTTTTTCAGCATAGATAAATATAAAAAACATAATGGTGAACAAAAAAGCAAGCTATAAAAGCTGTAAAAATATACCATTTAAGTAAATTTGTGAAACATACAAACAATGTTTGTGTTTTGTCTGGGTTTTGTTGTGAACATATACTCCCCAGTTGTCAGATCCACCACCAAGCCTTCTCTACCACACTGAGGCCCTGGGAGGCTTGAGGGACTTCACCCACAAGCTCCCTTTGTTCTGGCTTTAGTTGAGTTCATCCAATGCGAGGCACCAGTAGTAGTCTGAGGGGAGGAGGGAGGGAGGATGGGTATTAACTCTGCCCCCCTCCCTACCCACTCCCTCCTTGCTGGGCAGGCTGGGGGTCTGCAAACCTGCATTTATTCCCTGAAGACTACAGCTGCTGTGGTCCCATCCTGCAGCTATAGGCCTTTCTGGGTCTTACAGGTACCTCCCTTGTTCCTTCAAGCCTAGGCCTGACAATGACTCTCTTCAGTTGCTATCCCCAAGGTGCTTCTCCATCGTTTGCTGAGTTCCCTTCTCACAGCCTACACATTTACAAATAGAATCTACTACAATCAGCCCATTTGCAAGTGTCTGCTAAGGTCCTGAACAATGTGGGGAGATTTAAAACTATGCCTGCAAAGTTTATACACTCAGCTTAGGAGACTGGTGACTGCTGTGAAAGGAAGTGGAATTAAAGATGGGGAGAAGGGGAGAGGAGAGCTTTAGCTGTGAAACTGCACAACTCATCTCAGGACTTAATGTAACTCAGGTTCTTTATGTCTTGGTGCAACAAGAATTCAGTGAGAGGCAAAGTGATAGGTAAGAAGTAGATTTATTAATATCCTTTGTAAAGAGATTGCAGGAAAATGGGACATGAGAGGATGATCACATCCCAGATCTCAGGTGTGTTCCTAGAACAGGTTGCCAAGTGAGGGTCCATGACTTCTTGTGGGAGAGAATTCAAGAGAGAGCCATAGTGAAGTTAAGGCAGAGATGCACATTCCATAGACAGAATGTGATCCATCTCAAAAGGTGAGAGTGGGCCCAAAATATGAGGTGGTTTGTTTTTATGGGCTGGGTAATTGCACATGCTAATGAGTGGAAGGATTATTCCAACTATTCTGGGGAGGGTTTGGCCATTTCCAGGAATTGGGCCACAGACCACTTTTTGGCCTTTTATGGTTGGCCTCAGAACTGTCATGACGCTGGTGGGTGTGTCATTTAGTTGCTAATGTATGACAATGAGTGTATAATGAGGCTCAAGGTCTACTGGAAGTTGAATCTTCCACCATCTTGGGCCTAATCTGTTCTAACCAGTTTTTGTAGTATTCTGTTTTTTCAACAGCTTTGTCATTCTTTAAGGGTTGTGCCCTACCCCCTTTCCTCCTAGCTCAGCTGTATTTGCACTTTAAAAAAAATAAATTTTAAGAAATCACATCAGAAACTATTATATAAAAATATTTAATTCAGTTAAATCTGGGAGGTTAATATATAAGGGTGTTGTAGAGTGTTTTGATTGAAATATTTCTAAAAACGTTTTCTTTTAATAGCAAGCTTTAGAAAGTGAAATGCTTTCTCATTCTGGATGATACAAGAGTGTCACATGAGGCCCAAGGCACATTGCACCTGATGGAAAGTTCTTCTCCCTCACCCTAGATCCTCTCTTCACCAGCACTTCTTCCAAAGACATAAGATAAATTCTGCACAATTGGATGAGGCTGTCCCACCCTCTTTGCCTGGAAGTTGTGGGAAAGTGCAGAGGTGCAATTTAAACTAAGATACTGAAACGGAGCAGGGCCCTGTGGGGTCCTCCAGGGTACAGATCCTTTCCATGTCCCCTGTTTATTATTTGTAGGAAATAGGCTTCATTCAGCCTCTTTGAACTTTCCTGAGTTCCAAAGGGCAGATTCAAACAGCTGCTTATCACAGAAGGGAGGGAGTATGGAAACAAGGAGGAGCAGTCAAGAAAAAATACTGCAGAGATAAAGCAGGGTCCTGGTTCTTCCTCAAGGAATACATATAACAATATATTTGAGTTCTTCTGCAGAAACTAAGGCCTCCACCCAGTTAGAGGATGGTAACTTATTGTTAACCAAGGCCTCAGTGCATTTGTTTTCATATCACTAAGGAAGTTACTTGTATAGCCAAAGTAGACACAAAACAGTACTGAAAGTTGCACAATCCCTGTACTTCCTTGAGTAAATCATCTGTAACTCTAAATCTTAGAGCTTAGAGTCAAAGCCTGTATTGTCTTGCCTTAGGTACAGCTGTGTGTGTGTGTGTGTGTTCATGTGCAAGGTTGTGGTTTTAAGATTTTAAAATATTTTAATTGCTGTCTATGGTATTTTCACAAGTTACATTTATTGCTGTAAAAAAGTAAGCAATACAGGGCTTCCCTGGTGGCACAGTGGATGAGAGTCCGCCGGCCGATGCAGGGGACACGGGTTCGTGCCCCGGTCCGGGAAGATCCCACATGCCGCGGAGCAGCTAGGCCCGTGAGCCATGGCCGCTGAACCTGCGCGTCCGGAACCTGTGCTCCGCAACGGGAGAGACCACAACAGTGAGAGGCCCGCGTACCGCAAAAAAAAAAAAATTAAAAAAATAAAAGTAAGCAATACAAAGTGTAGAGTTGACAGAATAAAGTCCTTGGCTGTCTCAGCCCCACCCGAGCCCCTCCTTTTCCCGGAAATAAACATTGCTATTTAATGTGTGTTTTCTCCTAGACAGTTATTTATGCGAGTATAGGCATGTGCATATAGAAATATTATCTTTATTATTAAAGCTTTGATATCATTCTTGGTTTTCTACCACTTGCTTTTCTCAACTAATAATATATGACAGCTAAAAGTATTGATAAATTTCTATGAGACAGGTATAATTTAAAATTCTTTACATGCATTGACCTGCATTTAATTCTCAAAAAAAAAAAAAAAAAGATAGAAAAAGGAAAATGCTGGGAAGCAAATACTATTATTTTTGCCATTCACAAATGGGAAAGTGGAAGACTGGAATGCTTCTCTGAGTGTAGACAGGCAGGAAATGCCAGCACCAAGATCTGAATCCAGGCAGGCTAGTGTCAGAACCTTCATTGGTTACCTCTGTGCTATATTGCCCTCATCTTTAAGATCTTGTCATGTCACTACATATAAATCTTCCTAAATTTTTTTAGCTGCTGCATGGCTTTCAATAGCATGGATGAATCATCATTTACATAACCATTCTCACATGCTGGGCATTTGTATTGTTTCCAGTGTTTTGTGACTCATGCCTCTTCTTGTACATAACTCTTTGTGCACAAGGATAACTATTTCTCTGGGCTAGGTACCTAAAATTGGAATGTAAGGTATGCACACTTAAAGTGTTGACATATAACACTAAGTTCTCTTCGGGAGGAGAATTTTCAATACGTATCCTACTGGGTACTATTAGCCTTTTAAATTTTCTAGGAGAATTCACATTCTCACAAGTTCTAGATTACCAATTTTTAAAGTGTTTCCTAAGCTGATAGGCAAAAATGATATTTCTTAGTGGTTGTAACTTCTATTTTCTTGGTATTTAGTGAAATTGAGACCTTTTTATTTGTTTATTGGAAATTTTAATTTCAACTTCTATAAATTGCTTTTATGTTTTGTCTAATTTTTTATCAGACTGCTTTTCTTTTTCTTTTTGATTTGTATGATATATATGTATATAATTATTAAAATTCTTTTTTCTGCTATACATATTGCAAATATTTTCCCTCAGTCTATCCCTTGTCTTGTAAATTTATTTTTGGTGTCTTCTGATTCAAGAAGTATTTAATATTTATAAAGACAAATTCATCAGTCTTCTTTTTGGTTTTTGAAGTTGAATCTTTCTTACTGCACACCTCTAGAAAAATATGTATAAGCATATAATACATGTTTATTGTAGAAAATATAGGCACTACAGATAAAAATTAAAAGTAAAAATCAAGTATAATTCTATCCCTCAGATACAAATAAAAATTGTTAATGTTTTGGGTATTTCCCATTAATATTTCAAACAGGAGAACAGATATAGTTACACTATTTTTTAAATTTATTTATTTATTTATTGTTGGCTGTGTTGGGTCTTCATTTCTGTGCATGGGCTTTCTTTAGTTGCAGTGAGTAGGAGCTACTCTTTGGTGCAGTACGTGGGCTTCTCATTGCAGTGGCTTCTCATGTTTTGGAGCACAGCCTGTAGGCATGCAGTCTTCCGTAGTTGTGGCATGTGGGCTCAGTAGTTGTGGCTTGTGGGCTCTAGAGCGCAGGCTCAGTAGTTGTGGTGCACGGGCTTGGTTGCTCCACGGCGTGTGGGATCTTCCCGGACCAGGGATCGAACCTGTGTCCCCTGCATTGGCAGGCAGATTCTTAACCACTGTGTCACCAAGGAAATCCCTACACTATTTTTTTTAAGGGCCATTTTTAAAAGAAAGTTCTGATGTAACTATTTTTTAATGTCTGTGACCTGTTTTAAGACACTTTCAAGACGGTAGGGTAACTATTATATACAAAGGAAAGTTCTGTGTTCTTACAATCTGGGCTGGAGAAATGCAGAGGGAATATTTCCAAGCTGTTGGTAGAATTTACCAGTTTTATTTCAAGGTGAGGAGAGGATATTCAGAGGAGCACAAGCAGCGCCATTTGTTAGGGAGATGCCTCTGCTCCCACCAGGACCCTCTATCCCCAGATATCTCTAGTTACACTTGTGTTGTAAACGGGTAACCAAGACCCCTCGGGTGCAACCCTTTCTCGCTCCATCACAGGCCCCATCTGAGCACTTAAGCCATTTTATCTAAACTTTAAGCCCTAAATTCTCATGGGTCCCATTTGCTGTCTTGCTCCAGACACTAAAGAGGCTGAGCACAAAGTTTCCATTGTTTTCAAAGGAGATTTTGCACAAACTGAGCTCCTGAGGCCATTAGAAAAATATGTGACTTTGAGCTTCTGAAGTTAAAGATGGGAGGCATGTTTTAGTTAAAAAGAAAAAAAAAGCATTTTAGGAGCACTGTTTTACTCTCAAGTCCAATTACTACACAAACATCATTAAGACAATGTAAAGGAAAGAAAATAATCATTCATTGCTCCACTACCATCTGTTTTCACTTTTTTTTTTTCGGTACGCTGGCCTCTCACTGTTGCGGCCTCTCCCGTTGCGGAGCACAGGCTCCGGACGTGCAGGCTCAGCGGCCATGGCTCACGAGCCCAGCCGCTCCGTGGCATGTGGGATCTTCCCGGACCGGGGCACGAACCCGTGTCCCCTGCATCAGCAGGCGGACTCTCAACCACTGCGCCACCGGGGAAGCCCTGTTTTCACATTTTTATATTTTCCAGCAAAAGCAGTATGTTTAAAAGAAAAATTCAATTCCCTCCTTCTCACTTCAAATCACTCATAGTACAGGACAGATTCTCTGTCTCTCTTCTGTCCATTTCTACTACACATGTGACCTCTCTCTGGCTAGTAAGTCCCTCACAGTTTAATTCATGTGTACTGTCAATTCATCAGGAAATCTAAGGCAGAGAGGTATTAAAAATTTTATTTTCTCTGATCACATTTTCAACAACGCTCTTTTGAGACTCCCTTCCCATTCCTGAATGTTATCTGTAGCAGATGCTATTGGTGCCTTGACCATATGGCTCTCACCATTTACACCGAGTGCTTCTGGATGCTAGTGCTTGGATTTTCTACCTGAGCTAATTCCAGAGAGGGCAGGGAATTAATACCTCTGGGAGCAGCCCTCAACCAGGAACTGATGAGAGGTGGTGGATAAATACCCCAGTTCCCTCACCACACACTCTGAGGTGTGCTCTTCATACTCTCCCAGAGATCCTTGTGGAATTAAGGCACAGTTGTCCACCCTTTACTAACATATCCATATATTAAGCACCCCTACATGTGCTTCCTAGGGATCATTTCCCAAATAAACTACTTGCATGCACATCCTTGTCTTCTGGTCTGCTTCTATGGGAAGCCTGCAGCAATGCTCATACAATCCATTCCCAACATCTGGCTATAGCTGGCTGGACCCAAGCTGGGCACCTGCCTGCTCCGATCACATTTTTTCTCCCTGGAATCTTGTATTGGGAGAGAGAACATGCTGATTGTTGTCTGCAGGAAGCTGGAGGCTCTCTCATGTGAACTAAGGAGACTTGTGGGGTTATAGTGTACTAATGGGTAGGAGAAGCAGAAAAAGTCAGTTTGCAGGGAGAGAGAGGGATGGAGGAAGGAAGGGAGATAAAGGGATGGAGAAAGGGAAAGAGAGAGAAAAGAATGGACAAGAGAATCAGAGATGAGAGACAGCTTCCTATTCCAGGCTCCCTTCCTTCCTGAAGCCCTCCTACATCTGGTTCCTAGTCTGGGAGTTACGCCAATATAAGTGTCATAAATTCCCCTCTTTCTCTTAAACTAGCTTAACTTGTTACATACTATCAAACAATGAGACAACACAGAAGTTAGACTCACCCTCTCAGAGAGCTGGAAATTTATGTTCCAAGATTCTTCCCCTCCCCACCCCTGTACCTTTCCCATGAGGAGATGAGGCTCTGAGTTATGACCTCCTCCTGTGACTGGCCTCCTGGGAGGACTCCTTCAGCTGGTGGCCACTCTGCTGGGCTCTGCTGAGATGGTGTATGTAGTACTTTTGAAGTGCTACATAACCTCATCTAGAACATTTTTTCCACTGAAGACCCCCTTCAGGCAGGGACAGTCATGTGTCCCCTCAGCCTCTGCCAGCCTCCAGGCTGCAGGCCCTCTGCAGGGTGAAGCATCTCCTTGCTGGACAACTAGGGCAGCTCCTTGGCGTTGGCTTCTATTCTACCCTGTGCTCCTTCATAAGGAGCCTGGGGACCGCTTGATGTTCTCTTTCATGTCCTCAGGCTAAGAGAAACAAGGTGAGGAAAAGGCTCTCCATCCTCTCCTCTTGGGGCATGCTATAGTGTGGTCACTGCTCACCTAGCAGAGGCTGCTTCATCAGGGCCTCCCTGTTTCAAAATTAGAAAATTTAAGAAGCATTGTCGATCTCTAAGCTCATGAGCATCCCCAAATTTCAGGGGAAATATGTCAACTCTCCCAAGAATTGCAAATGTCCAAATGTCTTCTCAAATGTCACCTTGGCATTGAGGTCCTACCTGGACTTCTTTATCTAAAATTGTCAGTCTCTCCCTTGCCCTGCTTTTGTTGTTTCCCTTAACATTTTTTTTTAAACATCTTTATTGGAGTATAATTGTTTTACAATGGTGTGTTAGTTTCTGCTTTAAAACAAAATGAATCTGATATATATAAACATATGTTCCCATATCTCTTCCCTCTTGCATCTCCCTCCCTCCCACCCTCCCTATCCCACCCCTCCAGGCGGTCACAACACACCGAGCTCATCTCTCTGTGCTATGCGGCTGCTTCCCACTAGCTATCTACCTTACATTTGCTAGTGTATATATGTCCATGCCTTTCTCTCGCTTTGTCGCATCTTACCCTTCCCCCTCCCCATATCCTCAAGTCCGTTCTTCAGTAGGTCTGTGTCTTCATTCCTGTTTTGCCCCTAGGTTCTCCATGACATTTTTTTTTCTTAAATTCCATATATATGTGTTAGCATACGGTATTTGTCTCTCTCTTTCTGACTTACTTCACTCTGTATGACAGACTCTAGGTCTATCCACCTCATTACAAATAGCTCAATTTCATTTCATTTTATGGCTGAGTAGTATTCCATTGTATATATGTGCCACATCTTCTTTATCCATTCATCCAATGATGGACACTTAGGTTGTTTCCATCTCTGGGCTATTGTAAATAGAGCTGCAATGAACATTTTGGTACATGACTCTTTTTGAATTATGGTTTTCTCACGGTATATGCCCAGTAGTGGGATTGCTGGGTCACATGGTAGTGCT
This sequence comes from Leucopleurus acutus, assembly GCF_964270905.1. Classification (NCBI taxonomy): domain Eukaryota; kingdom Metazoa; phylum Chordata; class Mammalia; order Artiodactyla; family Delphinidae; genus Leucopleurus; species Leucopleurus acutus. The sequence continues at coordinate 55,395,079 of NC_139158.1, forward strand.
ATTTGTAGTTTTTAAGGAACCTCCATACTGTTCTCCACAGTGGCTGTATCAATTTACATTCCCACCAACAGTGCAAGAGGGTTCCCTTTTCTCCACACCCTCTCCAGCATTTATTGTTTCTACATTTTTTTGATGATGGCCATTCTGACTGGTGTGAGATGATATCTCATTGTAGTTTTGATTTGCATTTCTCTAATGATTAGTGATGTTGAGCATTCTTTCATGTGTTTGTTGGCAGTCTGTATATCTTCTTTGGAGAAATGTCTATTTAGGTCTTCTGCCCATTTTTGGATTGGGTTGTTTGTTTTTTTGTTATTAAGCTTCATGAGCCGCTTATAAATTTTAGAGATTAATCCTTTGTCAGTTGCTTCAGTTGCAAATATTTTCTCCCATTCTGAGGGTTGTCTTTTGGTCTTCTTTATGGTTTCCTTTGCTGTGCAAAAGCTTTGAAGTTTCATTAGGTCTCATTTGTTTATTTTTGTTTTTATTTCCATTTCTCTAGGAAGTGGGTCAAAAAGGATCTTGCTGTGATTTATGTCATAGAGTGTTCTGCCTATATTTTCCTCTAAGAGTTTGATAGTTGCTGGCCTTACATTTAGGTCTTTAATCCATTTTGAGCTTATTTTTGTGTATGGTGTTAGGGAGTTATCTAATCTCATACTTTTACATGTAGCTGTCCAGTTTTCCCAGCACCACTTATTGAAGAGGCTGTCCTTTCTCCACTGTACATTCCTGCCTCCTTTATCAAAGATAAGGTGACCATATGTGTGTGGGTTTATCTCTGGGCTTTCTATCGTGTTCCATTGATCTATCTTTCTGTATTTGTTCCAGTACAATATTGTCTTGATTACTGTAGCTTTGTAGAATAGTCTGAAGTCAGGGGGCCTGATTCCTCCAGCTCCGTTTTTCATTCTCAAGACAGTTTTGGTTATTCAGGGTCTTTTGTGTTTCCATACAAACTGTGAAACTTTTTGTTCTAGTTCTGTGAAAAATGCCAGTGGTAGTTTGATAGGGATTGCATTGAATCTGTAGATTGCTTTGGGTAGTAGAGTCATTTTCACAATGTTGATTCTTCCAATCCAGGAACATGGTATATCTCTCCATCTATTTGTATCATCTTTAATTTCTTTCATCATTGTCTTATAATTTTCTGCATACAGGACTTTTGTCTCCTTAGGTAGGTTTATTCCTAGATATTTTATTCTTTTTTTTTGCAATGGTAAATGGGAGTGTTTTCTTGATTTCACTTTCAGATTTTTCATCATTAGTGTATAGGAATGCCAGAAATTTATGTGCATTAATTTTGTATCCTGCTACTTTACCAAATTCATTGATTAGCTCTAGTAGTTTTCTGGTAGCATCTTTAGGATTCTTTATGTATACTATCATGTCATCTGCAAACAGTGACAGCTTTACTTTTTTCTTTCCGATTTGGATTCCTTTTATTTCCTCTTCTTCTCTGATTGCTCTGGCTAAAACTTCCAAAACTATGTTGAATAAGAGTGGTGAGAGTGGGCAACCTTGTCTTGTTCCTGATCTTAGTGGAAATGCTTTCAGTTTTTCACCATTGACGATGATGTTGGCAGTGGGTTTGTCATATATGACCTTTTTTATGTTGAGGAAAGTTCCCTCTATGCCTACTTTCTGCAGGGTTTTTATCATAAATGGGTGTTGAATTTTGTTGAAAGCTTTCTCTGCATCTATTGAGATGATCATATGGTTTTTCTCCTTCAATTTGTTAATATGGTGTATCACGTTGATTGATTTGTGTATATTGAAGAATCCTTGCATTCCTGGAATAAACCCCACTTGATCATGGTGTATGATCCATTTAATGTGCTGTTGGATTCTGTTTGCTAGTATTTTGTTGAGGATTTTTGCATCTATGTTCATCAGTGATATTGGCCTGTAGTTTTCTTTCTTTGTGACATCCTTGTCTGGTTTTGGTATCAAGGTGATGGTGGCCTCGTAGAAATAGTTTGGGAGTGTTCCTCCCTCTGCTATATTTTGGAAGAGTTTGAGAAGGATAGGTGTTAGCTCTTCTCTAAATGTTTGACAGCATTCGCCTGTGAAGCCATCTGGTCCTGGGCTTTTGTTTGTTGGAAGATTTTTAATCACAGTTTCAATTTCAGTGCTTCTGATTGGTCTGTTCATATTTTCTATTTCTCCCTGATTCAGTCTTGGCAGGTTGTGCATTTCTAAGAATTTGTCCATTTCTTCCAGGTTGTCCATTTTATTGGCATAGAGTTACTTGTAGTAATCTCTCATGATCTTTTTTATTTCTGCAGTGTCAGTTGTTATTTCTCCTTTTTCTTTTCTAATTCTACGGATTTGAATCTTCTTCCTTTTTTTCTTGATGAGTCTGGCTAATGGTTTATCAATTTTGTTTATGTTCTCAAAGAACCAACTTTTAGTTTTATTGATCTTTGCTATCATCTCCTTCATTTCTTTTTCATTTATTTCTGATTTGATTTTTATGATTTCTTTACTTCTGCTAACTTTGGGGTTTTTTTGTTCTTCTTTCTCTAATTGCTTCAGGTGCAAGTTTAGGTTGTTTATTCGAGATGTTTCCTGTTTCTTAAGGTAGGATTGTATTGCTATAAACTTCCCTCTTAGAACTGCTTTTTCTTCATCCCATAGATTTTGGGTCGTCGTGTCTCCGTTGTCATTTGTTTCTAGGTATTTTTTGATTTCCTCTTTGATTTCTTCAGTGATCACTTCAATATTAAGTAGTGTATTGTTTAGCCTCCATGTGTTTGTATTTTTAATAGATCTTTTCCTGTAATTGATATCTAGTATCATAGCATTGTTGTCGGAAAAGATAATTCATATAATTTCAATTTTCTTAAATTTACCAAGGCTTGATTTGTGACCCAAGATATAATCTATCCTGGAGAATGTTCCATGAGCACTTGACAAAAGTGTGTATTCTGTTGTTTTTGGATGGAGTGTCCTATAAATATCAATTAAGTCCATCTTGTTTAATGTATCATTTAAAGCTTGTGATTCCTTATTTATTTTCATTTTGGATGATCTGTCCATTGGTGAAAGTGGGGTGTTAAAGTGCCCTACTATGAATGTGTCACTGTCGATTTCCCCTTTTATGGCTGTTAGTATTTGCCTTATGTATTGAGGTGCTCCTATGTTGGGTGCATAAATATTTACAATTGTTATATCTTCTTCTTGGATCAATCCCTTGATCATTATGTAGTGTCCTTCTTTGTCTCTTCTAATAGTCTTTATTTTTAAGTCGATTTTGTCTGATATGAGAATTGCTACTCCAGCTTTCTTTTGGTTTCCATTTGCATGGAATATCTTTTTCCATCCCCTTACTTTCAGTCTGTATGTGTCTCTAGGTCTGAAGTGGGTTTCTTGTAGACAGCATATATGTGGGTCTTGTTTTTGTATCCATTCAGCCAATCTGTGTCTTTTGGTGGGAGCATTTAGTCCATTTACATTTAAGGTAATTATCGATATGTATGTTCCTATTCCCATTTTCTTAATTGTTTTGGGTTCGTTATTGTAGGTCTTTTCCTTCTCTTGTGTTTCTTGCCTAGAGAAGTTCCTTTAGCAGTTGTTGTAGAGCTGGTTTTGTGGTGCTGAACTCTCTCAGCTTTTGCTTGTCTGTAAAGGTTTTAATTTCTCCATCAAATCTGAATGAGATCCTTGCTGGGTAGAATAATCTTGGTTGCAGGTTTTTCTCCTTCATCAATTTAAGTATGTCCTGCCAGTCCCTTCTGGCTTGCAGAGTTTCTGCTGAAAGATCAGCTGTTAACCTTATGGGGATTCCCTTGTGTGTTATTTGTTGTTTTTCCCTTGCTGCTTTTAATATGTTTTCTTTGTATTTAATTTTTGACAGTTTGATTAATATGTGCCTTGGCATATTTCACCTTGGATTTATTTTGTATGGGACTCTCTGTGCTTCCTGGACTTGATTAACTATTTCCTTTCCCATATTAGGGAAGTTTTCAACCATAATCTCTTTAAATATTTTCTCAGTCCCTTTCTTTTTCTCTTCTTCCTCTGGAACCCCTAAAATTCGCATGTTGGTGCATTTAATGCTGTCCCAGAGGTCTCTGAGACTGTCCTCAGTTCTTTTCATTCTGTTTTCTTTATTCTGCTCTGCAGTAGTTATTTCCATTATATTGTCTTCCACGTCACTTACCTGTTCTTCTGCCTCAGTTATTCTACTATTGATCCCATTTAGAGTACTTTTCATTTCATTTATTGTGTTGTTTATTGTTGTTTATTTCATCTTTAGCTCTTCTAGGTCCTTGTTAAATGTTTCTTGCATTTTGTCTATTCTATTTCCAAGATTTTGGATCATCTTTACTCTCATTATTTTGAATTTTTTTTCAGGTAGACTACCTATTTCCTCTTCATTTGTTAGGTCTGGTGGGTTTTTATCTTGTTCCTTCATCTGCTGTGTGTTTTTCTGTCTTCTCATTTTGCTTATCTTACTGTTTTTGTGGTTCCTTTTGGCAGGCTGCAGGTTCGTAGTTCCCATTGTTTTTGGTGTCTGTCCCCAGTGGGTAAGGTTGGTTCAGTGGGTTGTGTAGGCTTCCTGGTGGAGGGGACTAGTGCCTGTGTTCTGGTGGATGAGGCTGGATCTTGTCTTTCTGGTGGGCAGGTCCACGTCTGGTGGTGTGTTTTGGGGTGTCTGTGGACTTATGATTTTAGGCAGCCTCTCTGCTAATGGGTGGGGTTGTGTTCCTGTCTTGCTAGTTGTTTGGCAAAGGATGTTCAGCACTGTAGCTTGCTGGTCGTTGAGTGAAGCTGGGTGCTGGTGTTGAGATGGAGATCTCTGGGAGATTTTTGCCATTTGATATTATGTGGAGCTGGGAGGTCTCTTGTGGACCAGTGTCCTGTAGTTGGCTCTCCCACCTCAGAGGCACAGCACTGACTCCTGGCTGCAGCACCAAGAGACTTTCATCCACACGGCTCAGAATAAAAGGGAGAAAAAGTAGAAAGAAAGAATTAGTAGAAGTAGAAAGAAAGAAAGGAGGGAGGGAGGGAGGGAGGAAGGAAGGAAAGAAGGAGGGAAGGAAGGAAAAAAGAAAGAAGATAAAGTAAAATAAAATAAAGTAATATAAAATATAATAAAGTTATTAAAATAAAAAAAATTATTAAGAGAAAGAAAAAACGGATGGATAGAACCCTAGGACAAATGGTGGAAGCAAAGCTATGCAGACAAAATCTCACACAGAAGCATACACATACACACTCACAAAAAGAGGAAAAGGGGGAAAAATCATAAATCTTGCTCTCAAAGTCCACCTCCTCAATTTGGAATGATTCATTGTCTAAAGGAGGGAAGGAAGGAAAGAAAGAATGAAGAAAAAGTAAAATAAAATAAAGTTATTAAAATAAGTAATTATTAAGAAAAACATTTTTTAAAAAAACGAAAAAACAAACAAAAAAACGGACGGATAAAACCCTCGGACAAATGGTGGAAGCAAAGCTATACAGACAAAATCTCACACAGAAGCATACACATACACACTCACAAAAAGAGGAAAAGGGGAAAAAAATCATAAATATTGCTCTCAAAGTGCACCTCATCAATTTGGGATGATTCGTTGTCTATTCATGTATTCCACAGATGCAGCGTACATCAAGTTAATTGTGGAGCTTTAATCCGCTGCTTCTGAGGCTGCTGGGAGAGATTTCCCTTTCTCTTCTGTGTTCTCACAGCTCCCAGGGGCTCAGCTTTGGCTTGGGCCCCGCCTCTGCTTGTAGCTCCCCGGAGGGCGTCTGTTCTTCCGCTCAGACAGGACGGGGTTAAAGGAGCCGCTGATCTGGTGGCTCTGGCTCACTCAAGCCGGCGGGAGGGAGGGGTACGGAGTGCGGGAAGAGCCTGAGGCGGCAGAGGCTGGCGTGACGTTGCACCAGCCTGAGGCGCGCCGTGCGTTCTCCCAGGGGAGTTGTCCCTGGATCCCAGGACCCTGGCAGTGGCTGGCTGCACAGCCTCCCCGGAAGGGGGGTGTGGATAGTGACCTGTGCTAGCACACAGGCTTTTTGGTGGCCGCAGCAGCAGCCTTAGCATCTCATGCCTGTCTCTGGGGTCCGCGCTTTTAGCCGCGGGTCGCGCCCATCTCTGGAGCTCCTTTAAGCAGCGTTCTTAATCCCCTCTCCCCGTGCACCAGGAAACAAAGAGGGAAAAAAAAGTCTCCTGCCTCTTCGGCACGTCCAAACTTTTCCCCGGACTCCCTCCCAGCCAGCCATGGCTCACTAACCCCCTGCAGGCTGTGTTCACACCGCCAACCCCAGTCCTCTCCCAGCACTCCGACCGAAGCCCGAGCCTCAGCTCCCAGCCCCACCCGCCCTGGCGGGGGAGCAGACAAGCCTCTCGGGCTGGTGAGTGCCGGTCGGCACTGATCCTCTGTGCGGGAATATCTCCGCTTTGCCCCCCACACCCCTGTTGCTGTGCTCTCCTCCGCAGCCCCGAAGCTTTCCTCCTTCGCCACTCGCAGTCTCCTACCGCGCAAGGGCTTCCTAGTGTGTGGAAACCTTTCCTCCTTCACAGCTCCCTCCCACTGGTGCCGGTCCCGTCCCTATCCTTTTGTGTCTGTTTATTCTTTTTTCTTTTGCCCTACCCAGGTACATGGGGGGTTTCTTGCCTTTTGGGAGGTCTGAGGTCTTCTGCCAGCGTTCAGTAGGTGTTCTGTAGGAGTTGTTCCACGTGTAGATGTATTTCTGGTGTATCTGTGGGGAGGAAGGTGATCTCCGCGTCTTACTCTTCCGCCATCTTCCCGGAAGTCTTCCCCTTAACTTTTGTCTCTATCTAACATTCCATACATTTTACTTATTTGTATTGTTGTGGTTTTGTTGTTGTTGTTGTTTTCCCCAGTAGAATATAACCTTCATGAGGACAGGAATTATTGTCTGTTTTATTTACTGCTGAATCCCCAGAACTTAAAACAGTATGTGATGCACAGTAAGAACCTGTATTAGTCAGGTTCTCCAGAGAAATAACATCAATTATATATACAGTTTACCCTTGAACAACACGAGTTTGAATTGCACAGGTCTACTTATATTCAGATTTCTTTCACTAAATATGTAACACAGTACTACACAATCCATGGTCCATGGTTGGTTGAATCCACAGATGCAGAACCTCAGATACAGAGGGCTGACTGTGAAGTTATATCTGAATTTTTTACTGAGAAAATGGTCTATGACCCTAATCCCTGCAGTGTTAAAGTGTCAACGAATATGTGTGTGCATATATACATAGAACAAGATTATGATATATATACTGGGACATATATAGTTTAGTCCATTTAGACTGCTATAACAAACTATCCTAGACTGGGAGGATTATAAACAACAGAAATTTTATTTCTCACAGTTCTGGAGGCTGGGAAACCCAAGGTACAGGCAGAGTAGGTAAGAGATCTGGTAAGAGACCCTTCCTAGTACACAGACAGCTGTCCTCTCACCATCTCCTCACATGGCAGAAGAGGTGAATGAGCTCTCTGGGGTCTCTTTTGTAAAGACACTAATTCCATTCATGAGGACTCCACCCTCATGACCTAATCACCTCCCAAAGGCTCCACTCCCCCATACCATCACATTGAGGTTTAGCAATTCAACATATGAATCGGGGTGGGGGGTGATGCAAACATTCAGTCCATAACATATATAAAGAGATGTATTATAAGAAGTTGACTCACATTGAAACCGTGCATCTCAGATTGGGACTTGAACCCATGTGCTGGGACTTGAACCCAGCCAAAACCCAGATTGAGACTTCAACCCATGGCCTTTTAACTGAGCTCACACACCTGGTCTCAGGACTTAATGAAGCTCAGGGTCTTGATGTCTCATCTCAGAAAGAATTCACTGAGAGACAAAGTGATAGGTAAGAAGTGGATTTATTTAGAGAGAAACATACTCCACAGACAGAGTGTGGGCCATCTCAGAAGGCGAGAGTGGCACCAGGGTATGGGGTTGTCAGTTTTTATAGGGGTGGGTAATTTCATAGGCTAAAGAGTGGGAGGAGCATTCCAGCTATTTTTGGGAAGGGGTGGGGATTTCCAGAAATTGAGCCACTGCCTACTTTTTTTTTTTTTTTTTTTATGGTACACGGGCCTCTCACTGCTCCCGTTGCGGAGCACAGGCTCCGGACACGCAGGCCCAGCGGCCATGGCTCACGGGCCCAGCCGCTCAGCGGCATATGGGATCCTCCCGGACTGGGGCACGAACCCGTGTCCCCTGCATTGGCAGGGGGATTCTCAACCACTGCGTCACCAGGGAAGCCCCACCACCTACTTTTTGACCTTTATGGTTGGCTTTGGAACTGTCATGATGCTTGTGGGTGTGTCATTTAGCTTGCTGATGTGTTATAATGAGAGTATCCTGAGATTTAAGGTCTAGTGGAAGTTGACTCACCTGCCATCTTGGACCTATTTAGTTCTAATCAGTTTATGTCGTGTCCTCAGGCTATGTCATTGTTTTAAAGGTAGTGCCCTGCCCCCTTCCCTCCTGTTTCAACATGATTATGGAGGCTGAGAAGTATCAAGATCTGCAGTCAGCAAGTTAGAGACCAAGGAGAGCCAATGGTTCCAGTCTGAGATCCAAGACCTGGAGAAAAAGGAGAGCTGATGGTGTAAGTTCCAGTCAAAATCTGAGTTGAGGAGCAGGAGAAGACCAATGTCCCAGCTCAAAGACAGTCAGGCAGAGAGAGAGCAAATTCTTCCTACTCAGGCTGTTTGTTCTATTCAGACCTTCAATGGATTAGATGAGGCCCATCCAGATTAATTTGTGCGGTCTTCACTCAGTCTACAAATTCAAGTTTAATTTCATCCAGAAACAGCCTGACAGACACACACAGAATAATGTTTAACTATATATCTTGGCAACCCATGACCCCCCAAGTTGACATAAAAATTAATCATTACAGTGCCCAAGAAACATTTGCTTAACAAATGGATGAGCTCCCATCATCAGTCTCCTCTACAGATTCCTAATCTAGGTGTCCAGGATTAAGATGTTGGTCTCTACTTCCTGCAAATCCATCATTTTGTTTAAGTGATTTCTTAGGAGCCTCCCCAACCATTTGATTTAGGGACAGGGGGCAAGCATCCCTTCTCCTCTCCACTCCCCACTAAGCCAGTTCCTACCAAAACCACTCACCAGAGGGAAGCATCCAGCCCCAGAGGTTGACAGCTCTCCTTAGAACAGGAGGTGCTTGCGTTTGTTGTTTTCAGCTGTGCCCCTTAATGCCAACAGGGTGGCAACATAAGAAATCTCTCTTATAAGATGTTGTCGCGGGTTTCCCTGGTGGTGCAGTGGTTGAGAGTCTGCCTGCCAGTGCAGGGGACGCGGGTTCGTGCCCTGGTCCAGGAGGATCCCACATGCCGCGGAGTGGCTGGGCCTGTGAGCCATGGCCGCTGGGCCTGCGCGTCCGGAGCCTGTGCTCCGCAACGGGAGAGGCCGCAGCAGTGAGAGGCCCGCATCCCACAAAACAAAAAACATAAAACAAAAACAAAAAATGTTGTCACACAAGAGTTTCCTGTCTGGCAGATTGTGAAAAATGGCCACATATTCCTCCTATTACCTGCCCCTTCCCAATGTGCCTTTGCATTTCTTCCTTTCAAAGAGTGGAAACAATTTCTCTACCCTGTTGAATCTGGACAGACCTTAATGACTTGCTGTGATCAATAAAATGTGGCAGGAGTGACATTGTGGGGAGTTCTGAGCAAAGCCTCAAGAACACTTGCAGCTACTGCTCTCACCTTCTTGCCAGGTGAAGTAGGCCAGCCTCATCTCCTTGAGCATGAGAGACCATGGAGAGAGTGGTCCAGTCAACAGTTGGCACCAACCACCAGACATGCAAATGGGATGGTCGGGTCACCCAGCCCATCACGCCTGTTGTAGCAATGTGAGAGACTGTATTGGTTTTCTATTGCTGTAGAACAAGTTAACACAACCTTGTCGCTTAAAACAACACACATTTATCACCTCACAGTTCTGGAAGTCCAAAACAGGTCTCACCAGGCTAAAATCAAGCTGTCAGTAGGGCTGCATTCCTTTTTGGAGGTTTTAGGGGGAGAAACTTTTTTTTTTTTTTGCTCATTCAGATTGTTGGCAGAATTCAGTCCCTTGAAGCTGTGGGACTGAGGTCCCCTGTTTGCTGCCCATTAGTGAGAGCTGTTCCTATATTCCTCGGCTCATGGACCCCTTCCTCAATATTCAAAGTCATCAATGATGGGCCAGGTCTCTTTCATACTTCAAATCTCTCCTGACTCTTCTTCCATAGCATCTCTCTGACTAACTCTTCTGCCTTCTTCTTACACTTTTAAAGGCCCATGTGACTACATCGGACCCACCCAGACAATCCAAGATAATCTTCTTATCCAAAGGTCCATAAACTTAATTACATTTACAAAGTCCCTTTGACAATGTAAAATACACAGGCCTAATACCAGGGATTAGGGCATAGACATCTTTGGAGGAGGGACATTATTCTACTTACCACAGTGTCCCCAGATGAGAGCATCAGAAGAACCACACACCTAAGCCCATCTCAAAGGCTGACCCACAGAATCATCAGCAAGTAAAATGGGTAGTTTGCTAATGGGGCAATAATGAACTGATACATCCTGTACACAAGAATATCAGATCACAAACAGCCAAAAGCAAAAGCCTTTGGAATATGTTCTCAAAATTCCAAAGCGGTCCCTCAAACCTTGAAAACTCTCAGAGACAAAGTTCTCTGGGCTCAGAGCCTTGACACAATCTTCTTGCTGCTAAACTGCCACCCCAAACGAGAAATGAGTGATAAGTCTTGGGAATCCAATGGATTCTCAAAGTATATTATCAGTAAAATGTAAAGTTGGACCCAAGTGATCATTAAATGTATGCCTGCTTTCCATGCTTTCCTGGTTATCTCACTCCTGGCTGCTTGTTGAAAATCAGCTGTGGTGCCAGATGGGTCCTTTTAGGGTTGCCACTTGTCCTGCAAAGGGTTGGACACATTTTACTACATCACACAGCATCAGTTGAGAAAAAGTCTTTATTGTGAAAAGGCAAAATCCACAAGACCAGGGTGAGGAAGACAGATGCATGGTCTTCAGTTTCTCATTAAATCAAGGAGCAATCTGCCAGAGCCAGGACAGCAGCTGGACACAACGTGGACCCACTTCAGCAAAAGGAAGGCACCCAAGCTCTAGTGCTATTTGGACCAGGATATTTGGCCATGAGGAGAGCACAATAGCTCTCATACTACAAGGTCCCCACCTGCCCTAGCTGCAAAGCATTTGGCATTCCCAGACAACTTCATTCAACAGCTGACCTCTCAAATCCAGACCTTTTGGCACTAGTCTTTGCCATGAGTCGGTGGGAAGTTTTTCCACTAGAATAAAACTCACAGCATGTCCACCAAAGCCCTGGTCTTGGCATACCTTCTTTGAGGTATGAAAGAAGGTGGGACTGCCTACTTCTCTGTTTACTAGTTTTTCCTTTCCCTAATCAAGATGCTTCCTTAACTAATTGGGTTCTGCCACCAATTCTGATTCATGGTAAGGGAGGTGGTCATGGTGGGGGGCATACCACGAACAAGCAATGCTCCAGACGCCAGCTGGGTATCCTACAATTCAACTCAATTCTGACAGGTTAAGAGTGAAGTCCTACAAGACTACCTTTCCTCCCCAACTTCAGGCACCAATCGCAAGCCCAGGTTATCACCTGTACTGCCGGCTGACTGGATATAAATCAGAGGTCTCCAGGACCCCCTCTTCAGGTTTGATTTGCTAGAGTAGCTGACATAAGTCAGAGAAACATTTTACTTACTAGATCACTGGATTATTATAAAAGGATAGAACTCAGGAACAGCCAGGCAGAAGAGATGTGTAGGGCAAAGTATGGGAAAAGGGCCTAAAGTCCCATGCCCTCTCCGAGAGAGCCACATTCCCCAATCACCACGTGTTCACCAACATGGAAGCTCTCCAAACCCTGTTCTTTTGAGTTTTTATGGAGGCTTCATTACACAGATGACTGGTGATTGATTCAACCTCTAGCCCCTCCCCCCTCTCTGGAGGTGAGGGAGGAGGGACTCAAAATTCCAACCTTCCAGTCACATGGTTGGTTTAACTGGCAACCAGCCCCCAGCCTTAGGTGTAGTCTAAAAGTTACCTTATCAGAATAACAAAAGATACATTTGTCACTCTTATTATTTCAGAAAATCCAGGAGTTTCAGGAGCTCTGTGCTAGAAGTGGAGATGAAGACTAAATATATATATTTACACATATATATTAATATATACATTTAAAATTTTTATTGGAGTATAATTGATTTACAATGTTGTGTTATTTTCAGGTGTACAGCAAAGTGATTCGGTTATACATATATTCACTCTTTTTAAAAAATATTTATTTATTTATTTTTATTTATTTTGTCTGTGCCAGGTCTTAGTTGCGGTACACGGGATAACCTATGGTTTTCTCCAGACATATGCCCAGGAGTGGGATTGCTGGATCATATGGTAGTTCTATCTTTAGTTTTTTAAGGAACCTCCATACTGTTCTCCATAGTAGTTGTACCACAAATATATATTTATTATAAATCACAATATCACATTAACCCATTCTGTATGACATTGTAGGACTGGTCCCTACCCCATGTATAACATGTGTTAACCCCAAAGGGTTTCACCCTGGCATGACAGTAGGTTTAAACAAATATACAGATTTCCTGGTATCACTCAAGGTCAATTAGAATCTCTAGGGATGGGCCCATGCACTGGAATTTTTTATATGCCATGGACATTGTTGCCATCTGATGAAGCCTATAGACTCCTCCTCAGAATAACATTTTTAAAAGGCATGAAATAAGAAAAAAACCTACATTAACAATGGAATTCACTTATAGTGGAAGAGAGAAATCAAAATATTAAAACAAGTTTGTGATAAAATATTTGTTGCTTCTACATGAACTCATTCGACAAGACCTAGGCAGACCTAACTACAGTAATTCCAAAGTAGCGATAAGAATAAACAACATTTTCCTCCAGATTTTGCTCTCTACTAGTTCTCACCTTAATTATCTCTAATGGTTTTCCTAACATTCCCAACAAAGAATCCCTTTAACTGGTTTCCTATGTTTGAAAAGAGTCCATCTTCTCTAGTAATGGCAATAATTCATTTCCCATTTCCCGCCTTCCCATTCCAATGAAATAACATTAAATTTTTTGAATGAAAATTTAAGAACCATTGTTTTGGCCTCTAGGAAGTCACTGAGTTTCAAAGACCCCAAGTTGAAATGATTGTATGAACGAGTACTAGCTAAGATGTTAGCTTATATCATCTTAAACTAATTGATAGGTTATCACAGAACATTGAGTGATAACCTGTGATAACTAACTGATATCCCTCTCAAAGGCATTAGTATTATTATATGGAGTTATTTCTATGTATATTTAGAACAGAAATGTATTAAATTTTTTTTTTTTTTTTGCTGTACGCGGGCCTCTCACTGCTGTGGCCTCTCCCGCCGCGGAGCACAGGCTCCGGACGTGCAGGCCCAGCGGCCATGGCTCACGGGCCCAGCTGCTCCGCAGCATGTGGGATCCCCCCGGACCAGGGCACGAACCCGCGTCCCCCGCATCGGCAGGCGGACTCCCAACCACTGCACCACCAGGGAAGCCCAGAAATGTATTAAAATTTTACATAATACACATTCCCTAGAATGGCTAAGAATACAAAGGCTGACAATATCAATTGTTGGTAAGGGTGTGAACCAACGGAAACTTTCATACATTGCTGGTAAGATTGCAAAATGGTACAGCCACTTTAGAGAATAGTTGGGCAGCTTTTTTATAGTTAAACAAAAATTTACTATAGTGAAACATATACCTATACAATTATCCATAATCTCTAATTTCACTCCTAAACATCTCATCAAGAGAATAAAGACATGTTCATACAAAAGCTATATGGAAATGTTATAAACATTATTCATAACAGCTAAAAATTGGAAGCAATCTAACTGTTGACCAACTGGTGAATGGATAGCATAGTATATCCTAGACAGAAAATCAATCAGTAGTTGATTGAGGCTTGGGGTCAGGGAAGGGAACTCTGTGTTAAAAAGTAGAGGTATATTGTGCAAGGATGAGGGGTAGACTTGGAATGGAGGATGTTAGGAACTCTTTACAGATCTGCAGAGACAGGGACTCTGGAATGGGCTGACTGTAAGTATGCAAAGAGTTTGGGATCCTGGCTGCTACTCAGGGGCTTTGGCAAAGAGCCTTCACCCAAATGAGGGGAGGATATGATGGAGGAGGAAAGTGCAACTCCACTTCTTCCAAATCAAGTGGCAAAATACCTGGATTGAGTAAACCCTGGGTGATGGTATGATCCGAATGCACTGGGAGGAAACTTTTCACCAAAAATCTGGGATTGGATTTCTTTACTACTAAAGCCAACAGAGGTCGAGCCAGATTTAGTTTCATTTAAGAATATAAAGTAAGAGACTTCCCTGGTGGCACAGTGGTTAAGAACCCACCTGCCAATGCAGGGGACACAGGTTCGATCTCTGGTCTGGGAAGATCCCACATGCTGTAGAGCAGCTAAGCCTGTGCACCACAACTACTGAGCCTATGCTCTAGAGCCCACATGCCACAATTACTGAGCCTGTGTGCCACAACTACTGAAGCCCATACGCCTAGAGCCCGTGCTCTGCAATATGAGAAGCCACTGCAATGAGAAGCCTGCACACCACAACAAAGAGTAGCCCCCACTTGACGCAACTAGAGAAAGCCCGCACACAGCAACAGAGACCCAATGCTGCCGAACATAAATAAATTTTAAAAAAAATTTAAAAATAATATAAAGTAAGTTGACACTTCTTGTGTTTGATTCTCATGGAACAAATTCACAGAGATTCATGTGTGTGAGCATAAAATCATATTAATAGAGGGATGTTAGAGAAGATGTAATAGCCAGAGAAAAGGACACTAAAGGTGGTTTTGGCACTGACAGAAGTGGTGAGACAATCCTTTGGCAGCAACAGGGCTCCTCGTTCCCCTGGGATCTTGCCAGAGAAGCTGATACTTCTCACCCTGCTTTCTTGAAAGACTCACTTACTTGGGCTTAGAGACCTTGCAAAGAAACATACTTTAATAGTCTGTTACGTAGGAAATTGAAAGTCAACTTAAGCATCATATCCAAATTTGCAAAATTTGTTCAAAACAATTTGCATTTGCCAAGCAATTTGTTTTGAACAGTTGCCTTATCTATGAAAGGCAGCCAGCAGAAGATAACGTTGTACTATCAATATAAATAAAGGCTATCTTCTTATAAACACATGCCCAAAATACCACATGCAGTTCACCCAACCTTGGGAGTTAGCAATTACATGTTGATGTAATGATCGAGAGTTTTCAAGTAGGGAAAACCCAACAGACCTAAGACATGTCTTTTCACAGTAAACTGGAGAGATGGGTGGTTATGTTAACATCAGATTATTATACATATTTATTGCTGCAGGAGAACCATCTCCTCACACATTATCTTGGCTTCATAATGGTTGAGAAAAGCACTTGTGTATATAAATATGAAACTGTGATTATGATGGGAGTATAATATTGACAGTCTTTAATGATTGATCAAGATCAGTGACTTAAGAGATTTTGTAATGTCTAAGGTTTGTCCCAGTCCAGAATTACTGGATGGAGTGGGGCCTGGAAGAATGTCTTCATCTGCTTGGGCTGCCATAACAAAACACCATAGACTGTGTGTCTTAAACCACAGGAATTTATTTTGTTATCGTTGTATAGGCTGGAAGCTTGAGATCAGGGTACCAGAATAGTCCAGTTTTAGTGAGGGGTTTCTTCTGGCTTACACATGGCTGCCTTCTTGCTGTGTCCTCACATGGCCTTTCCTCAGTGCTTACATGTGGAGAAAGAGTGACCTCTCTCTCTTCTACTTCTTTTTTTTTTTTTTTTTTGTACTGGGATAGTATATTTACAAATATACATCTAGAAAATATAAAGCACTAATATTTATATACAAGAAAAAGACAAACAACCCATTTAAACAATGGGCAAAAGACATGAACAGGTACATCACAAAAGAGGATAACCAACGGCCAATAAGCATATGAATGTTATTGACCTTAGAGAAATGCAAAGTAAAATCCACAATGGCATATCACTACACACCCACCAGAATGACTAAAATGAAAAACACTGACAGCACTAGGTATGCATATGGGTGTGTGGAATAGGTGTATACTGTGAGGCACTGCCTGGATCTCCTTTCCTTTTATTTTTTGTTTATTTATTTATTTATTTTCTTATTAGTCATCCATTTTATACACCTCAGTGTATACATGTCAATCCCAATCTCCCAATTCATCACACCACAACCCCAAACCCCCGACGCTTTCCCTGCTTGGTGTTCATATGTTTGTTCTCTACTTCTGTGTCTCAATTTCTGCTCTGCAAACTGGTTCATCTGTACCATTTTTTAGGTTCAACATATATGCATTAATATACAATATTTGTTTTTCTCTTTCTGACATACTTCACTCTGTATGACAGTCTCTAGATGCATCTACGTCTCTACAAATGACCAAATATCGTTCCTTTTTATGGCTGAGCAATATTCCATTGTATATATATACCACATCTTCTTTATGATTTGTCTGTCAATGGACATTTAGGTTGCTTCCATGACCTGGCTATTAAAAATAGTGCAGCAATGAACATTGGGGTGCATGTGTCTTTTTGAATTATGGTTTTCTCTGGGTATATGCCCCCAGTAGTGGGATTGCTGGGTCATATGGTAATTCTATTTTTGGTTAGTTAAGGAACCTCTATACTGTTCTCTATAGTGGCTGTATCAATTTACATTCCCAGCAACAATGCAAGAGGGTTCCCTTTTCTCCACACCCTCTTCAGCATTTGTTGTTTGTAGATTTTTTGATGATGCCCATTCTAACTGGTGTGAGGTGGTACCTCACCGTATTTTGATTTGCATTTCTCTAATAAGTAGTGATGTTGAGCAGCTTTTAATGTGCTTCTTGGCCATCTGTATGTCTTCTATAGAGAAATATCTATTTAGGTCTTCTGCCCATATTTTATTGGGTTGTTTGTTTTTTTAACATTGAGCTGCATGACCTGTTTATATATTTTAGAGATCAATCCTTTGTCCGATGATTCACTTGCAAATATTTTCTCCCATTCTGAGGGTTGCCTTTTCGTCTTGTTTATGGTTTCCGGTGCTGTACAAAAGCTTTTAAGTTTCATTAGGTCCCATTTTTTTATTTTTGTTTTTATTTCCATTACTCTAGGAGGTGGATCAAAAACTATCTTGCTGTGATTTATGTCAAAGAGTGTTCTTCCTATGTTTTCCTCTAAGAGCTTTATAGTGCCCAGTCTTACATTTAGGTCTCTAATCCATTTTGAGTTTATTTTTGTGTATGGTGTTATGGAGTGTTCTAATTTCATTCTTTTACATATAGCTGTCCAGTTTTCCCAGCACCACTTATCAAAGAGACTGTCTTTTCTCCATTGTATATCCTTGCTTCCCTTGTCATAGATTAGTTGACCATAGGTGTGTGGGTTTATCTCTGGGCTTTCTATCCTGTTCCATTGATCTATATTTCTCTTCTTGTGCCAGTACCATATTGTCTTGATTACTGTAGCTTTGTAGTATACTCTGAAGTCAGGGAGTCTGATTCCTCCAGCTCCATTTTTTTCCCTCAAGACTGCTTTGGCTATTTGGGGTCTTCTGTGTCTCCATACAAATGTTAAGATTTTTTGTTCTAGTTCTGTAAAAAATGCCACTGGTAATTTGATAGAAATTGCATTGAATCTATATATTGCTTTGGGTAGTATAGTCATTTTCACAATATTAATTCTTCCAATCCAAGAACATGGAATATCTCTCCATCTGTTTGTATCATCTTTGATTTCTTTCATCAGTGTCTTATAGTTTTCTGAGCATAGGTCTTTTATATCCTTAGGTAGGTTTATTCCTATGTATTTTTTCTTTTTGTTGCAATGGTGAATGGATTTTTCCCTTAATTTCTCTTTTTGATCATTCGTTGTTAGTGTATAGGAATGCAAGAGATTTCTGTACATTAATTTTGTATCCTGCAACTTTACCAAATTCATTGGTTAGCTCTAGTAGTTTTCTGGTGGCATGTTTAGGATTCTCTATGTATAGTATCATGCCATCTTCAAACAGTGACAGTTTTACTTCTTCTTTTCCAATTTGTATTCCTTTTATTTCTTTTCCTTCTCTGCTGTGACAAGGACTTCCAAAGCTATGTTGAATAATAGTGCTGAGAGTCGACACCCTTGTCTTGTTCCTGATCTTAGAGGAAATGCTTTCAGTTTTTCACCATTGAGAATGATGTTTGCTGTGGGTTTTTCATAAATGGCCTTTATTAGGTTGAGGTAGGTTCCCTCTATGCCCACTTTCTGGAGAGTTTTTAACATAAAGTTGTTGAATTTGTCAAAAGCTTTTTTTGCATCTATTGAGATGATCATATGGTTTTTGTTCTTCAATTTGTTAATGTGGTATATCACATTGATCAATTTGCCTATATTGAAGAATCCTTGCATCTCTGGGATAAATCCCACTTGATCATGGTGTATGATCCTTGTAATGTGTTGTTGGATTCTGTTTGCTAGTACTTTCTTGAGGATTTTTGCATCTATATTCATCAGTGATATTGGTCTGTAATTTTCTTTTTTTTTGTAGTATCTTTGTGTGGTTTTGGTATCAGGGTGATGGTGGTCTCATAGAATGAGTTTGGGAGTGTTCCTTCGTCTGCTATTTTTTGGAAGAGTTTGAGAAGGATGGGTGTTAGCTCTTCTCCAAATGTTTGATAGACTTCACCTGTGAAGTCATGTGGTCCTGGACTTTTGTTTGTTGGAAGATTTTTAATCACAGTTTCAATTTCATTACTTGTGATTGGTCTGTTCATATTTTCTATTTCTTCCTGGTTCAGTCTTGGAAGTTTATACCTTTCTAAGACTTTGTTCATTTCTTCCAGGTTGTCCATTTTATTGGCATAGAGTTGCTTGTAGTCGTCTCTTAGGATGCTTTGTATTTCTGTGGTATCTGTTGTAACTTCTCCTTTTTCATTTCTAATTTTATTGATTTGAGTCCTCTCGCTCTTTTTCTTGATGAGTCTGGCTAAGGGTTTATTAATTTTGTTTATCTTCTCAAAGAACCAGCTTTTAGTTTTATTGATCTTTGCTATTTTTTTCTTTATTTCTATTTTATTTATTTCTGCTCTGATCTTTATGATTTCTTTCCTTCTGCTAACTTTGGGTTTTGTTTGTTCTTCTTTCTCTAGTTCCTTTAGGTGTAAGGTTAGATTGTTTATTTGAGATTTTTCTTGTTTCTTGAGGTAGGTTTGTATAGCTATAAACTTCCCTCTTAGAACTGCTTTTGCTGCATCCCATAGGTTTTGGATTGTCATGTTTTCATTGTCATTTGTCTCTAGGTATTTTTTATTTCCTCTTCGATTTCTTTAGTATTCTCTTGGTTATTTAGTAACATATTGTTTAGTCTCCTTGTGTTTGTGTTTTTTACATTTTTTTCCCTGTAATTGATTTCTAATCTCATGGCGTTGTTGTCAGAAAAGATGCTTGATATGATTTCAATTTTTTTTAATTTACTGAGGCTTGATTTGTGGCCCAAGATGTGATCTATCCTGGAAAATGTTCCATGTGCACTTGAGAAGAAAGTCGAATCTGCTGTTTTTAGATGGAATGTCGTATAAATATCCATTAATTCTATCTGGTTTATTGTGTCATTTAAATCTTGTGTTTCCTTATTAATTTTCTGTTTGGATGATCTGTCCATTGGTATAAGTGAGGTGTTAAAGTCCCCCACTATTATTGTGTTACTCTTGATTTCCTCTTTTAGAGCTGTTAACAGTTGCCTTATGTATTGAAGTGTTCCTATATTGGGTGCATATATTTTTATAATTGTTATATCTTCTTCTTGGGTTGATCCCTTATCATTACGTAGTGTCCTTCATTGTCTCTTGTAAAATTGTTTATTTTAAAGTCTATTTTATATGATATGAGTATTGCTACTCCAGCTTTCTTTTGATTTCCATTTGCATGGAATATCTTTTTCCATCCCCTCACTTTCAGTCTGTATGTTTCCCTAGGTCTGAAGTGCATCTCTTGTAGACAGCATATATATGGGTCTTGTTTTTGTATCCATTTAGCAAGCCTGTGTCTTTTGGTTGGAGCATTTAATTCATTCATATTTAAGGTAATTATCAATATGTATGTTCATATTACCAGTTTCTTAATTTTGGGGGTTTGTTTCTGTAGGTCCTTTTCCTCTCTTCTGTTTCCCACTTAGAGAAGTTCCTTTAGCATTTGTTGTAGAGCTGGTTTGGTGGTGCTGAATTCTCTTAGCTTTTGCTTGTCTGTTAAGCTTTTGATTTCTCCATTGAATCTGAATGAGATCCTTGCCTGGTAGAATAATCTTGGTTTTAGGTTCTTCCCTTTCATCACTTTAAGTATATCACACCACTCCCTTCTGGATTGTCGAGTTTCTGCTGAGAAATCAGCTGTTAACCTTATGGGAGTTCCCTTGTATATTATTTGTCATTTTTCCCTTGCTGCTTTCAATAATTTTTCTTTGTCTTTAATTTTTGCCAGTTTGATTACTATGTGTCTTGGCATTTTTCTCCTTGGTTTTATCCTGTATGGGACTCTCTGCACTTCCTGGACTTGGGGGGCTATTTCCTTTCTCATGTTAGGGAAGTTTTCAACTATAATCTTTTCAAATATTTTCTCAGGTACTTCCTCTCTTCTCCTTCTGGGACCCCTATAATGTGAATGTTGTTGGGTTTAATGTTGTCCCAGAGGTCTCTTAGGCTGTCTTCATTTCTTTTCATTCTTTTTTCTTTATTCTGTTCCACAGCAGTGAATTCCACCATTCTGTCTTCCAGGTCACTTAACCATTCTTCTGCCTCAGGTATTCTGCTATTGATTCCTTCTAGTGTATTTTTTTCATTTCAGTTATTGTATTGTTCATTGCTGTTTGTTTGTTCTTTAATTCTTCTAGGTCTTTGTTAAACATTTCTTGCATCTTCTTGATCTTTGCCTCCATTCCTTCTCTGAGGTCCTAGATCATGTTCACTATCATTTTTCTGAATTCCTTTTCTTGAAGATTGCCTATCTCCATTTCATTTAGTTGTTTTTCTGGGGGGTTTTATCTTGTTCCTTCATCTGGTACATAGCCCTCTGCCTTTTCATCTTGTCTATCTTTCTGTGAAGGTGATTTTTGTTCCACAGGCTGCAGGATTGTAGTTCTTCTTGCTTCTGCTGTCTGCCCTCTTTCTCTTCTACTTCTTATGAGGCCACCAATTCTATTAGGCAAGGACTTCCATCCTTATGACCTCATTTAACCTTAGTTGCCTCCTAAAAGCCCCATCTCCAAACACAGTCACATTAGGAGTTGGGGCTTCAACATAGGAACTTGCAGAGGACACAGTTTAGTCCAAAGCAAAATGTAAGCAGCTCCTCTCTCTTCTCTGCATGGAACTTTCAATCTAGTCACCAGAGAACCGGTAATGCATGAAGCAATAACAGTGAGTAAGGAAGGTAGAATCCAAAGCTCAGAAAGAGGAGGGCTGGAATACTCAAAGAAGACTTTCTAAACCTGAGACTCCCTTGGGATCTTCAAGCTTACTTGCAGATTTTCTAAACCCTGAATTCAGTCAGGATTCCCTTGCTCAATGGCTTCCATTGCTCTAAAGAAAATGTCCAGACTCTTTTAGCACTGCCTTCCAACCCTCCAGTTCTACCTCCTAGCCTCTTCTCTTGCCGCTCTCTGATGCAATACCACTGAGCTGCTTTCAGTCCCAAGTAACTCTCCTTCACCTTTAGGACTGTGCCCATGCAGTTTTCTCTACCTGGAAGACATCCACCCAACATCTCACATCTCATCCTCTTACATCATTTTGTACCTGCCAGCTCCTCTCATCCTTGAGGTCTCAGTTTAGAGGACACTTCCTCAGAAAACCTCAGAGAGAACAGCATCATGAACCCTCAAACACCTGTCATCATCTGCATTTGGTAATGGAATATCATCAAATATTCTGCCAGTGTTCAAATTCCCCTAATCATCTCATAAATAATTTTAATAGTTTATTTGTATGAATCAAGATACAAAGGTCACACTTTGCAAATAATAAAGTTATTCTACTGAATTATTACATATATAATATTTATCCTTTGCCCATCCCTTACCACATTGGTTGAACCACAAGTTATTATCTGCCTCTGAACACACACCCCCAGGCCACCTACCTGGGATGAAAAATTCCAGTTCACATTCATATCTACAGAGCTAACCCCTAACCACAAACTACTACTGACATAATCCTCACAAACCTAACTCACCCAAATTAAGAGACAGCCCAGATATATCTCCAATATGTCATTTTCAGCACAACCTGACTTCACTGTAGGGTTCTTCAAGAACTAGAAATTTGACAATTGCTCTAAAGGAAAAGAAAGGAAAGGATGTGTGATGCTCCAGTTGGCAGCTCTAGGTTCTACCAGCACGGGCTTTGAGGACATTTACTATCAGAAAGTTTATAATAAGCCAGATGAAATGTTTGTGCAATGCACCCCGTGATACTTACTGTTCCAAAAGCTGAATCTAAGTTTAGGTGGATTCCAAATTCTTTCCCCTCCCGAAATCCTCTAAAAATAGCTTCTCTATTACTTAGGAAATCTGTCTTGCTCCTGAACACAAATATGCTTTGATTTGATTCCAACATAAAAAGGCATTACTGACCAAAAGAAAAACAGAGATCTTATTGAGGGACATGGATGGGTAAGGAACTATCTGAACTATTTACTATTTATTGTCCTTGTGTTTTAGAATGTACAGAATGCTCCCCTCCCCCCATTTCTGTGTTCTACATTGAAACACAGTGGAGAGGGGACTTTGCCAATGAAATTTGGTGAGTGTAGGAGGAGGGAGGTACAGGCAGTGTACCAAGTCCAGCTTGGTACACAGAACGTGCTGGAGAGAGAAATGCTGAAAAACAGAGAGAATAGGGGAGGATTTATATTTCCATGTTGGCAGTTGATCACATTCAGTCTTATTCAGTGAAGCTGCTTCAGTGGCTGTTGCCATGGGAACCAGACATGATTAAGTAGTTTATTGGATGCAGCTTCCATGGACTGATGTTCTAAATCTGGGTCAGGGTTTCACCCTCACTTTAGGTGTTCCAAAGGTACCAAGGTATTTTCTTCCAACAGGTGTGTTTATTTCACTATCAATGTACACCCAAAACATCTGAGATAAAATGGCCAAAATTCATGAACCTAATATTTGTAGGATTTTGGTTATTTTGTCAGGAATAAAATAATTTAGTGTATTTGCCAGAAGCAGGCTGTAATTGTAAATTTTACATGTGTGCATGCTGAATTTTGCATCACAATGTAAAAGGGATCATCTCACTTTGTAACATCACTAAGGCCATCACTGATTTGCAGTGTTTTCTTTCCGGACTGGGCTGGTTCAGAAAAACATTCATCAGTGTAGTGACATTGTAGTTACCTTTCTAAGATCTCCACATCTCTCATTTGTTTAAACCGGCAGTTTTCTGTTGAGAGTCTGGCCAGACATCTCGTCTCCCCAACCACCTAATGAGGTGTAGCAACATTGCTTTTCTCCTCACATTCAGCTCCCTTAGTTACTCACATGACACACATGGATAGGAAGCTGACAGATACTGTGTATCCGGGATTCTTTCCAGAAACACTCTACAACAGTCAGTGTGTGGAAATCAGCACACACCGAACAGTAGCAAATAGCTGGGAGCTGGGGCAGTGCTTTCTAAAAGGCTGCGTGCAGACCTGGGCTTTGCTGCATAGAAGCTGGGTGACTTGCTTCCTTTGCCACAACTGCTTCAGAATTACTGGGAGGCACTGCCCAGATTCCTCTTCAGACCAAAAGGACTCCCAGCTGCTGGAAGTGTTTACAGCTAACAGCCGGGACCCTCTCCAGAAATTGCCTTCTCCTAAAAAGAGCGAACCCCTCAGGGCCATGCTTCCTTCCTGGGTATCTCACAAACATCTGGTTCACGGGAGGGCAGAAGTGGTGCTATGACGGGAGAAGGGGTGCTATGAAAGCCTGGGCCCCTGACTCCCACCCACCTTGCTCCAACTCCAGACCCCTCTGAAGGTTCACCCATCTAGCACTGATAATACTAGAATCTTTCTCATAAAGATGTTTTGGAGAATATATTATCAGCGTATCCAGCACATCAGAAGTACACCATGGATATTAGCGATTCACATGGCTTTCAAAATCCTTGGCTGGGGCTTCCCTGGTGGCGCAGTGGTTGAGAGTCCGCCTGCCGATGCAGGGAACACGGGTTCGTGCCCCGGTCCGGGAAGATCCCACATGCCGCGGAGCGGCTGGGCCCGTGAGCCATGGCCGCTGAGCCTGCGCATCCGGAGCCTGTGCTCCGCAACGGGAGAGGCCACTACAGTGAGAGGCCCGCGTACCGCAAAAAAAAAAAAAAAAAAAAAAAAAATCCTTGGCTGATTTACATGATGGAAGGCATTGCATTTCCCTTAAGCATGGGTTCCTCATAGGTACAAAGGTCTTTATTGGACAATATTTGGGACTGTCCTTCAACCTGTAGTTTGAAGTTTGATCCAGAGCCGAGATTTTCAATTTGAAAGCAGTGGAATTTTTTTTTTTTTTTTTTTTTTTTGCGGTACACTGGCCTCTCACTACTGCGGCCTCTCCTGTCATGGAGTACAGGCTCTGGACGCGCAGGCCCAACGGTCACGGCTCATGGGCTCAGCCGCTCCGCGGCATGTGGGATCCTCTTGGACCAGGCCACGAACCCGCGTCCCCCGCACCGGCAGGCAGACCCCCAACCACTGCGCCACCAGGGAAGCCCAGCAGTGGCATTTTTAAAAACTGAAATCTCATGTGGAAACCATAGATATGTATACACATAATAATAATAATAATAAATAAAAAGTATAGGGCACTTGCTATGTGCCAGGTACCATGATTAGCACTTTACTTTTAGGATATATGTGCATGCTTGTGCAATAATGAATTCACTGAAACTTCCCAACAACTCTGTGATGTATACACTACTATCATCTCTTGTACTTCTTGCAAAACCTCTCCAGTGCATTCAAAATAGTACAAAAGATGGTGGAATTTGATGACTATGACTATTTTCTCTGAATAATGGATACTTTGAATGCAGCTTTGGGTCACAAGATTTTTTTTAAAAAGCAGTAAATAGAATATGTGTAGCACAAATAATCTAAAGTAATAACCACACACACACACACATATTCATTCGAAGCTTTAGCTATGTAGCTGAGAACAGTTGTTGAGAAATGCAACCGTTCTTTCATATTCCAAATAGTCCTGAGAAAGCAATTTGAAAGGGGAAGGGGAAGGAAGATTAAGGAAAGGAATGCATACTACTTTATACAAAAACATGAAATTTTGTATTCATTGGAGAGAGAATTACAGGGTGTGTTAGGAAAATGGTTTACTTCCTCCTTTTGGGTTTAGACTGTAGGGACAATTAATGTCTGTCATTGGGAGACTGTGTATTTCTGTTTGCGTGTGTATGAGCTTTCAGTTCCCTAATGGGCAGCTAGGAAATTAAGAGATTTTATCTGCAACTACACTGGTAGGGAGATTGGAGTTCAGGGTTAGGACTTAGGGATCCATGGCCATTCTGGACTCTTCAAAGAGACCTAGAATACCAAAACCTCCAAGAACTGAGCTGACACTCATGCCCCAAAGATGTTGACCCAGGCCAAATAAATCATCCTGTGGACCATGTACCACTCAGGGAAGAACACTGATGATGACCCAAAAATAAGTCCTAGGGGTAGGGCCTGGGGTTTTGAACAAGCAGAAGAGCTATGCATGGCAGCAAAAGAGAATCTTTTACAAAGAGTAGAATATGAGTTGGTGGGATGGATTTAGGAACTGGGGTGTGCCAACAAGAAATCCCAGTGAAGAATTAAACTTTTCGGAAAGATTTTCCATGAGCTAGAGGAAAATTCTTAGCCTCATTATAAATGGCTTCCTTCTTATGTGGTCTAAATTTTCCTCAGCAGTGTAATAAAATCTGATATACCTACAAATCTTGAGAGTTGTAGTGATACGGGGGCACAAGATGTGGGAGAGAGACAGAAAAAGCATGTGGTGGTCAAAGGCAGAGAAAAGAAGAGCAGGCCTCTCAGACTTAGCGGACTGCTGGGCTCCAGTGATCTGGATGCCAGGAACTCACAAAAGTGGTTGCCCTTAAGGGTCCAAAACACTGACCTTGAGTTATAAGTAGGTTTGGTTAAACTTTTTTTTTTTTAGCAGAGAGTAATTAAGGGTCCATTCTAAATATTGCTATACAGAACTGAAAATATTTGTTCAATATTTCCTGTGGTGAAA
The DNA here is from genome assembly GCF_964270905.1 of Leucopleurus acutus. NCBI lineage: Eukaryota > Metazoa > Chordata > Mammalia > Artiodactyla > Delphinidae > Leucopleurus > Leucopleurus acutus. The sequence goes on from NC_139158.1 coordinate 55,421,527, forward strand.
ATGCAAAATGATTTTAGCGGTTGATCATAGAAGTTGTGGAAACTGTGTATTTCTTAAAGAGAGAAATTTACTACACACAGGTCCAACATCACTATCTGGAAGCGTTCTTTATGTACCAGTTCAATGAAATCCAAGTATATTTTTTGGTAGATATTGTTGTGTGGCTGGGCGTTTAGTTAGCAAGAAAGAGAAGTGATGTGGGATAGGAAGCCAAGAGCTACAACTTCAACCCACCACCAGCCAGCAGGGTACTCTCGGGCATATCTCCTTGGCCTCTTGGAGCCTCAGATTTCTCTTTAAAATGAGCTTTGAAAATTCCAGTATTAGAGATTCATTATTTTGGCCTAAAGTGTTTCTTCCTGCTAAAATACACATACTCCTATGAGTGTTGTCAGAAACCACTATCAGGTATTTATGGTAAAGTGAATTTATTCAAGAACAGGCTTTGGAAAGGGTTACTGATGTGGAGAAAGAGCACAGAAAGGGGAGGACGGTCAAGCCAACATACATTTTTCATTAGAACTAATCAGCTAAGAGGGAAAAAAAAATGAAGAGTTTTGACAGTGTTACCTTGTCAAGGTAAGAGGGAATACATGTCACCACAGTAAGAGTTGAGTTTTACTAAATATTTGTTCCACTGAAAAGCAATTGCTAGCTGTGCTGATTAAAATCCCGGAATACAAAATTATCATCCTTGGGTTTCTTCCTGGGTTGTGGTGTGATTGCCAGTTATGCTTCAGAGTAGGAAAATTAATTCCTTTCTTTCAGATTTCCCCTTTAAAATGTATGTCTGATGATCATTTTCTAATTAAGTCATTTATTGAGAATGTAAGAAAGTTCTACAGTGTTTTATCAACTCCAAAGTAAAAGATTGGTCAATGATTTTTTTTAAAAATGAGAGGACTTCCCTGGTGGTGCAGTGGTTAAGAATTCGCCTGCCAATGCAGGGGACATGGGGTCAATCCCTAGTCCAGGAAGATCCCATATGCCACGGAGCAACTAAGCCCATGTGACACAGCTACTGAGCCTGCATTCTAGAGCTTGTGAGCAACAACTACTGAGCCTGTACACCACAACTATTGAAGCCCATGCACTTTAGAGCCCATGTGCCACAACTACTGAGCCTGCATACTGCAACTACTGAATCCTGTGCCCCTAGACCCCGTGCTCTGCAACAAGAGAAGCCACCGCAATGAGAAGCCTGCGCACTGCAATGAAGAGTAGCCCCTGCTCGCTGCAACTAGAGAAAAGCCCATGCACAGCAATGAAGACCCAGTGCAGCCCCCCACCCCCCCAAAAAAGAGCATTGAGGATGTAATCCCTTAGGTCTCTTCCAGCTCTGAAATATTTTGGTTGTGTGTCATGCCTTACTTCATGAAAGTGGAGTTATTTGAAGGAGGTCATGCCCACAGGACCCAGTTAAAGGAAAAGGCACTGAGCTCAGGGCTGGCCAATTTGGCTGACCCATCAAGAGCAGAAATGCACCCTCTCTGAATTTTTTGAGCAATAAAAGGAGAGCTATGTCTTATAATTAGTAGCATCTCATAATTTCTTCCAGAAGTTCAGCAGACACTGAATTAGAGATGGAACTGATGTAATTTTCTACATAGAAGTTAAGCTGGGCAACTCAATGCAGGGCTCAATATAAACAGCTCCCTTTAGAAGCAGCCAAGAATATGATCTTAACAGATAGAGCATGCTTGGATCGTTTAGGACAATCTCTTAGATCCTTATAGTTAAAAAACCAAACAAAACTTCTTCTCTTGATATCATATAAATTTTTTAATTGAGTCTTGAATAGAGACTAGTAAATTGTCAGGAGAAAATATAAAAAGTATTTTAGCTCTAAAACAAGCTTTATTCCTCATAGAAACAAATGTGAACAACTGAGAACATTTCCTCCTCATGGTTTCCTCAGGAACAGATGAACCTGGGATCTTTGACCCTTGTGGTATCTTGTGACTCACTCTTTATATTCAAAAAACATTTTAGTTGTCTGAAGAAGATTTTCCAATACAGGTCTATTCCCTGAAAAGTAGATTTCTTCCCAGAGAATTTTATCTATCCACTCACTGTTTTATGATTTATTTTGAAGGACTTGAAACAGTTTTGGTTCCTTGGGGCATGATTTGAATTCACTTAACAGAATACAGGCCCCTTTGTGAGCTAGAATTTCAGGATCTGTAACTCAGTAAAAGTGATTTATGGCTTTTATGAATGTTGGAAAGTAGGAGCTTCAGTGGATTAAATTCTACTGAAAACTTGCTGGTGATTTGTGATTTATTAACAAAATAAAAGAGAAGCTGTTTAAGGTATTAGAACAGAATTCAAATTCCTGGGTAAGTTTTAGCCAAGTAAATGATAACTTCAATTGCACAATTATTAGAAGATCTATTTTCAGCTCAGTGTATATGATGACACAAAGTTTTGCCATAGACATAAAAGTGAGAAGTTTTACTCTAAAGACTATAGTTTCTTAATGTTGATACTTTCTATGAAAGTAAGAATTTTAAAGTGCCAAGATCTAATCTGGAGTTTTGTTCATGTGCTCATACAGAAGAATTTGAGTTCAAACTTTCTTTTCCTACTCCTTCAAGACAATGTCCATCTCATGGGATTTTGGTCTTAGAGGAGGAAAAAAGAGAACAATAATAAACTCCAATGAGAAACACAGGAAATGAGATGTCGTGAGAAAATCCTTCCAGTCCCTGCATGTTAGGTTGACTGCAGCTGTGTCACAGAGGACCATGACCACAGCAAAACAGGAACTGTTTTGCTAAACACTTTCCACTGAAGAGGTCCCAAAAATGTCCTTACTTTTGGTTTCAGATGTGGAGTCACTTTATCCATTTTCAGATATGGGTGCTATTGTGTGGGCTTGGTCACATCCAGCAGGATCCCCAGTTAAGAGAGAAGTAGTTCATTGTTTATGTGGCCTCTGATTTGTTTCAAATCTAACAAGTTGCATAAATGTCTTCCAATGTCCTCCTTTTGGAAAAAATGGGCTGGCATTATAACTATGGGAATAACTGTGATGGTGGAAAGGAAAAAGCTGCTAAAAAGAGAATAAAGGGAACAAAGAGGCATACTTCAGGTAGGATAGTCAGGGGAAGCCTCTCTGAGTGGACAATATTCAGTTAATACCTAAAGGAAGAGAAAGCCAGAATAAGAAAAGCATGGGAAGACTTCTAGGAAGAAAAGACAGCATATGCAAAGATCCTGAGGCTGGACAGCCTGGTGTAATGAGCCAAAGAGAGAGTGGTTTGAAATAAGCTTGGGAAGGTGGGTGGGAGCCAGGTCCTGTAGCAGATTGGAGGGCACTGAAAGTTTATATTTAATTCTGGGTATAGTAGGAATCCATTGAGGGAGGTTAAATAGACCATGACATGAACAAATTTTTATTTCAAGATGCACCTATTGTCTATGTAGAGAATGGGTTGTCTAGGGCAAGGAGATTGGGTGGTAATGAAGGACAGGTTGATAAAATCAACAGCACTTCCGGTGAACCAAATATAGAGAGCGAGGAGAAGGATGCATCAAGATACAATGAAGTTTCTCGCCAGGGTGTCTAAATGAGAGATGATGCAATTTACAAGACAGGTAAGGCTTAGGTTGGGGCAACAAGTTGGTAGGAGAGGAACCAAAAGCACCAGGAGATACATTGTGATATCTCTGAAATTCTCTAGTGGAAATACCAAGAAGGCAGTTGGATATAGGAATCTTGAGTTCCAGGAAGATATCATTGCTGGAGATATTAATGTTGGCATCTAGATGGTATTGGAGCCATGGTACTGGATAAGATTATGCACAAAGAGTTCAGAAAAACAAGAGAAATAATCAGGAACTCCAAAATTTAGAGGTTGGATATTGGAAAAAGAACTTACATAGATGGCAATGAGATGGGAAACAAGGAGAAAATGATATCCTAGAAACCAGGAGGAGAGTATTTCCAGAAACAGTATGGTGGTCAACTGGGTTATGTTGCTTAGAGATCAGTAAGTACAAAAACAGAAAAATGTCCATCAAATTGGGCAACAAGGAGGTAGGTTTGATGAAATGGTGGGGGCAAATCCAGGTCAGAGGGAATGGGGGAGGTGAAGAAGTAGAAACAGCATGTAGAGGGCATTTTTCCAAGAAATTTGACTCTGTTGAAAGTAGTTTAAAAACTCTTTGCTTCCCTACATATTATGAAAGAACAAAGCTCTAAGGTTCTTGCCACATTACAATCTGCTTTTCCCTTCCTGTTTTGATTGCAAAGTTCTCTTTGCTTCAATTTTCAATTAGCACTGACTGGAAAGTCACCACCTTTCAACACAGCATGAAACCTGGACATTATTGTCCTGTAAAGTAACTACTAATTACACTGGCAAAAGTAAACTTCCTGAAAGACTGTGTCCTTGCTGAATAAAGATGTCATTTAGGCAACCCTGATTTCTTGTTAGAAGCTTAAAATATCTTTCTGTCTCAGAAAACCAATTAATTATTCAGAAGAAATATTCCCCTTATAGTTCAGCCAAGAAATTGAAAATGACCTTTTAAGGTCATGGAGCAGTTTGTCTCCTGTTGTTGGTGCAGGAATAACTTTGGAAGAGAAGAAATTGGTCATTCTTCTAGCTTCTGTTCAGCAAGATGTGTCAGGGACTATCTCAAGACTCCCTACCCCATTCCCAGCTCCAGGACCCAATTATTATTTGACATTTCCTTAAAATGCTCTTGGTTCTAATATTACATATCTCCTTTGTCTCTTCTTTTCTCCTTTGAACCTTATTTTTCCTTTGCTTAACTGAGCTCAGTTTCTAAGATGACCCCAAATGATACCCCACCTCCTAGTATTCATACTTGTGTGTAGTCTCCTCTCTCACTAATAAGGCTGACCTCTGTGACCAATAGAATATTATGGGAACAACAGAGGATGACTTCCAAGGCTAGGTCACAAAAAACATTGTGGCGTCCACCCTTCCTCTCTCTTGGACTGCTTACTCGGGGAGAAGGCAGCCACCACGTAATGAGAACAGTAAAGCAATTCAGGGAGATGTCCCCATTGGGAGGATCTAAAAGTTCCTGCCTATAAGCAGAGCTATTCGAATGTGCCATCTTGGAAATGGATCTTTCAGCCCCAGCCAAGCCTTCAGAAGACTACAGCCCCAGACAACATCTTGCTGCAGCCTCCTATGAGACCTGGAGTCAGAACCACTTAGCTAAGCTGCTTCTAAGTTACCCACCCACAAAACTGTGGTATAAAATTGTTTTACAACACTAAGTTTTGAGTTTACGTAGGAATAGATAACTAATGCATCACTGAAACTGAATTACTGAATCCACTTTCAGACAACAGAAAAAGTACAGTGAAAGATTTAAGGCAAGGAAAAAGGAGAGAAGATAAATTTTCTGGGCATATGTATGTTTTGGGAAATAGGAGAGGGCAGAAGATACTAATACATAGTTAAGTAGGTCCTGATAACCTGCTTTTAGATCAAACCTCTAATAAAACCTGTACTTCTTGTCAGAGCTTCTTTCCTTCCTTCCCTTTAAAAAAATATTTCATTGAAGTAGATTATCATGGCAGATTAAACATAGTCTTTTCTAGGGAAGTCAGCCACCATGTAAGGTGTCTGACTACCCTTAGACCACCATGCTGGGAGGAAGCTCAAACTATCTATCTGAAGAAGTACTTGAAAAGAGAGAGGTGCCTGAGCTGTTCAGTCATCCCAGCTAAGGTGCCAGACACGCGAGCAGAGAAGCCATCTTGGATATCTGGTCCAGTCAGCCTTTCAGCCAACTCCAGGCCCAGCTGCCAACTGACTGCAACTGCATGAGAAACTCTGAGCAAGAAACTCCCAGTCAGCCGACAGAACTAGAGAGATAATAAAATGGTTGTTTTAAGCCACCAAATTTTGGAATGGTTTGTTCTGCAGCAAAAATAATTAGAACACTGAAAGAGGAAATTGATCAGAGAACACTAGGAATGCCTGTTTATTCTGGTGATCATTAGTTTATAATGATGCCATTTGTCTGGCTGTGTTACTTTCTCTAGCTCAGCTTCTTAGTTTCAGGAAGAGGGAATTGATAGTAGCACTTATGCAAGATGATGATGATAATGATGGTAAAGATGATGATGATTTAGTAGCTAAAACAACAATTTATTATTATCTTCTAGAATTTGGGGCCTGATGTGCTCAACAGGGCAGTTCTTACTTGGAGTGTCTCAGATGGTGGCAGTCAGAGGGCTTCTTTTTCTACCTAATCTCTCCACATGGCTAGCTTGGGCTTCCTCACAGCATAGTGTTTCAGGGTACTCAGATTTCTTACATAACAGCTAGCATCCCTCAGAGCAAACATTCTATGAGACACAGGCAGAAGCTGCAAGGCTTTGCAAGATTATTATTTTGCCAATGGCATGAAGAGACATTAAACACCGAAGGAGTGATAAATGGGCACATAACAAGACTCGGTTTGATTTTAAAAGGAGAAAAGGAATCCAGAAAATGGAGCTGTGGTGCCCAAAGACTTGTTGTCTAGAGCCAGTGTTGCCCAAAGAATTAAGTTATTTAAAAAAAAAGTACACACTGCTATATTTTAAAAATAAATAAAACTGTGCTGAAAGTAAAATTTTTTTTTAATAAATAAAATAAAATCTTACAAGATTTACAGAAAAAAAAAAAAAGCTAGTCACAGACCATCAGCATTTCTCTTCTGAACTCCTGTTTCATCCACAATTCTGTGTCTTCTATTATAGTTACTTGGGCACTTGAGTTATCCCAGCTATGAAATGGTGACATCCAATAGGACAAGGGCTGTCTTATTCTTTTGAACATCATAGTAGCTTCATGCCCTATGCTTTAAACAGGTCTTCAACAAAAGTTTGTAGTGCTGCTAGGTATTTGGTCTTTAAGAAGAAACATCAACATGCTCTTATTAATATTTTTATTGATCATGAAGCAGAGTGCTGGAAGCTTTCAAAACAACTAAAGATATGCTTTCCATCACTGTCATTGGTCACTATGATGACTTTTCTTGGTCAGGTTAACTTCCTCAGTCTTGAGGTAGCTCTTGACTTTGGTGCAGACTTTTAATGGAAAATACTTCAGACTTGGATGTTAAGTATACCATTTAATAATGAAAATGCTTATTCTTCAGGGAGGTAGGGAAAGGCAGGATGGTTTTTATCAATATGAGCCTTTGGCAGGGCCTCTGGCTGGCAACAGGATGGCACCTGAGAGGTTAGTGAAGGAGTTTTGGAGCTAAGTGTCCCTAGGCTTATCAAGTGGATGGTTTCTACTGGATAATCAAGAATAAGGGGGGTTATTATCAGAACATGCACGGACATGCTATTGAGAGAGTCCATAGGACTGAAGTTTATTTTCTTGACTTGTACCACCCGCTATTTTGAGGGTGTTCTACTTGGAGAACAAAGTGTGAGACTCATTGTCTGGTGTTTCTGTAGAAGCAGTCTGTGTTGGCAAATAAGTTACAAACTCCACAACAACCACTCCCAAATGATTAAAACAGGCCTAAACCCATCCTATCTTGCAAGTAGCTACAATTTCACAAAACAAAAGTGAGAAAAGTAAATGCAGACCAAGCCCAAGCTTTCATCCTATGACTGTGTTGACTGGGCATAAAATAAGTACTACAGGTGCCTACAGAGCTGGGTTTTTAATCTCACTAAATATCCAGAAACTCAGAAAAGATTTGGAGCAGAAACAATCAAATGTAAATACCTTACCACATCCACCAAGAGCTTAGGGGTAGAGAAAACTGGCTTTCATTTCATTAAAAAGGTAAAAGACAAAACGTTATTTTCTACATACCTTGAAAAAAGTTTTTATAGATAACTTATCTTGAAAACCAAATCAACCATAATTCTATAATCTCAGATAAAATAAATGTGTAGGATATTTTGTGACTCTCTCATTCAACTTGGAAAACTTTGTGTTTTGTCATTTAAAGAACACTTTAAAGATGTACCAATATGTCTCTTCCATATGTAGTTTTTAGTAGCTTTTAATCCTTTTGTTATTGAAAAAAGTGGCATTGTGAAATTAAAACAGGTAGATTTTTATCATGTGGGGAAGGAAAAATACTTTTCCCTCTACCCTTCTACATTCTTGGCTGAGACATCCCCTGTAATAAAAGAGAGATTAAGAGGAGAAAAACAGATTTAATTTAACTTTGTACATAGGGGGAGCCCAAAGATAAGAGACCTTCTGACAGTCAGGCTATGGAGGTTTACATGCCATCCTGAGCTAAGGAGAAGGAAGTAGGGGTCTGGGACTTCAAATGGGAAGAAAACAATTCACAGAAATATGGGAAGAGCAAATGTTTGGTAAACCACCATGCCATGCATTTAAGTCTATTTTAAAATTTTTTCTTCCAGTTTTATTGAGATATATTTGACATACAGCACTGTATAAGTTTAAGGTGGACAGCATAATGATTTGTCACACATACATCATGAATTGATTATCACAATAAGTTTAGTGAACACCCATTATCTCATATAGATAAAAAATTAATGAAATAAAATTGTCCTGTGATGAGAACTCTTAGAATTCACTCTCTTAACTTTCATATATAACATACAGCAGTGTTAATTATATTTTCATGATGTACATTATATCCCTAGTACCTATTTATCTTCTAACTGGAAGTTTGTACCTTTGACTGCCTTCATCCAATTCCCTCTTCCCTCAACCCCACCTCTGGTAACCACAAAGCTGATCTCTTTTTCTATGAGTTTGTTTGTTTTTTAAGTATAATTGACTTAAAACATTATATTACACAACATAGTGATTTGGTATTTCTATACATTTCAAACTGATGACCACTGTAAGTCTAGTTATGTCTGTTACTATACAAAGATCTTACACAATTATTGACGATATTCCCCATACTGTACATTTCATACTTGTGACTTACTTATTTTGCAACTTACCCTTAATCTCCCTCACCTATTTCTTTCTTCTCCTCTCACCCCTTTTGTCTGGCAACCACCTGTTTGAATTCTGTATCTATAACTCTGTTTCTATTTTGTTTTATTTTTTTAGATTCCACATGTAAGTGACACTCACACATTATTTGTCTTTGTCTGACTTATTTCACTTAGCCTAATACCTTCTAGGTCCATCCATATTGTCACAAATGCCAAGACTTCGTTCTTTTTCATCTCTGAGTAATATTCCTGTGTGTGTGTGTGTGTGTGTGTGTGTGTGTATCACATCTTCTTTATCCATTCATCTGTTGATGGGCATTTAAGTTGCTTCCATATCTTGCCTATTATGAATAATGCTACAATGAGCTATCTTTTCTAATTTTCATTTTCTTCAGATAAATACCCAAGAGTGGAATTGATGGATCATTATGGTAATTCTAGTTTTAATTTTTTGAAGAATCTCCATACTGTTTCCCATAGTGGCTGCACTAATTTATATTCCCACCAACAGTGCATGAGGGTACCCTTTTCTTCATATCCTTGCAAATACTTGTTATCGCTTGTCTTTTTGCTAATAGCCATTCTGACAGGTGTGAGATGATATCCCATAGTGACTTTAATTTTCATTTCCTTGAATGCAAGGAAAGGAAGTGATGCTGAGCATCTTTCCATATGCCTGTATGTTTTCTTTGGAAAAAATGTCTATTCAGACCCTTTGCTCATTTTTTAATCAGGTTGGTTGTTTTCTCAATTATTTTTTTGATTTTTAATTTGTATGAGTTCTTATATATTTTGAATATTAACCACTAATCACACATAAAGTTTGCAAATATCTTCTCTCATTCAGTAGGCAGCCTCTTCATTTTGTTTAGTTTCCTTAGCTGTGCAAAGGCTTTCCAGTTTGAGGTAGTCCCATTTGTTTATTTTTGCTTTGTTTCTCTTGCCTGAAGAGACATATCCAAAAACTATTACTAAGACCAATGTCAAAGAGTGCTCTTCCTATGTCTTCTTCTAGAAGTTTTATTGTTTCAGGTCTTATGTTTAAGTATTTAATCCATTTCAAATTTATTTTTGTGCATGGTGTGAGAGATTAGTCCAGTTTGATTCTTTTTCATGTAGCTGTCCAGTTTTCCCAACAACATTTATTTAATAAGATGTCTTTTCCCCATTGTATATTCTTGCCTCCTTTGTCATAGATTAATTGCCCAAATAAGTGTGAGTTCATTTCTGGGCTCTCTATTCTGTTCCATTCATCTATGTATCTGTTTTTGTGCCAGTACCATACTGTTTTAGTTGCTGTAGCTTTGTAGTATAGTTCCAAGTTGGGGAGCATGATATCTCCAGCTTTCTTCTTCTTTCTCAAGATTGTTTGGCTATTCTGGATCTTTTGTGTTTCCATACAAATTTTAAATTATTTGCTCTAGTTCTGTGAAAAATGCCATTGGTATTTTGATAGGAATTGCATTGAATCTGTAGATTGTCTTGGGTTGTGTGTTCATTTTGACAATATTAATTCTTTCATTCCATGAGCACAGTATATCTTTCCAACTCTTTGTGTCATCTTCAATTTCTTTCATCAGTGTCTTAGAGTTTTCTGAGTAGACATCTTTTACCTCCTTAGTTAGATTTATTCCTAGGTATTTTATTCTTTTTGATGTGATAGTAAATGGAATTATTTTCTTTATTTCTCTTTCTGATAGTTCATTGATAGTGTACAGAAGTGAAACAGTCAGGATCTAATAAAAAAAATGCAAGAGATTTCTGTGTATTAATTTTGTGTCTTGCAACTTTACCAAATTTAATGATGAGTTCTAGTAGTTATTTCATGGCATTTTTAGGTTTTTTATGTGTAGTATAATGTCATCTGCAAATAATCACAGTTTTACTTCTTCCTTTCCTATTTTGATTCCTTTTGTTTATTTTTCTTTTCTGCAGTGGCTAGAACTTCCAATACTATGTTGGAATAAAAGTGGTGAGAATGGGCATCCTTGTGTTTTTCCTGATCTTAGAGGAAATGCTTTTAGCTTTTCACCATTGAGTATGACGTTGGCTCTGGGCTTATCATATATGGTCTTTATTGTGTTGAGGCATGTTTCTTCTATACCCACTTTCTTGAGGGTTTTTATCATAAATGGATGTTGAATTTTGTCAAAAGTTTTTGTGCATCTATTGAGAAGATCATATGATTTTTATTCTTCAATTTGTTAATGTGGCGTATCACATTGATTGGCAGTTATTAAACTATCCTTGCATCCCTAGGATAAATCCCACTTGATAATGGTTTATTCTCCTTTTAATGTATTGTTGGATTCAATCTGGAATATTTTGTTGAAAATTGTTGCATCTATATTCATCAGTGATATTGGCCTATCTTATTTTGTGATATCTTTGTCTGATTTTGATATCAGGGCAATGCTGGCATTATAGAACAAGTTCAGAAGCATTCCTTCCTCTGCAGTTTTTTGGAAGTTTGAGAAGGATAGGTGTTAACTCTTTCTAAATGTTTGGTAGAATTCACCGGTAGAGTCATCTGGTCCTGGAATTTTGTTTGCTGGGTTTTTCTTTCTAATTCAGTTTCTTTACTGGTCATATTTTTTATTTCTTCATGGTTCAGTCTTGGGAGATTGTACATTTCTAGGAATTTGTCTATTTCTTCTAGATTGTCTATTTTACTGGCATACAATTGTTTGTAGTATTCTCTTATGATCCTTTGTATTTCTGTGGTATCAGTTGTAACTTCTTTTTCATTGTTGATTTTATTGATTTGGGCCCTCTATCTTTTTTTCTTGATGAGTCTGGATAAAAGTTTATCAATTTTGTTTATATTTTCAAAGAAGCAGATCTTTGTTTCATTGCTCTTTCTATTGCTTTTTAAGTCTCTATTTCATTCATTTCTGCTCTGATCTTTATGATTTCTTTCCTTTTACTAAATTTGGGTTTTGTTTGTTCTTCTTTTTCTAGTTCCTTTAGGTATAAGGATAGGTTGTTTATTTGAGATATTTCTTGTTTCCTGAGGTAGGCTTGTATCACAATAAACTTCCCTCTTAGAACCTCTTATGTTGCATCCAATTGATTTTGAATAGTTGTATTTTTATTTTAATTTGTCTCCAGATATTTTAAATTTTCTTCTTTGATTTAGTCAGTGACCCATTTTGTAGTTTAGTAGCATATTGTTTAGCCTCCACATGTTTGTGTTCTTTGCAGTTTTTTTCCTGTAGTTGATTTTTAGTCTCATAGCATTGTGGTCAGAAATGATGCTTGATATGATTTCAGTTTTCTTAAATTTACCAAGACTTGTTTTGTGGCCTAAGATGTAATCTATCCTGGAGAATGTTCTATGGGCACTTGAAAAGAATTATATATACATATATATAAAATCTCCATCTAGGCCAGTTGTTTTACTGTTTCCTTATTGATTTTCTGTCTGAATGATCTGTTCATTGATGTAAATGGGGTGTTAAAGTCAGCTACTATTATTGTGTTACTGTCAATTTCTCCCTTTTTTTCTGTTAATATTTGCTTTATGTATTTAGATGCCCCTATGTTGGGTGCATATATATTTACAACTGTTAAATCTTCTTGGATTGATCCTTTGATCATTGTGTAATGTCCTTCTTTGTCTGTTGTCACAGTCTTTGTTTTAAAAGTCTATTTTGTCTGGTACAAGTATTGCTACCCCAGCTTTCTTTTCATTTCCATTTGCATAGAATACTGTCTTCCATCCTCTCACGTTCAGTTCTTGTGTGTCTTTAGATCTGAAGTGAGTCTTGTAGACAGGTCTTGTTTTTTATCCATTCAGATACTCTATATGTCTTCTTATTGGAACATTAATTCATCATTACATTTAAAGTAATTATTGATAAGTATGTACTTATTGTTGTTCTGTTAACTATTTTGGGATTCTTTTTCTTTTTTCCTTCTTCTTTTGTTCTCTTCCCTTGTGATTTGATGACTATTTTTTTTTTTTTTCTGCACTGCACAGCATGTGGAACTTCCTTGACCAGGGATCAAACCTTTGCCCCCTGTAGTGGAACTGTGGAGTCTTAACCACTGGACTACCAGGGAAGTCCTTGATGACTATATTTAGTGTTATGTTTGGATTCCTTTCTCTTTTTGTGTGTGTATCTATTATAGATTTTTGGTTTGTGGTTACCATGAAGTTTATATATATCTATCTCTATGTATACATGATTATTTTAAGTTGCTGATCTCTGAGTTTAAATGCATTTTAACAGGACTGCATTTTTACTTTCCCCTTCCACACTTACTGTTTTTGACCTAATATTTTCTATTTTTTTGTTTTGTGTATGCCTTAACTACTTATTGAGAATACAGATGATTTATTCCTTTTGTCTTTTAACCTTCCTACTAACTTTATATGTGTATGATTTGCTACATTTACTGTATATTTGCCTTTACCAGTGAGATTTTTTTCCCTTTCATAACATTCATATTTCTAGCTGTAGCCCTTTCTTTTTTGCTTAGAGAGGCCTTTTAACTTTTCTTTTAAAGCTGGTTTGGTGGTGCTGAACTCTTTTAGCTTTTGCTTGTCTGTAAAAATTTTGATCTCTCCATCAAATCTGAATGAAATCTTTGCCAAGTATAGCAGCCTTGCTTGTAGGTTTTTCCCTTTCATCAATTTAAATACACCATGCTACTCCCTTCTGGCCAGGAGAGTTTCTGCTGAAAAGTCAAGTGCCTTGGGGTTTTTTTTTTAGATGTTTAAAAAACTATTTATTTATTTATTTGGTTGAGCCGGATCTTAGTTGCAGCAGGCAGGCTCCTTAGTTGAGGCTTGCTGGCTTCTTAGCTGCAGCACGTGAGCTCCTTAGTTGCAGCAGGTGGACTCCTTAGATGTGGCCCACAGGCTCCTTAGTTGTGGCATGTGAACTCTTAGTTGTTGCAAGTTCCCTGACCAGGGAACCTGGGCCCCCTGCATTGGGAGCATGGAGTCTTATCCACTGCACCACCAGGGAAGTCCCTCCCTTGCTGGTTTTTAATATTCCCTCTTCATTTTTAAATTTGCCATTTTAATTACTATGTGCCTTGCTGTGTTCCTATTTGGGTTAATCCTGTATGGAACTCTCTGTGATCCCTGGACTTGGATGTGTGTTTCCTTTCTCAGGTTAGGAAAGTTTTCAGCTATTATGTCTTCAGATATGTTCTCTGCCATTTTTTCTCTCTCATCTCCTTCTGGGACCCCTATAATGTGAATGTTAGTATGCTTGATCTTGTCCCAGGGGTCTTTTAAACAGTCCTTATTTCTTTTTATTCTCTTTTCTGTTTTCTGTTCAGCTTGAGTGGTTTCCACTACTCTGTCTTCCAGCTCACTGATCTGTTCCTCTGTATCATCCAATCTACTGCTGATTCCTTCCAATGTATTTTTTATTTCAGTTACTATATTTTTCATCTCTGTCTGGACCTTCTTTATATTTTGTAACTCTTTGTTAAAAACTTCTAACTTTTCACTCTGTTCATCCAATCTTCTTCTGAATTCTTTCAGCATCTTTAGAATCATTACATTGAACTCTTTATTGGGTAGATTGCTTATTGCCACTTCCCTTTGTTCTTCTTCTTGCGTTTTATCTTGTTCCTTCATTTAGAACATACTCCTCTGTTGCCTCATTTTGCCTAATTTGCTGTTTTTATTTCTATGTATTTGGGAGGTTGGTTACATTTCCCATCCTTGGAGACATCTTATGCATCTCTGTAGCACACTCCCCTCTAGTCAGTAGAGCTGTATGCTCTAGGGGTGCCCCTTATGTGGACAGCATAGGTCCTTTTGTTGGGGTGGGTTTACTATTGTGGGTGGCCTGGTAATTGTGACTGGCCCTTGGTCTGATTGGTTGCCAGGTCCCACCTTCTGCAGGAGCTGCCAAGCACTGGTGGGCAGGGCTGGGTTATGAGGCAGCTTGTTGCAGAGCCCGGGGGTGGGGGCGTGTCCTGGGGCTAGTGCTGGCCTACTGGTGGGCAGAGTCAAGTTCTGGGGTGGGTGGTTATGGGGCTGAGTTTCTGGATCCAGTATCAGCCTGCTGGTGGGCAGGGCTGGTTCCTGGGGGCACTGACTGAGAGGTCCAAGTTTTCTCAGAGCTGGTATTGGCCTGCTAGTGTGTAGGCTTGTTCTTGATAGGGCAGGCCATGGGGCTGCTGTTGTCATGGTGAGTGTGGACGGGTCCTTGGCCTAGTGCCAGCCCACTGTGAGCAGAGCTAGGTTCTGGGTTCTCTACCTAGAGGGCCCAGGGGTTCTGCAGCTGGTGCCAGCCTGCTGGTGGTCAGGGCCAAGTCCCAGGGACTCCTGGGGCTACTGCCAGCTCATTGGTGTATAAGTCTGGTCTCAGGGCTAGGTCCAACCCACTGGTGGGCAGAGCTGGGTCCCAGGATCTCTGGATGCTGGGCGCTAGGTATCCTGAAATTGATGTATTTATTCACTGGTGCATGGGGCATGGGGCTGGTGTGTGCCCACTGGTGGGTGATACTGGTTCCAGAGCTAGTTCTGGTCTACTGGTGAGTGGAGCTGGGTCCTGGGATCTCAAACTCTAGGGCCCTGGGTGTCCAGGAGTTGGTATTGGCCAAGTGGTTCATGGGACAGGGTCCCAATGGCTGGCTGCAGGATTCTGGGGGAGTCCCAAGGATAGTGCCAGAGGACTGGTGTGTGGAGCTAGGTCCTGGGCCCTCTGGTACACAGGGCCAGGTCCTGGGGTGCCTGTGGTTTCAGGGGGTCTTAAAGCAACCAACCTACTGGTGGGTAGTGCTGTGTCCCTGTCCAGCTATCTGCTTGACCTAAGGCATCCCAGTACTGATGCTGACAAGCTGGTGGGTGGGGCTGGGTCCAGATACTAATAAGCTAGAGGGAGGATTCCAAAATGGTGCTTCTCAGGATCAGTGTCCTTTCGGTAGAAAGAGTTCCCAACAATGACTTCCACCAGTGTTCATGTCCCCAGTGTGAGTTCCAGCGTGAACTCCAGAAGGCATGTGCTCCAAGATCAGCAGGTGGGTCTGACCCAGGTCCTTTCAAATTATTGCTTCTGACCTGGGTTTCAGAGTGTGTGAGTTTTGTGTGTGCGTTTAAGATGGAGTCTCTATTTCCATAGCCCTCTGGCTCTTTGAAAAGTAAGCCCTGCTGGTCTTCAAAGCCAAATATTCTGGGGATTTGTCTTCCCTGTTCAGGACTCCCAGACCCAATGTGGGACTTAGACCCCTCGCTCCTTGGGGAGAACCTCTGCAATTATAATTATCCTTCCATTTGTGGGTCACCCACCCAGGGTTATGGTTCTTGACTATACAATGCCTCTGCTCTCCTACCTGTCTCATTGTGGTTCCTTCTTTAAATCTTTAGTGTTAGAAGATCTTTTCTGTTAGTCTTCTGGTCTTTCTTATCAATAGCTGCTCTATAAATAGTTATAATTTTGGTGTGCTCATGGAAGGAAGGAAGCTCAGGGTCTTCCCACTTTGCCATCTTGGCTGCTCTCTACAGTTAAGTCTTTATGATGAAAAAATTTAAAAGTTATGTTTGGTAATAACACTCTTCCTGGTACAGGCTCTCTATCTAAATTCTTTTATGCAGTTAAGGAAAGGTATAAAGCTGTTCTTGAGTCTGCTGGGCCTTGATTGCCTTCAGATCGAAAAAATCCATATGGCAAAGTGGCATATTCTGGAGTGGCCTGCCCAGAACCACATCAATGGCAATAAGCACAAATCAGATAAATACCTCTGGAAGCTAAATATCCTCATTAATTAAAATGAATCTTAATAGTTATGAACTAAATGTTCAAATAAAACTTCACCTAATTAGCTTTCCATTTGTTTGAGCAATAATATTTTTAACACATTACATTGCAATTGTTTAGATTCTAAGTTATGATTATACATTTTTTTACTGTATAGAAAATCTTATATTTTATTTTTTATCAAAGTATTGTTGATTTACAATATTATCTTAGTTTCAAGTGTATAACATAGAAATTTTTAATAGATTATACTCTATTTAAAGTTATCTTTAAATATTGGCTATATTCCCTATGCTGTACAATATATCCTTAGAGCTTATTTGTTTTATAATAGTAGTTTGTACCTTTTAATCCTCTACCCCTATCTTGCCCCCCATCATCCCTCACTTTACTGGTAACTACTAGTTTGTTCCCTATATCTGTGAGTCTGTTGCTGTTTTGTTATATTCACTCATTTGTTTTATATTTTAGATTCTGCATATAAGTGATCACATACAATATTTGTCTTTCTCTGTCCAACTTATTTCACTAAGCATAATGCCTTCCTGGTCCATCTGTGTTGTTGCAAATAGTAAATTTTCATTCTTTTTTATGGCTGAGTAGTATTCCATTTTGTGTGTATATATGTATACCACATCTTCTTTATCCATGCATCTGTTAATGGGCACTTAGATTGCATCCATATCTTGGCTGTTGTGAATAATGTTGCTATGAACATTGCGTAGCGTACATCTTTCCAAATTAGTGTTTTGATTATACACATTTAATGCAAATAGCTATCCTTTTTAGCAACTAAGATTGTAAATAGGAGGACATTTTCCCCAAATAAGCAAGATGTATGGGATCTGCAAGCTCATATCAAAGATTTGTGTAGGTAAAAATGACATGGTATAATTTAGTTCACCCTAATTTCTACTTGACTTGGGAAATTTATAGAATTTATCTCTGAATTTGTGACTTCTGCATCCAGCTCTTACAATTTTTTTTTTTTTTTTTGGTGGGAGAGGGAGAGCACAGAACCCACTTGCTTCCAACATCTTTGATGGGTTGTAAATATCATTTTCTCTGCTTACTAGCTATAGAAATAACATAAGAAGTTAGGTGATTTATCTAAGTTCTCCACAAATGTAATGTGGGAAAAAGTAAATGAAATTGGAAACAAAGATATTGAATACAGTCCTGATATTTGTTATTTACCTTCTGTGTAAATATTTTCCCACATTTTGTTTGCTTTCATGAGTCATTATGCTAAGGTGACTGCATAACAGTGGGGTGTGAATTATCAGTTAGTCTCTGCCTGCAGGGAGGCAATTTAAACTCAGTATTGCAGCACCAGGTCATGTGCAGTGACAAATTGTTTTGTTTAAGAAATGACCCTACGATTTTAGGTGCATGTAATTTTTGATGACTTGTCTTGGTTTCACCTTCAAGTTCTGTTAGTGTTCTACCATCTATTGATAGAACTCTTGAAAATATATGAACTAACCCAAGAACATCAGACGAGAGATGGATCACAGATGCCAAAGGCCTACAGAATGATGTATTCTTTGAGCATTGATCCACTGTGTCTAGACTGTGGTGAGCCTTGCTGATCAAAGAGTACTTGCTACTCAAAGAGACTGGTAACATCAGCATCCCGTGGGAGCTTGTTAGAAATTCAGAATCTCAGACCCCAGACCTGCTGAATTAGAATCTGCACTTTAACAAGATCCCCAGTGATTCAAGGGTAAGTTAAAGTTTGAGAGGCACTGCTCTAGGTCCTAGATTCTAGGGCATTCCATAATTATATTTGATTTCTGCTAATTATCCAAGTGACCCATGACAATCCTCTCTCTCTCCCTTCTACCCACTTCTCTTTTGTTCTCTCCATCTCTTCCTCTTCTACCTCTTTCTCCTCCATCTTCTTTTCCTCCTCTTCCTTCTTCTCTTCCTCCTCCCTCTTCTCCTCCTCCCTCTCTTTCTCTCTCTTCCCGCTGCCACCCCCATCCTCTTTCTCCTCTTTCTCTCATCTATAGAATATATGCTAGGAAAATAGAGACTTTTAACTCACGCATACATATGCATATTCACAAAACCAAATAACTCAGCTTATATGGAACATGAATCTGTAAAGGAGCTGAGACTGGGTCTTGGAACAGTGGTGAAGAATGTGGGGTTATATTTCTTACCACTGAGTTTGAGATGCTCTCTCTTCAGTGCAACAGAGTGAGGAAGGAGAATGACAGGTGGAAGCCAGAAGGTGTGGGGTTTGCCTCCCTTCTTTCCCAGCCCTGAGGTAGAAAAAATGTGGGCTTCAGGCTGGACTCTTACAACTAGCCTCCTATTTGTATTTCCTGAGACAGAAGATAGGTGGGCTCCAGGTTAGGCATTTACAATCAGCCTCCTGTTTGCTCTCCGAAATGGAAGTAACAACAGAAACAGGGTAAATAGCCAGACTTTGTCTCCTATGGACACCTTAAGATAGCCGTCATGGCAAGGGCAAAGAGGGACAAAACCTTGTTTGAATAAAGGATCAAGGGATCTCTACTTTCCCCCTCCTTGAGGCAAGGGAGACACTACACATGCACAGAAAGGCTCCTTGGGGATCAAAAGTCAGGGGACAATGCCAGGCCGTAATGAGCCTTGCTTCCCCCAGACGCCTTCATGTCAAGATCCATCTTGGCTGAGAGGTGCGCACCTAAGGGGAGGGTCCTGAGACAAATTAGCAGGGAGTGGGGGAGGTGTGGGGGAGGAAACAAAATGGCCAGAAGGAAGACAAAGACCTGGAAAATTGCCTCCTTATAAAGGATTTAAACTTCCTAAAGGCACAACTCTCTCTCAGGGTTAGCCTGTGCGTCTTTCCGCATGTACACTGCTTTTCCAATAAACTTTTTACTTTTCTCATTACTTTCTGCCTCCTCGCCTGAATTCTTCCCCGACAAGCCAGGCAAGAACTGGGGGTTTAGGCCCTGGCCGGTGGCCTCCGTGGTCTAGCAGTTAGGACTCCCTGTCCAGGAACTAAGATCTTGCTTCCAGCTACTGCTCACTGCTGCTTTCTGCAAGCTGCCGCTTACTGCTGCATATGTCCAAAATCAGCCTGAGGTCGGTCACTGAGGTCTCATCACTTACTCAAGCTTTTGAAGAGGAGGCTAGACATTGTGACTCTGCCCCCCTTGCTTTCTTTTGTTACCATTTTATTTTGAAATAATTTCAAACTTAAGGAAAATTGCAAAAATGATGCAAAGGACTCCTATGCATCCTTTATTCAGATTCACTATTTTTAACATTTTGCCATATTTGCACACTCTCTCTCTTTCCACACACATACACATATATACAAATTATTATTATCTGAACCATTTGTTAGCAGGCTGAATCCATCATGCTTCTTACCCTTTCATACTTCAGTGTATATTTCCTAAGAACAAGGAGATTCTCTTCAATTTGGCTTAAATAAAATTTTTCATTTCTTTCCTACATGGACTGATTAATTTTTTTGTCAACACTACATATGGGAGCCCCACAAAGATATAAGACTCGAAGAAGTGACCACAGCAGGACTACCTTTTAGACAAAGAAACAACAAATTTGTGAAGAATTGACAAGACAAAGGGGTTTGGCTTTGGGTAGTAAATCGGTGAAGAAGTAACAATTTTTTTAATATAGGCTTTCATCCCTAAATTCCCTATCTCTGCTGATAAGGATGCCATCTACCCTCCTGATAGAGGGAAGGTGTCTTTCACAGGGGAGATTCATCTCTTGCTTTCAGGGGGACAAAGAAGAGTGTCTTCCTTGCACCACCTTTAAAAACCACCAAGTACCTTTAATTCAAAATAAAGCGGCATATTTTGGGGTGCATATACTATTATATTTGCATGGTGGAAATACTGTATAATGTCCTCAGTTATGCATCTCATCCCAACTCAACATTCAGTCATGTTGCACAGGTAGATGAAAAATGGCCATGGTGGGTGAGAGTATTTGTACGATGGAAACTGGCAAATGCTACAAATCAGAATTTTTTTTGGAGAACCAACTGTTAAAGCACTGACTTATACATTCTTTATTGGCTTTTCTCCCTCCCCTGTCCCCTTCCCCCTCCCTTACAATACTTTCTGAGATCACCTTGCAAATAAGCCATTCGCACACAATTCTTTGTCTCAGAGAAATGCAAACTAAAATAATAGGAAAGAAAAATCAGGTGATTCCAAGCTGACACTGCTGTTGGAACAATGAGCTATAGTCAGGGAGGCTGGCCTCTTAGCACAGAGCTGGCCATTGAATATCCACCCTTATAGATGAGTGCAGTTTCTAAGCAACAAAGAACTGTCGTGAACCCCATAGTCACTGCAAGGGAACCTGAAGTAACTCTCAGCCTGGTGAAAATTTATATGAAGTGAGACATTTGGGGGGAAAGAAGCTGATGTGGAATTCATCAGAGAAAGGAATTGAATCTCCTACTCAGCAAAGCTTGTGGATGTTGTGTGTTTGAACTTCACGGGCTTCAGTGTGCTTTAGGTCAGTGCTTATCAGACTTTTAGAAATTTTGATCTAACAAAGTAAATTTTTAAAAATTCTGGATTTAGACAGAGGATTGCCATTTTATCATTTTGCCCCAAAGAGACCTTTATAAAATGAAACAAACTCTTGTTTTTTCAAAGGATGTTTTAACCTTTAAAAAGTAGAAATAAATGTCATTCATCATAGGATATGTTTTTATGAGATAAATTTGGCTTCATGAAGAACTAATGACATTTCCTTTGCATTTCTCACTTTTCTTGTGGCTGGTAAACATGTCTTCAGGAATCCACATGGACTTTGGGGCAATCTCTCTTCTCATCAAGGTTCTGATGGTTTACAGTATAGAAAAAGAAGTCTCTCAAGTGAACAAAAACAAAGGAGGGGGGACTTCCCTGGTGGCACAGTGGTTAAGAATCCGCCTGCCAATGCAGGAGAAACGTGTTCAAGCCCTGGTCTGGGAAGATCCCACATGCCAAGGAGCAACTAAGCCCATGAGCCACAACTACTGACCCTGCATTCCACAGCTACTGAAGCCCGCAGCCTAGAGCCCGTGCTCCACAACAAGAGAAGCCACTGCAATGGGAAGCATGTGCACTGCAATGAAGAGTAGCCCCTGCTCCCCACAACTAGAGAAAGCCAGTGTGCAGCAACAAAGACCCAACACAGCCAAAAATAAATAAGTAAATTAAAAAAAAAAAAAAACCAAAGGAGAGAATGAATGAGTTAATGGAAGCGATGCAGTGGAGGCCATACTGTCCATCTTTCAGAGATTGTTCCCTTTGTTTCCCTCTTTATATCTGTTCTGCCTGTGTCTTCCTCTTCCCATTGCCTTCCCCTGTTGACTCATCTCGACTTGGCCTGGTTATTTACAAACTCCTGGCCTACAGATCACTCACTGAGGACTTCCTTCTTAGTATCTGTTATTGGATAAACTGTGTCCCACAGAAAGATATGTTCAAGTCCAATTCCTGTATCTCTGAACATGATCTTACTTGGAAATAGGGGCTTTGCAGATACAACCAAGCTAAGATGAGGTCATTAGGGTGGGAAATTCAATATGACTGATGTCCTTAGAAGAGAAGAAGAAACAGAGATAGATGCACACAGAGGGAAGACAATGTAAAGACAGACACACAGGGTTAGGATGATGGCAGCAGAGATTGGAGTAATGCATCTACAAGTTAAAGAATGCCAAGGATTGGGACTTCCTTGGTGTTCCAGTGGCTAAGACTCCATGCTCCCACTGCAGGGGGCCTGGGTTCGATTCCTGGTCAGGGAAGTAAATCCCACGTGCCGCAACTAAAGATCCCATATGCTGCAACTGTAAAAAACAAAGATCCCGCATGCTGCCTCTAAAGATCCTGCATGCCTCAATGAAGATCCAGCACACAGCAATGAAGATCTCCCGTGCCACAACTAAGACCCGACACAGCCAAAAAAAAAAAAAAAAAAGGAAAGAAAAGAATGGCAAGGATTGCTGGCAACACCAGAAGCTAAGAGAAAGTCATGGAACAGATTTTTCTCTCCTAGTGCCTTTTGAGGGAGCATGGCTCTGCTGGCACCTTGATTTTGCACTTCTGACCTCCAGAACTGTGACAGAATAAATTTCTGTTGTTTTAAGTCACTAAGCTTGTGGTACTTTGTTACAGTAGACCTAGGAAACATGTGGCATCCTAACTGAAGTTGCTGAGAGAAGCTTGCCTCTGATTGGGTGCCTAACCCTAGTCCAGTTATAGGCCAGCCTAGCTTTGCTTCCCAGCCTAGGTAACTATGAGTGGGACACTCTGACCTACATGTCTAATACAGGAAAGCTGGCAGGACTCATGGGAAAAAGGCCAGTGAAGGTGCCCATTCCTGGACGACGTAGAGGGGGAAGCAGGACTTACCTTCAGAAACCCCTTGGGTTGAAGCTTGAGTTTCAGGAGGGCACAGTGAACTCCAACAGAAAGTTTCCCATTTCTTCAGCCATAATAAAGTAGTCTCATTATTTTATCCTGGAGGAAAGGGAAACTTTCTGGGGTCGAACACCAACCACTGAAATAATGTTGACCGATAGTGCCTTATTTTGACAAAATATCTCAGTTTCTCCATGCCAGCCATTCTTGCAAGATATGGTTCTACAGAGGAAGAAACACTGGTTAATGACTACTAACTACTACTTAGTTAGTTAATGACTACCACTAACTACCCCAAGACACAAGTATGCCAAACAAAATGGGCTATTCATAAAATTATTAATCTGGGACCTTTATGGTAGTAATAAACAGAATAGAGATTTAAAAAACCCAAAAAAACCCACACCAACACCCAAAGATGTGTCTGGCATATTGTGTTTTCCTAATCAGATTGAAACAGCTGAAATGGGAAAAATCACTTTCTGGGGATTTTTTGCCGTTCTTGGAATTCCCTCACACTGCAGCTGGGAAAATAGGCCTCATGACTTGCAGATCCAAGTTATGAATCATTCCCCCTACATAAATAAATAAAACCTGAATTTGAGCCAGACCAGTAACTCCATTTTCTTTCAATCTGGGAGCTGTGGTGTGGTGTGCTGGTAAATAACCCCAAACCAGTTCTCCTGGGAGAAAGGCCCTGATTTGCAGCATTTGCTGGTTTCAGACTCCCACCGTGGCTGATTTCAAGTCACCAACCTGAAGACAGTGAACTTGAAGTTGGGAGATGTGTACCACCTACACACAGTTAGCTCCTGCACAGGATTCCTTAGGGGGTTGTTTAATAGTTGTACCTGACATCTTTAGAGAACTTAAAATAATTTGTTTTCTTTCTTTTTTTTTTTAAAGTATTTATTTATTTATTTTGGCTGCGCCAGGTCTTAGTTGCAGCACACGGAATCTTTTAGTTGTGGCATGTGGACTCTTAGTTGTGGCATACATGCAGGATCTAGTTCCCCTTCCAGGGATCAAACCCAGGATCCCTGCACTGGGAGTGTGGAGTCTTACCCACTGGACCACCAGGAAACTCCCAGAATTTGTTTTCTTTATACCAGGTGTCTCACATAAGAACTCCTTCACAGTTGTCATTCTTTTAAAATTCTTATACTTGATGAGGTAGATACTATCTTAGTTTTATAGGCTATAAAATTGAAAGCCTAAGAGAATGAGTATAAAGTCAGGTAAGGATGTTAGGCAAGTTATTTAACCTCAGTGGTTTTTGTTTCCTTTTCTGCAATGTGGGTTAATAATAGTACCTCAAACACGGTTGGGAGGATTTTCTAAGATGATGCATGTAAAATTTTTAGCACATTGCCTGCTGTGCAGTCATTCTCTATTTCAAATGCAATAAATATTCAGTGTGGAACATTAAAAAGTACCAATATGCAAAAAAGAAGAAAATTTAAAATACTTCTCACTGTTAGCAATCTTGGTGCAGAATTTTGGTTCTGGCTTAATATGATTTATGAAGGGCAATCCAAGCATAGAAAATACTTTTTCAATGATGAAACATTTGAGCAATTATTAAGTGCAATTCTGTTTGGATCATGATGGAAGCTTAAGTTGCATATGAATGTATGCAAATTACTTCTAAAAATAAATTAGAGTAAGAACAATAATGTCATTGTCACTCTGAGTATGATATGATGTTCTCTCTGGAGTGGGAGTCCTAAGAAAGAACATGAAGCCAAGGTCCAGGCCATGTAATAACCATGGATGGGACATCCATGGGTGCACATGGTAGCTGTAAATTATATCCCTGGTGAATGCTGCAAGAAAGATGGGGAGAGAACTGAGTCAGACAGATTCACAGTTAGGGAGAGCTAATGTGTTTCTTCCAAGCCGAGTCATTTGTGAGAGCTCCCTGGAGCACTGTGTTGGAAAGGATAGTGGAGCCTCTCCTCTGGGGGTGGTGGGGAGGGGGTGCAGGGGAGTTGTGGGCTATTTTCAAATCACAGTTATCTTCCTGATTTGACTGAGGATTTTCAGTGGATTTCAGGGGAAACAAGAAGTGATTTTTTTTGGCTGCACCGCAGCAGCATGAGGAACTTCCCAACCAGGGATCTAACCTGTGCCCACTGCAGTGGAAGTGTGGAGTCTTCACCACTGGACTGCCAGGGAAGTCCAGGAAGTGATACTTTTTCTGTTCTGAAAATTTCACAATTTTTTTTGTGTTCAAAACAAATTTCTTGGGACTTCCCAAGTTAGGAGTCTGTGCTGTCACTGTCACTGCTGGTTAGGAGTCTGTGCTGTCACTGCTGAGGGCATGGGTTCAATCCCTGTTTCGGGAACTAAGATCCTGCAAGCCATGTGGTGCGGCCAAAAAACAAAACAAAACAAACAAATTTCTTATTTTATCTGTGTTACCACAATTTGTTTCTGTAATTCAGTAGAAGATGAGCTTGTAGTTTAGTTTGCTTGTTTGTCTTTTCTATTGTTCTCAGGCATGATTAAAAAATTAACACATATTCACATAGAATATTTGAAAAACTGAGAAACACACAAAAAAGCAACAACATCACATATTTCCACTACTTTTTTGTGCATTCACTCAGCCTTTTAAAAGTAGTATACCAAAAATATATTTCTATAAACACATATATACATACATCAACAAATACTTTTATTAAAAAGTGGGCTCATACTATATAACCTAGCACTTGCTTTTTTTACTTAACAATAGACTATGAGGGACTTCCCTGGTGGTGCAGTGGTTAAGAATCCACCTGCCAAAGCAGGGGACACTGTTTCGATCCCTGGTCCAGGAAGATCCCACATGCCACGGAGCAACTAAGCCCGTGTGCCACAACTACTGAGCCTGTGCTTTAGAGCCTGCAAGCCACAACTACTGAAGCCCGCACACCTAAAGCCTGTGCTCCACAACGAGAGAAGCCACCGCAATGAGAAGGCCACACACCGCAACGAAGAGTAGCCCCTGCTCGCCGCAACTAGAGAAAGCCCTCACGCAGCAACAAAGGCCCAAACGCAGCCAAATAAATAAATAAATAAACAAAAAAACCTCAATAGACTGCGGACATCTTTTTACGTGGGTACATAAGGAATAATCAAATTCTTTTCATGGCTGTTTATTTCTCATGTAAATAAATGAGCATTGTTTATGTAACCATTGTCAAACATCCCATTGAGGGATGTCTACTTTGTTTCTACTTTTTAAATTTTTGTTTGTTTGTTTGTTTTTGTGGATTTGTGTGTGTGTGTGTGGCAATTTCAAGCTACGTTACATGAATACTCTTGGTATATCTTTATATGCCTGTAAATATATATTTCTAGAAATATAAATTCTGGGTTGGTAGCTATGCACACAAATTTTTCACAGCTATGATTCAAATACTCTCCAAGAGTGTTATCAATGAACACCCTTAGCATTAATGTGCCAGATTATTCATTTTCTCACATCCTTCCAAAACTGGGTGTTATAAATTCTTACTTCTATTATTGATAAGTTCCTGTGATTTCTCCTTATTAAGGATTCTTGGAAACCCAGGAGGCTGAAGGTCACAGAACTAGATGTGGTGGAATGGATTGCTCTGTTGGCTGCTAGGAGAGTTTTGGCTTCAGAGTCAAAGAGGGCCATTCTGGGGTCTGGGCAGAAAGAGACTCATGCTTGCCCTTAGACCAAAGGATTATACAGAGTGTAAGCCTGTGGCGGCATAGTAAGATGGCAGATCCCTTCATTTTGGCTCAGGGCAACATCCTTTCTACTAGAAACAGGATGAGGAGGGGTTGCATCTCTAAGAATAATTTAGTGCCAAATTTAAAAAGTCATGTGAGATTAAAGATGTGTGATTCTGAAATCCCTTCAAACTCTACTAAGGATTAGATGGCCCTTCAGGTGGCTGAGTCTAATTACAAGAAAGAGTGGGCTTTAGAAGTCAATTATTTATTTACTCAGGCAACAGAAGTTATCAAGTCCATTTGATAGGCATCATTCTAGACACTGGGCTTCCAAATAGAATAAGGTAAGATTCAGTAAATTCAAGGAGTTTACAAATTAGTTGGGGAGGGTGGGGGAGACTGAAAACCAAAAGCTATACCAATCAAGTTGTGGTTGACATTTGCCTATGCAAATTTACCCATGTAAATTTTTGTCACACCCACAAAAACAATAACTAAGATGAAAGCAGGAGGAAAGAAAAGGCTTGTAAGGAAAGGCTTCCAAGATAAGGCAGATAACTTGATGGCTTCTTGAAGCTAATTTTATAGTGGTTCAAGTGGGTGGGTATGGGCAGAGGAGAAGGCTTCTCTGGAGCAGATCTTTTTAAACTTTGTGTTCAGTGAACCCCTAGTAATCTTGTTAAAATGCAGATTCTGGTTCAACAGGTCTGGGGTGGGGCCTCGAGACTCAGCAGTTCTAACATGCTCCCAGGAAACATCAATGCTGCTGGTTCAAGGACCACACTTAGAATGGCAAATTTCTAGGCTGAGGTGGCCCTAAATCCTTTGGTATAAGTGGGAGGGAAGGGGGTAGCTTGTATCAGAGATAAAGCTTTAGTGTTAGGTAGAATCCAGCTAATTGTGGAGAGCCATTGGGATACTAAAAAGAGGAGTGCTTAATTGGGGGTGGTGTTGAAATCTAATCCAGAGAGGCAGAGTATGAGAATACATCTCCTACCCTTTCCCTTTCTTTGTCTTCTCCTCCCCCTCTTCCTCCTCATCTTTCATTTAAGTCATAAAAGTGGAGAATTACATGAAGCAAGCAAAGAGGAAGGCTCCTCTGTCTTGAAGACAAACAGAATTTCTGGCTATTACAGAATTCTTAGGTCTCTGAATTCCTTAACATTTCCAAGATGAGTTTTGATCTCCTACAAAAGGAATTTTGGCTGTTTGCCTTATAAAGTGGGTGCTTGCTTTGGCATTAATGTTACTGAAAGAGAAAGTTACCATCCTCTACCTGGGTGGGACCCTTAGATCCTACAGAAGAACTCAAAGATATATTGTTATGTATATTCCTTAAGGAGGAACCAGGACCCTGCCCCATCCCTGCACTATTGTTTCTTGATTGCCCTTCCTTTGTTCCTGCACTCCCTCCCTTAAATGGATATGGGACTTCCCTCGTGGTGCAGTGGTTAAGAATCTGCCTGTCAATGCAGGGGACACAGGTTCAAGCCCTGGTTCAGGAAGATCCCACATGCCACTGAGCAACTAAGCCTGTGCACCACAACTACTGAGCCCACGTGCCACAACTACTGAAGCCCATGTGCCTAGAGCCCATGCTCTGCAACAAGAGAAGCCACCGCAATGACAAGCCCACGCACCACAACGAAGAGTAGTCCGCACTCGCCGCAACTAGAGAAAGCCCGCGTACAGCAGTGAAAACCCAATGCAGCCATAAATAAATAAATAAATAAATAAATAAATAAATAATAAATAAATAAAAGGGATATGGAAAGGATTTGTACCTGGGAGTGCCCCACAGGGTCCTGCTCAATTCTATGATTTGAAACATGCATTGATGACTTGACAGTGGATTCTCTGGACAGGGATCTGGGATCTAAAAGAATAATCACTGATTTTAATAAGTTTTATGAGACCATGGTGCCATTTTCTTAAAGAACCTTTCTGTAATAATCTCCCAACTGGGAACTTCTCTCCCCAAATCCAGTAAAATAAACATCTCTGAAACCAACTAATTAGTTGTATTTACTAATGCTCATTTCTTTAGTTGGCTGGGTAATAAAATAACTTGGGAGATTATTTCCATTTCTGATGGACTTTGGTTGACTCCACACACTATAACTGAGTCCTCTAACCATGAATCATAGATATAATATTTGTGTTAAAGGTCATTTATTCAGATTTTTTAAAAAATACCTGGTAGTTAACTAAATCTGGTGAAAAAAAGATGGCCTCAGGATTCTACCATCATTTTCATAGGTCCTTGGGGTTTTCTTCTTTTCCTTAAGGAAAGTATTTTGATTACTTTTATTTTTCTTCTTATTTTTTGATTTATTTTTTATTCTTGATGTCTTAGCATTTTTACGTATAATCACATTAATTGATTGCATGGCCATGTTGATGAATTCCAAGTGGATGATCTCCACCCTCTCTCCATGCCCCGTGGGTTGGGATTTACATTTGTTCTTTTAGCAGGAAAATGCAGTAAGGAGCATAGCTATGGCATCCGCCTCTTTTCATAAAAGGAAAATAAGGATCTCTTTAACCCAGCAGGACTAGGATAATCAGTAGTTTGTTTTGTTGTCCTGGAACCCAGACTCCAGGCCTATCTGGGCCAGGCAGGACATATGACATGTCTGATTAGTACAGTGGGTGAGTAACAGGGAGTTGGCTCTGTGTTGGGTTAGGGTGTGCATTCAAAATTAAATTTAAAAAAATCACTATATATCTACAGTTGTGGGTCAAATATATCATATGACTAAATGTCATTATTGGTAACTGGACACGGTGATATGGGTGCAAGGGGAGGTCATGGTATGGAACATGTAGCAGTGAGTCCCTACTTCTCCAATGGGTACACGTGACATTGTTTATTATAAAATATTGACATCTGCCTTGACAAACTAATTAATATTTTTTCCTGAATTTTTCAGTTATTCCTATAAGCATGTTTATACCTGCTATGTGCAAGGCATTATGCTGGGATCAATAATTCTTGCTCTGGAAGGCCTGATTACAGGAGAGCAAAACAGAAATGCAACAGATAAAAGCAATGAAGTGTTAGTTCTCAGGCTTGTTTTCATTTTATAGGTAAAATAACAAAGGTATGGTGCGAGATAGCAAAACAGGGAGTAGAATCATCACCTCTAAATCACTCACATAATAAATGCACCACCAATGCCAAGAACCTCTGCCTTCCTGACTCCAGTTCCAGCATTCTTTGGCCTGTTGCCAGCCTGAAGTGAGCAGCTGGGCTTGTGAGCCTGGTGTGTGGTAGTAGTACTGTTAGTATTATTTTGTTCAGAGTAAGAATATGCCCTGAAAACAGCAGCTCATTCTGTGGAGAGTCATCAATATTTTCACTAAAATGGTAAAATGATGATAGCCAGTCAAATGTGGAACAATTTGAGCAGTAAAGGGAACTCCTTTGGGGCATTCATTTTAGAGCCAAATGCACAAGACTGAGAGTCATTTGGAAAGACAAAAAATAGTAATAAGTGGAACAGGATGAGGACAAAATGTTCAGTGTTTTCTGATATAATATTTTTTGTGTGTATTAAAAAAATTGAGGGACTTCTCTGGTGGTACAGTGGTTAGGAGTCTGCCTGCCAACGCAGGGGATGCGGGTTCAAGCCCTGGTCTGCGAAGATCCCACATGCCGTGGAGGAATTAGGCCCGCATGCCACAACTACTGAGGCCCACACGCCTAGAGCCCATGCTCCGCAATGGGAGAGGCCACTGCAATGAGAAGCCCGCACACCGCAACAAAGACCCAATGCAGCCAGAAAATAAAGAAATAAATAATTTTTTAAAAAATTGAAATACAGTGTTAGTTCAGATGTAATACATAGTAATTTGACATTTGCGTACGTTATGAAATGATCACCATGATAAATCTAGTAACCATCATCCCCATACAAAGTTATTACAATATTATTGACCATATTCCTTATACTATACATTAATATCCCCATGGCATATTTATTTTATAACTTGAAGTTTGTACTTCTTAATTCCCTTCACCTATTTCATCCCTACCCTCCCGCCTTCTGAATCTATGAGTCTGTTTTTGTTTTTGTTTCCTTAGTTTTTTAGATTCCACATATAAGTGAGATCATACAGTATTTGTCTTTCTGTCTGACTTATTTCACTTAGTATAATACCCTCCAGTTCCATCCATGTTGCCACAAATGTCAAGATTTCTTTTTTCTGTTTTTAAATGGCTGAGTAATATTCTGTTGTATGTATATATATCACATTATCTTTATCTGTTCCTCTTTTTTTAAAGTTTTTATTTACTTTTATTTTTGGCCGTGTTGGGTCTTCTTTGCTGTGCATGGGCTTTCTCTAGTTGCGGCGAGTGGGGGCTACTCTTCATTGCCGTGCACAAGCTTCTCATTGCAGTGGCTTCTCTTGTTGTGAAGCATGGGCTCTAGGTGTGCGGGCTTCAGTAGATGTGGCATGCAGGCTCCATAGTTGTGGCTCACGGGCTCTAGAGAGCAGGCTCACTAGTTGTGGCACATGGGCTTAGTTGCTTCCCGGGCCAGGGCTTGAACGTGTGTCTCCTGCATTGGCAGGCAGATTCTTAACCACTGTGCCACCAGGAAAGCCCCTATCTGTCCCTCTCTTGAAGAATGCTTAGGTTGCTTCCATATCTTGGCTATCGTAAATAATGCTGCTATGAACATAGGAGTGCATGTATCTTTTTGAATTAGTATTTTTTGTTTTCTTCAGGTAAATATCTAGAAGTGGAATTGCTGGATCATATGGTAGTTCTATTTTTAATTTTTGAGAAACCTCCATACTGTTTTCCACTAATTTACATTCCCACCAATAGTGCACAATGGTTTCCCTTTTTCCATATCCTAGCCAAGACTTATCTCTTGTCTTTTTGATGATAGCCATTCTGACAGGTGTGATGCACTATTTCACTGTGGTTTTGCATTTCCCTGATGATTAGTGATGTTGAACATCTTTTCATGTGTCTGTTGGCCATCTGTATGTCTTCTTTGGAAAAATGTCTAGTCATGTCCTCTTCCCGCTATTTAATCGGGTTGTTTGTTTATTTGTTTTGTTTTGATGTTGAGTTCTTTAAGTATTTCAGATATTAACCCCTTATCAGATATATCATTTACAAATATCTTCTTCCAGTCAGTAGGTGGCCTTTTTGTTTTGTTGATAGTTTCCTTCACTGTGCAAAAACTCTTTAGTTTGATGTAGTCCTGTTTGCTTATTCTTGCTTTTGTTTCCCTTGACTGAGGAGATAGATCAAAAAAATATTGCTAAGACATATGTCAGAGGTACTGCCTATTTTCTTCTAGGAGTTTTGTGGTTTCAATATGATATAACTTTTGCTACTGAGCTTTACAAGGTATTAACTCCTGAAGATTCCATAGGACAGAGGACTTCCAGAATTACAATTATGTTACACATGGTAATTTTTCTTTAGAGATTGCTTCATTATATCCAGTTTTAGCAATATGCTAGTCATTTACAAACAGTACTTCACTACTCAGGATGTTTCTGTAGCATACTACAGTAGCTAAACATGAAAATTTGAACTAATCCTTGAATGGGGTTGCTGGCCCACAGATGACTTATTTATGGATGAAAAGTTAATTTAGTCAAAATCGAATGAAAGACTTTCCCAGTCATTCATGAAAAAATGGTTATTCTACTGTCCCTTTTTGTGGAGGAGACTCTATGTAGTAATTGACAAATCTTTCTAGATGATTCTTCCATTAAATTAAAAAAGATTTTTTGAAGCTCTCCCTTTTTGATTACATACATTTAAAATATGGATAAGGAGGGCTTCCCTGGTGGTGCAGTGGTTGAGAGTCCGCCTGCCGATGCAGGGGACACGGGTTCGTGCCCCGGTCAGGGAAGATCCCACATGCCACGGAGCGGCTGGGTCTGTGAGCGATGGCTGCTGAGCCTGCACGTCCGGAGCCTGTGCTCCGCAACAGGAGAGGCCACAACAGTGAGAGGCCCACATACCGCAAAAAAACAAAAAAAAACAAAAAAACAATAAAATATGGATAAGGAAAGGTAATGGGTAAATAATAGTATCTATCTAAACAATTAGCTTAATTGCCACAATTCTGTGAGTTAGGGTGGACATTACCTTATTTCATCCATTCTACCATCCCCTTTTTAAAATATAACCTCTCAAATCACTGATGGCCAGGCAGCAGCCCTGACATTGTTGTCATGCCTTAGACACACTTGAATGCGGTTGTTTTTCCTGAATACCATTTGTAGATGGAGTAGGTGTCCAGGCTATTATCTGTAGACCTTTGTTGATAACTTCTCTTAGGATCAAAAATAACAATGGCATCAAAACTTGCCCAATGGCTATCAGTGGTTTATGTCCCAGAGATAATATCTGAGCACTTAGAAAAATGTTGTGTCACTAATGTTATTGGATAATATTGTTTAGAAAACAAGAGCATTACAATATTATTTATGGTTGAACTATAATGTGAAGAAGTTTGAAAAATACCTAAACCATTTATTTCACTTATATTTTCCTTCTCGTATATATGCACAAGAATAATATGTAATAAAATTTATGTCTAAATAGGTATAAAAGAGCCAGATAGTGGCTGTAGGCCAAGGTCTTTGTTGACAGGACAGTACCCAACTATCCTGTTGCAATGTGAAAGCAGTCAAAGGCAAAAAAAAAAAAAAAAAAAAAAACGTATAAAAGAACACTTTCAGTAAGTAAAATGAAACATTATAAAATATAAGTATTTTGGCATAGTTTAAAGGGCAGCACTTTTTGATTCTTAGTATTGTCTTACAAATCAACTTTTTAGGTTTGATGAAATTGGTAGTTCTTTCATAGAATAGAGGCACAGAGAAAGTCTAGGAGGGACACAGGCATTAGGTAGCAGCAGGTACTGTGTACTGTGTGCTGGGTGCCTTCTCAAACTTCATTTGAAATAACCTATGGTACTTAAATTTCCACTTCATTGATGAAAAAACAGGTCAAAGAAGGCATTTTGAGCTTCCCATTTGAATCTTTCCCACTACAGACATTTTGATCTAATGGTACAGTTGAGAGCTTGGAATGTATACACCACAAAAGCTGCAGCCAATTTGAAATTGGTTTAAAGGTTCACATTTGCAGCACTTAAATTTCTTTGGAAATCAGCAATTTCCTTGGTTTCCTCCATGTAGGGTTGATCTCATATGAAAGAAAAATTAACAGCAAAAATGAACTATAACAATTGTGTTACTTATATGATGAATAAGTGGCACCTCCTATAACTTGGGAATTGCTCATGGACTCATGTAGAGGGAATGAAAGGCATGGACATTACCTTTGAGGAACAGGGCCACCGGTGAGGTGAATGAAACACAAAATTGATAGCCTTTTGAGTCTGTAAAAAGATACTGACAGTACAGCAATTGTGAAGTATCTCAGGAGAATACTCATAATATTTTCATGGGTTGATCAAGAGATAAGTACAAATGAAATGATCAGTCTTTTATCCAAGTCATAATGAGTATTTCTGGGAGAAGGCTCAGCACAAAACAAAGCTGTTTAAAATCACCAAAGTAAAATGTGCTTTAATGTAAATATTGTTGGAGGAACCAATACTTTGTGACAAAAATATAGGCTTGCAAAACTAGACTTGGTAAAATAAGGGCCACAAAAGTAAACTCACAATGGTAGAAGCTATAGCTGGTTAAAAACAAAAAAGAAAATGATACCAACATAAAGCATTTTTTTTGCAGTAAAATTTATATGAAAAAAACTGAACCCAGGGCTTCCCTGGTGGCGCAGTGGTTCAGAGTCTGCCTGCCGATGCATGGGACCTGGGTTCGTGCCCCGGTCCGGGAAGATCCTACGTGCCGCGGAGCGGCTGGGCCCGTGAGCCATGGCCGCTGAGCCAGTGCGTCCGGAGCCTGTGCTCCGCAACGGGAGAGGCCACAACATTGAGAGGCCCGTGTACCGCAAGAAAACCCCAAAAAACAAAAACTGAACCCAATAAAAATAATTTCAATAAAATAAAAATGGAACTAGCAACAACTTAACTCTACCTTCTAGAAAATTTAAGTAAGAAAGTAAATGGGCTTAATAGAGTTTTCTCCAGAATAAAGCCTCAAAATTCGTCAATAGTGGTAAAAATTTTTCCAAAGACTTATATTTAATCACAGATAGTGAGGGGTAGGATTTACGTTCAAGTCTGGGACCTAAGTTTAGAGGTTTTTCCACCAATGCCACTACCACCTTTAAAAAATGAAGGTATAAAGTGAGATCATGCAGCTGATTTTAGACAAATGAGATAACATGTTTCATTATTTAATCAAATAAGATCATGTAAAATATTTTTAAATGAAGTAAGATCCAATTTAATCTCATTAAACATTTCTCGGAATAGTTATGACATTCCACAGAGGTAGGAAGAAGGAATTTATTGTTTATATTTTACTCCAATATCTCAACCAAACAGGGTATACATGATATAATCTAAAATATATTGCATTATTAAAGAGTTTTTAAGCAAGGCTGTGTAAAGTGGCAGCTCCAGGAGTCCCTTCTTCCCCTGCATGGGTCCAGGTTTCTCTGTTCTCATTTTTTCAATTATCCAATGCTGCTGGCTTGTTTTATATCTTCTAGAAATTCCTCAGTTTCTGGCCCTCTGATAGCAACTTTCAAATATGTGTAATTCTCCTGCTATTTCAATAGGATTTGGGGAAGGAGCATGGATTAGATCATCAACTTGGACTATAAACATTAGGCAAATAATAGCTTGATTAAATGGTGATTATAGGAAAATAAAGATCTACTATAAACATTTAAAAGAAGCAAACTCATGTGAAAGAAATTCATCACTGAAGTGTGACTAACAGCAGAGGAATGAAATCAACTCCAAGCTCTTATGAAATGTACAACAGCAGACTTTATAGTACAAAATTGGGAGGAATTTTTCTTTCTTTCTTTTTTTTTTTTTTTTTGTGGTACGCGGGCCTCTCACTGTTGTGGCCTCTCCCGTTGCGGAGCACAGGTTCCGGACGCGCAAGTTCAGTGGCCATGGCTCACGGGCCCAGCCGCTCCGCGGCATGTGGGATCTTCCCGGACCGGGGCACGAACCCGTGTCCCCTGCATCGGCAGGCGGACTCTCAAACACTGGCCACCAGGGAAGCCCTGGGAGGAATTTTTAATTCCTTAAGAAATTTGGGATTAAAACGAGTGCCATCAAGAAACCATTGCATTCTGTGCCTCGCACAAAGCAGGCACTTTGTAATTATTTATTAACTGAATGGATAACAGACATGTTCTGGGATCTAATCCAAGCTCAAATATCAAATTCCGTCATGAATGATCCGATTTATAAAACTAGAAGCTGTCTAAAAGCTAGAGCTTATCTAACTCAAATGCCTTTTCAATAGGACCACAACTTGCTGCTCGAGCTATCTCTTAGAGTCCTTCAACATCTCTTTTTAAATTTTTAGTATCTCACTCGATTTAAATGAAATCTGATAACAATCTTCTATTACGGGTGAACCAGCAGTTAACCTTGATGCTGGAAAGTAACAGTTTAATTTGGGTGAGTAGCAAATGCTGATTAATTTTTTTGGAACCGTCAAAGGAGAGAACAACTCTTGCCTTTTTTTTATTTTTACTTGGTAGGGCCAATTTTTTTCCCAGAAAATAAATGACTACAACTTTTGCAGAGAGGTTCTTTCTAGCCTCCAGAAAGCTTCCTTCAAACTTTACATACAAATAACCTGGGGATCCTGTTAAACGCAATTCCAATAGACAGGTCTGAGAGGGTCCTGAGAGAGCAAATTCTGATAGCCTTCAGGTGATACTGCCGGTCCGAACACCATACTTTGCTTAGCAGAGGTATAAACTCTCAACCATCTTAGGTCACCTAATTCTCCTTCTTAACGCTAAAGATTTGATCCAAGTGTGCTTGTTATTTTGTAACGAAAGAAAGTTTCCACAGAACGTCAGGCCTGTTAATTTCCCTCGTTTTCCAATGGGAAAAAAACGCAGTTCAGGATCGCAGCTCCACCTTCCAAACTAGGTTGTCCTAAGACGGCTTAGGGGACCAAGGTAGGCATCTATGAACCCAGGCCAGGTCTCTGCGGCGACTCCCGGCCAAGAGAAAAACCCGGCACCGGGTATCGCGGGGAGGCCCGGCCGCCCTCGGCCTCGGACGCAGGCCCTTTCCAGGAACGCGCGGGCCCGCCCCCCGCACGCGGCCGCCCATTGGCCCAACGGCGCCGGGCGTGACGTCAGTCCCCGCCCCGCCACTTCTCCGGCCCCGCCCCGCGGAGTGGCCTGGCGGTTTGGTCTGGAGCAGCTGAAACCGGTTTGAGCGGAGCCGCTTCCTGCCGCTGAGCGCCGCGGTTGGCCGCCTGGGGGAGCGCTGGCGAGGCGCGGACAGCGGGCGCCCGGCACCTCGGCCCGCGGCACTGCCTCTTGGGCGCGGCGTCGGTGGCGGCGCGGACCCGCGGACCCGGCAGGTGAGGCGGGAGGTCGGGGGGCCGGGCGCGCGGTGCGAGGGCCGTGGTGGCCGCTCACGTGGCGGCTGAGTTGTCAGGGCGACCCGGCTGGGGGACGCGGGCGGAGCGGGGGGCGAGGCATGGGCAGGGTTCCCCAGCCCGGGCGGGCTCTGCCCGTCGGGGAAACAGCGGCCTGGACGTTCGCCCCGGTAAGTCGGTGGGTGACACATGTTTATTGTATTTATCCTTTGCTGCCGCGACTCCGCTGGGCTGCTGGTGCTTCGTTCCCTTCCAAAAATTTTGCAGCGTTTTCGATATACGAGAATGCATAAACCGTAGGACCACCATGAGTATTCAAAGAAACAAGTCTCGCTCACCACCACTCTCTGGCTTTATCCATAAGTAATTCATAGTGTTTTGACAACTGCTTATTTTCTGAAATTGCCTAACCAAGTAGTCTAGGGTGTGCTTGTATAATTCAGTTATTCCAAGAAACCGAAGTACCTTAGTCTCTTAGGAAAAGGTTCCAGGAACAGTCATCAGTGCCCTTGATACAATTTTAAGACAGTTTCCCCTTCTTATAAAGCTCTTCTTTTTCCAAAGCTCTTCAAATTGCCTTGATGACTTCTGGGAGAAAGCCTTCATCAGTTAGGTGCTTCATCGGCCCCCTCTTATCCCACTGCCCGGTTAGAAGGAAATTAGGCGTGAATTCAGCCACGAATTGTAGAGAAATCTTTCACCATTGAGGCAGCTGCCTAGTCTGTAACACATAGAGGAACTGATAGAACGAAGCAGGATGTTTGGACTTGATGTTTTCTTCATACTCTTCTGTAGCCCTTCCTATTTCTGCCCAGTTCCTATCCACTACTCCCCCCCTACCCCCTTGTGTGTCTTGCTACGTTTCTGACAGTTGTGACTTAGCTAAGAAATAAATACAAATTATCAGTCCTTTTTCCAACTCCTAACATTCTGGATACAAATAACACAAGATAAAACAAACAGGTAAAACTACACGGTGGTTCAGTGGTTCTCAACTTCATTAGGGAGAACCGGTATTCTAGACAAAATAAGATTAGGAAAGTTGGACTCCAATAATGACCACAAAGGAAATCTCAGTGTCAGAGTGAGTAAAATTTGATATGTACAAAAAGTAAGTTGATGAATCAAATCTTTGTGTATAACTTAACCAGGAAAAATAAACGAAATGCATATGAAAATAATATCAAGATGAAATGGAAAAAATTTGGCATAGTTTTATGACATTGTTTAGAAAGGTGATTAAAGAATTAACCGGCTTAATGAAATCTCCAGAACTGCTTTCTTAATAAAAATCCATTCATGTCTGTGTACATTTGATTAAAATACTGGCTCAAAATATACTGGGGTCTGAATAGTGGGGTCATAATGATCCTCCAACAGGATGAGCAGGAATTAACTCAGGAAAATACAGGCATTTCATATATTGTTTTCCTATAGTCAGTTAGGCTGTTGGAGCCTAGGAAAGAGCAAGGAGAATTGGAAACAGCTTTTTTCTTTGAAAAAGTATTTGAAGGAAAACAGTGGAATTTTTTTGGCTAGAAAAAAACACATTTTAGCTGAAAATATCTGTGACTTCAGTTTAGCTCTAAAGTAAATGTTCTTGTACCTTTGTTTGCTTAAATCTCCCTTTTGTTCCCCAAGCTGGCAAACCAGTAAAGGAATGTGTTGGGATAGTTTACTTGACAAAAAGAATCAAGTAAAACTTATTTCAGGTAGTGTAAACTCTGAAATATTTTTTAAATGTAAATTACAATGTCATTTTGCAAATTATGTGAGTCCTTAAAAAAGTTAAAGTAGTGTAAAATGCTATTCAAAGTCCCAGATGAGAATGCTGTTTAATGCTTATCTTCAAAAAGCACGAAGTGGAGGTTATGTTTAAGAACCAGACCAAACCAAAAACCTATCTCAGAATTGGTTAAATTACATATGCAGTCAGCTCATGTATGTAAAAATGACTAGCATTTTTCATCTTATTCTTGTTGTATGTATATCTAGAAGACCTCCCCTGTCCAAGTTGAGATTTTCTTTGCTTGTTTGGAAGAAGAGGAAGTGTTGGTTGTATAAATTTTTCGTTCCACAACAGAACAGTATTTTACTTTGGTGGTAGCAGGGTGCCAAAATTGTACGCTTCAATTCTGCACCAGAATTTTGGCCTCTGTCCACGATCAAGTAAACTGCTGTAGGAGCAGCTCTGCAGGCTCTTATTTGGTATGGTATTAAATTTGGGCAATGGGGGGAATGGAAATTAACCAGATTATATGATTTAAGGCAATCCAAGTTGGAGATGATGCTTTGTTGACGACTGGGGAGGTTGGGGGGGGGCGGTAATTTTGTGCTTGTGTATGTAGCTTTGGTGTAGTAAATACTGGATACTGCAGCTGGTTCCAGTCAAGTTACTATAGCCACTTTTACAAGCAACCTTAAGAATGAGAAGCTCAATTTTAATCAGTTGATTTCCTTTTCATTAAATTTACATGTTTCACATTTAACGCAGTAGAAATTTAGAGATAATTTTGTACTAGGTGTTGATTTTAATACATAGGAATAATTACATCTGATTTCCCTAAAATTGGTTAAAATAGTTACTTAAAATTGATCAACAAATAACTGAACACCAGCTTTTAATTATGTAGATGAGATTGTTCTTAGTAACTGTGGCAGTAAACACTGGGTGAAAGTACAGGTTATATGTTGAGATGGTGGTTGTTTATTAAGCAATTTGCTGGATGATAGGGCTTTTTGCTATGTCTCAAAATTAATTCAGTAACTTAAAAAACCAAGCTTTTGCTAGCCTTAAGGTTTCTTCTTGATATGATTGATACAGATAAATTAAATGTAAGATATAGATAAATGTAAGATTGCAGTGCTTCAATGAATCATTTTATTTATTAGGAAAGGAAATAGTCTTATTATCTTAGGGTTATACTCAGATTCATATCAGATGTCATATTAAAAGACAACTATTAAGATATTTGGGTTAAATAGGTAAAAGGTGAGGTAACAATCTAGAGCTAATTTTAGATTTGGAACATTCTTTGGCCATGCTACAACTGGATGTATATGCTTTAAATAGATCATGTTTACTCTTAGACACAGAAAGTAGATTAAGGTATCAAGGACAGGTGTTTTTTCCTCCAGTGTGGAATCTTGGGTTTTCTAACTGAAATGGTAGAGTCGCCAGATACGGAATTCTTTAGCCAAGTGACATGAAACCACATTGACTGGTGTTCTTACTTAGTATATATACTGTATTTACATTTTGTAATTGATGTAGGTGGGATGATGCATAGTTTATAGCTAACATTGGCTATAAACTATGATCCTCGTTGCAGCCCCCCTGTGGTTAGATATTAGAGATTCCTCATCCTCAGCCCTCTTGATATTTGGAGCTGGACAATTATTTGTGGAGAGCTGTTCTGTGCATTGTACGGTGTTGAGCATCACTCCTGGCTTCTACCCACTAGATGCCAGGAGCATCACCCACAGTTGTGGCAACCAAAAATGTCTCCTGACATTGCCAAATGTCCTTTAGAGGACAAAATTGCCTCCAGTGGCAACTGCTGCTATCGATCTATCTGCCTTGACTTGGAAGCGTGGTTAACTGTGGGTATTAGTGTTCATTAAATGACCATTGCAGAGTTGTGCATGTGTTCACAGGGAAGGGAACATAGCGAAAATGGAAGAAAGAATAGCTAGGAAAGGTACTTGAGGATTTTTTTTTGAATAAAATAATGTGTAAATGAAGATAAGCAGTTTCAGTTGGTAAATTAAAGGAAATGATGTAAAGACATCATTGGAATTATTTTAGGAACATTGATGGATTGGGGGTATAAAAGTTTTTTTGGAGGTGTTGGAGTAGTTATGTACAATATGATGTGACCTTGTGTGGAGTATGTATTCTTTCTATATTTAAATTCTATAAACTGCATGAGAATTGATGTACATTAATTTTTTTAAAAAATTTCCTATCTTGGGACTTCCCTGGTGGTCTAGTGGTTAGGACTCCGTGCTTCCACTGCAGGCGGCATGGGGTTCCATCCCTGGTCGGAGAACTAAGTTCCCGCGTGCTGTGGCCAAAAATAAATAAATAAATAAATAAAACTAAAAACAATTTTAAATTTCCAGTCTTTTCTTAAGTACTTAAATTAAGGGATAATAAGGTGAATAGGTTGGTTAGGCTGGGAAAAACAGTGAAGAAATGAAAAGTAAGCTGGAGAGAAAATGTGGATAAGGAATAAAGGACATCAAAGACTTCGGGATTTAGATTTCTATAAGTAATGGAAGTGATTCCAAGCCAGGGATGTGAGGGATATTCTAATTGACATAAAATGTATTGTTGGGAAGCGATCGAGAAGCCAAAATATAAGTAGGAGACTTAGGGTTTTTAATGAAGTTTAAACTTAGAAAGAAAGGCATGTATATAAGATCAATTAAAATCTACAGGATTTGGTAATGTTGACTTGGCCAAAAATTCGTTCGGTTAATGAAAATGTTGTTCAATAAAGTTCTTGGTGAAAATGAAAAATGGCAGACTTCCTGCTGGCGCAGTGGTTAAGAATCCGCCTGCCAATGCGGGGGACATGGGTTCGAGCCCTGGTCCGGGAAGATCCCACATGCCGCAGAGCAACTAAGCCTGTGGGCTACAACTACTGAGCCTGCGCTCTAGAGCCTCTGAGCCACAACCACTGAAGCCCGCACGCCTAGAGCCCGTGCTTCGCAACAAGAGAAGCCACCACAGTGAGAAGCCTGCACACTGCAGCGAAGAGTAACCCCGCTCCCAGCAACTAGAGAAAGCTCGCCCGCAGCAATGAAGACCCAATGCAGCCAAAAATAAATATATTAAAATAAGTCTACTTAAAACGAACGAACTTTTTGGCCAACGCAATAGATTGCAGAGTTGAGACTCTAAATTCACGTCTGCAGAACTACAGTAATGATGGGCCTGTGGTTAATAAAGAGAAACTTGAAAAGAGTGATTTGTGAGGGGGAAGGGGTTTTTGTTATTGTATTTTTTAAGCCATTGGTTAGGTCACTTAGAAGCAGGTTCTCAAACTTGTTTCAGAACTTAACTAGTTTGTTTCAGTGGGTGGTACTTAAGTTCTTTGGTTGTTTTCTTGTTATTAAAATTGGAACCTTCTTAATTAAAGTAGAAATGCTCTCTTGAGCCAAGTTTTTTTCTGTCTCTAGTTGTTGGTTGTGTGTGTTTCCCTCCACTATAAACA
This sequence comes from Leucopleurus acutus, assembly GCF_964270905.1. Taxonomy (NCBI): domain Eukaryota; kingdom Metazoa; phylum Chordata; class Mammalia; order Artiodactyla; family Delphinidae; genus Leucopleurus; species Leucopleurus acutus. The sequence continues at coordinate 55,463,999 of NC_139158.1, forward strand.
TGAGCCTGGTCAGGAAAGATAGGTTGAGTTCAGAACAGCTGCTTATTAGAGGAGAAGGTATATGACAAGATAATCTTGAATTCTTAAAAAAAGTTTGGACACACTTGTTTTGCAGATTTTTCTGGTCCATACATTCTTACAGAATAGGTTTGTAACACTAGGTCCTAAAACTTGCTAGATACTTCCTAAATAATTCTATATATAAGGTATCTGAAATCTTTTGCTCACAGTTGAGATTCATTTTTGTTTTTGTGTGTTTTAACTTGTTTCTTGGTGGTAGCTATCTAGAGCTGATATTCATGTACTATAAATGACATCTTTTTCTTTCTAGCACAACGTCCTAAAATAAATCCATCAGAATGACACCTTCTCAGGTTACCTTTGAAATAAGAGGAGCTCTTTTACCAGGTATTGTAAAACTTTACTTTTAAACATTTAAAAAAAAATAAATGAGTGTTTTTCTTATCTGGATTATCTTAAATATAGAGTTGTTACTAGAGTGAGCCTAATTATTAGATGAAAGTATCTTTAGGACATGCCTGATAACAGAAATGTGCTCGGAGCATAACAAATTCAAGAAAAAAAAACTTCCCAACTAGTAAGTGTCTTAGTCTCATGTTTTCCAGGAAAGCTGTGAATTTTGAACAGGACAGATAATTGAACCGTAATTTGTTTGTTTGTTTTTTGGCTGTACTCCACAGCTTGTGGTATCTTAGTTCCCCGACTAGGGATTGAACCTGGGCCCTCGGCAGTGCGAGCGTGGAGTCCTAACCACTGGACCGCCAGGGAATTCTCTGAGCTATGATTTTTAAGTCATGAAAATGAAGGAAATTTTTCTAGTGTTGAGGAGTTGGTGAAATATTTGGTGAAGGTAAATTTGTTCCTTACTTGTACATCTATTTTTTTAAGCTTTATTGTATTTTTTAACTGTCTACTGAAGCAGTGTGAAATAATTTTAGTGTAAGGTAACATGTCAAAACAGTATCACACCTTGCTACTTACCTGGTTAAGACTCCTCCCTTCTGCTGCAGGGGACACGGGTTCGATCCCTGGTTGGGGAACGAAGATCCCACATGCCGCACAGTGCGGCCCAAAAAACAAACAAACAAAAAAAACAAACAGTATCACACCTGGGTTAAAAATTCCTTGTTTAATACACTCTGGCTATACTGGCCAGTTCCTCAAATCTTTTGCATTCCTTTCCTCCTTTGGGGCTTTCTCAGATTGTTTCCTTTGTTTAGATCTGTGCCCTCACCCGCCACCCCCCTAACTCTCCTTATCCCAGCTTCCCGTATTCAACTAGGTTAAGGTCCCTGTGAAATTCAAGGTTCTTTTTTGTAGTACCTCTTATGAGTTTTATGGAGTCATATGAGTAATTTTTCTTGTGGACAGATTGTAAGCTCTATGAAAAAAAATGTGACTTTATCTTATTCATGCTGAATTCCTGTACCTAGCACAGTGCCTGGCTCAGAGCAGGGGTAAGTATGTGTTCGAACAATGAATGAATGATTCATTCTGTATGTCAGGCATCTTTGATACAGCATCCATCACAGCACCTGACGGTGTGTGTTTGTCCAAGTTCAGATTCTTAGCCAAGATGATTTTGTACAGCTCCACCTCTAGGCAAGATTCTGCAGATTGAAGATTGCTAGTCAGTTGATGGGGTTGCTCCCTTATGTCTAGTACTCACCTCTTGTCCTGTGTGTAACCTCTTCTGTGGAGAGAAGACTGCAGACCTATATCATACTTTTGTGCATAGGCAGTTTAAGCTAGAAGGAGCTGGCCACATCAGGCAAATGTGGTGACCACAGAATTAGCCACAGAAGGGTCAGCTTGACAAGGTGGAACTCCTTCTCAAGGACTAGTGGCAGATGTGAATGTAGGTGGGAAGGAAGGGAGGTAGAGGGACAGGGAGGGGATGTTGGGGTGGATTTTCACCTCCCCCCCAGATCTCATGTCACCTTGATTTCCTCCCCAAAGCAAGGAGGAAGTGTTCTCTGCTGAAAGTGGAAAGACTGCAGAGAGAAGTGAAGTAAGAGGGAACAAGTAAAAAGAATATGTGGGGGTGCTGTTTGCAGATTCCTTTAGTTAGCATTCAGGTCTTTATAATCTTCAATAAATGAAATCCAATTAAAGAAATAGGTCTGTTCTGGTAAAAAGTTTCCCGTTTTTCCTCATAGAAACCATATTCAAAGGCAATCAGCAGAAAGACAGAGTAACATTGCAGGAGGGAATTGGTAAAATGCAGGAGCACTTATATAGAAGGAAAGTAACAACAGATTGTCCAAGTTTCACTTTTTCCATGTGGGATACATGTTCTTTCCAGAGCAGAGAGTAGCTGCTGTTTTGTATGGGGATAAGAAATAACTGACTCCATGAGGAAGGTTAATGAGACTCTCCTTTACAAAGGAGTATAACCGGCCTGAATCAGTGATTTGATGGTAATCTGTATTTTGAGCTAGGAGCCACTGCATATGCTGTACATATGCAGAGCAACATATATGATCTTGAGAATAAATATTTGTGCCTTGTATTTAGCAAGTGTTTATCTTTTTTTTTTTTTAATGCGGAGAGGTAGTGATAACCTAAGTTAATTGCAAAAAAAATCTGGTTACTTTAAAGGATTGGTGAGTATTTTAACATGAAATCTTTATACATAACCACCTTATGCTTTTACAGACATGTGTTTAGAACCCTGAAAACTCCTGAATGACTACCACATTTGGGATTTTAGTTAAGTTTTAGACAGTCCAAGCATATAAAATGCCATGCAGGTGGCTAAAGCCAATTAGAACTCTAGTCTTACTATAGTAGTGCCCAGAGCTTGGAAACCAAGCTACTCTCAGAGTGTGGAGGAGTTTGTCCTGAAGTTTGTTCACTTGGGCTCAGTTCCTTGTTTTTTTCTTTATGGATTTTAATTATAGTAATTCAGAATGTGTTGATATATAAGTTAAAGATATCTGCATACTTATATTCAAGAAGTTGTAGACTTTTGCTAAATATATGGAATTTAGCAAATATAGGTGATGACTATATGTTGGTTTGTGTGTTGATGACAAGTGTTCAGATGAAGTGTGATAGTCTTTATTTTAGTAAGGAATACGAGATTTTTGTCTAGTTTTTCACTAGTCTTTGTTCTGGGGACTTTTTTTTCTTTGTTTGTTGTTGTTACATTGCTCATATCCCATTGATAATTTTCTTGATCTTTAGCTTCTTGGTAGCTACTGTTTGAGTTCCTGGAAAATATCAGGTACTGGTTCTGTAGGATACTTATATGCTCCTTTAAATTGGAAGCTGCCTTGAAGGCAAGGACTGCCATTTGATCACTTTGTCTTGGTGCTCATTATTGGCTCAGTAAGTAGTTGAAAAATGAAGAAAAGTCTGTCCCTGTACATCCTTCCTTTTCTCTGCCTTTGGTTCTATAGAGGTGGGTCAGGTTAATAACGTAGGTGCTAGTGTGAGTGGCACCTGGGTCCAAACCCATTTCTCCACTGAAGCTCTTCCATCTCCACTGAAAGGGACTCTGCATCCCATTAAATTAGTGCAGTTTCCTAAAACTAAAATGAGATGTTCCTACTTAACCCACTATAACTCATTATGTTTCTTTAGGAGAGGTTTTTGCAATATGTGGAAGCTCTGATGCTTTGGGAAACTGGAATCCTCAAAATGCTGTGGCTCTTCTTCCAGAGAACGAGACAGGTGAAAGGTAAGCATGGGCATGTCATAATACTGAATAATTGTGATATTCAGATTATAAACTTGGGGGTTTCTAAGATACCTTGGTATATTTTTCTTTTAATTTTTATCAAACTTATCACATATGTATAAAGAGTGAAGTCATTTTACAGTTTGCTGTGAAAAAACAAGTTCCTCTGTTTCTCAATTTCCACCTCGCAAAAAGTCATTTTCAACTCTTGGCTGTTGGCTGGTTCTTTTGATGCTTAATACCATATTTCTAAACAGGCTTATATTGTTATTTCTTATTTTAAAAAAAATTAAGGCATTTTTTTGCTTCTCAGTACTATTCTTGATAAAAGATCTAATTTTTGCTTTAGCTTATGAAATAATTTTCTTGAGACATATATTCTTTTAAAAGTAGCAGAGGGTGGAACACATCCTTAGAAATTTTAGCTAATGTAATGAAATAAGTTTACTACTGACATTAAATACAGCACTAAACTTAGCATGGGTGTGTTGGTGCATTGGAGTGGGGAAAGGAGGATCTGGGTGCCAGTTTCAGTTCCGCAGTTAGCTGTGATCTTGGGCACATCTCATATCTCTAAGCCTTGGTTCCTTTATCTGCATGGTAAAGGGGTTAGGATAGAATCAGTGTTGTCAGCAAAGGTGGTCCTTCTCTGTATGGATATTTTGAAGTGTTATGGATTGTCAGGATGTATGCGTGGGGGTAAAGGAAAGATGAGGATATTCTAAATAGTATACAAATACATGCAGTGCCCCCAGGGAGAAACATCAGATTAAATGATTGTTAAGCAGTGCTACTAAAAATGTGGCCTGTGGACTCAGTGCTAGACAAAAAACATTTTTTTATCAGTGCACGATGTGAGAAATACAAAGATTGAGAGCAAGCATTTAGAAATGTTTATGACAGTTTGACATTGCTGGGATACCCATGCATGTCATGGACTTATCTCATTGAACTGGGTACATCATAGACCAGAAGTATTGGTCATGGGACAAGTAGAGTAACACAAGTAAACAGAAACTGGTCCTTCACAGCAGACAGTTTGAGGAGCACTGATGGCAAAGCAGAGGGAAATAACAAGGAAAGTAAAACAATACCATAATGTAAGCTCAGGAAAAGAAAACAAAAAGCATACATAGAATACCCGTTTCTCTATTTGTCATTAGTGTGACACATTTTCTCAGCCAATTCTCTTCTGTTTTTATAAGTTAAGTTCTGTTGACAAATGATATTGGGATCACAGAAAAACGAGATGTTTATTCTCTTCTAGTGCCTATTTTTTCCTTGATTTGTGGATTAGTCACTCATGTCTGAAGTGAAACCTCATGTCTTTCTAAACTTGTTTACCTCTGCTCTGAACTCTTGAGCTGCCCTGTTACCTGTCTTAAGTCCATTCTAGCCAACCTGGTCAAAGTGATGTGAACAGAATGAGAACAGTTAACTTCTTAATTTTAAGGAAGCAGCCATTTTGACATCGCTGTACAATGAAGTATAATTGATTCATATATGGCAGATAAACAGTGCTTCACAAAGAGAAAGGAAGTAGATGACACAGTTGATATAAGCAGTTGATACAAGATGATACAAAAGGTAAACAAATCTGTTTGCCTGTAAACAACAGTCTCTTGGGGGTTTTTGGTTGGTTGGTTTGTTTTTGACAGCGTGCTGGATCTTAGTTCCCGGACCAGGGATTAAACCCTTCCTGCTGCAGTGAAAACTCAGAGTCCTAACCACTGGACCACCAGGAAATTCCCCAGTCTTGTGTTTTAGAACTGTGTTTCTTTGGGATTTCAGTGTACTCTGCATTTAAGTCCTCTGTTCCTCCTTTTCAGTCTCTTAAGTCTCTCTGTACCTACAGGTTTGTGGTGACAAGAGCTCTGTTGGAATTTTTTTCTTACAAACAATTTGAAGGTTGTGGTGTTATTTCCTAATAATGCAGAAAATGTGGGTCACTTATGATTTTATTTGCCCTTCTTGGAGATTTCATGGTATTTTTGTGGGGAGGATATTAGGGCAATTCAAAATTAGACAGGTGCACTAAACCTTCTCACTGCCCCTCTTTCCTGGTTTTTCTTCAGTTTCATCAGGTTACGTTCATTCTTGATGTCACTGAACAGTTCTGGTACATTTTTTTTTAAGTAATTTTATTTATTTATTCATTCATTCATTCATGACTGTGTTGGGTCTTTGTTGCTACACTCGGGCCTTCTCTCTAGTTGCGCTGAGCCGGGGCTACTCTTTGTTGTGGTGCGGTGGCTTCTCTTGTTGTGGAGCGTGGGCTGTAGGCCCATGGGCTCAGCAGTTGTGGCTCACGGGCTCTAGAGCACAGGCTCAGTAATTGTGGCGCACAGGCTTAGTTGCTCCGTGGCACGTGGGATCTTCCCGGACCAGGGATCGAACCCGTGTCCCCTGCATTGGCAGGCGGATTCTTAACCACTGTTCCACCAGGGAAGTCCCTCTGGTTCATTTATAACTTTGCTATATTTGCTTAGGGAAGTAAAGTAAAAAGACTCATTTTATTGCTCTCACCATCTGATCTTTTCATTTGGTGGTTCTTAACCAGGGGAGCACATTGGAATCACTTTAAAAAATGATTTAAAAAGCACTTTAACTGGTTTAAAGCACTTTAAAAGGGGGCTTTTAAAAAAATGCTGAGACCCTGCTCCTGTAAGATTGATAAATAGTGCATGAGAGAGGGGCCCCAGCACATTTTTAAAGCTTCCCACTAATTCTACTGTGCACATCTGGGGCTAGTTTCACATACTCTGGCTGGTTTTATGGGTGAAATAATACTGGAAATTTGCCTTTTTCTTTTTGGGTAGCAGAGATGGGAAATAAATTTCATCTCAGAGTTGGTAGAATCTGCCTGGAGCCCTGTGTTGAAAAGGATTCTGAGGCTTATCGGGGAGAAGTAGTCAGGGCACATGTTCCGAGCATTTAGGCTGTCCTTGTTGTGCAGCAGTGTTTCTCAACCAATCACATATGTCCAGTTTATCAAACTCCACGAGACAAAGCTCCACCCCAGACCTATGAAACCAGAGTTTCCCAGGGTGGAGCCAGGGCATATGTATTTTATTATTACCAGGTTAATCTGATTGTTGAAGCTAGGACCAGGGGTGACAGCTGGTTGTGGATATTTTGTTAGAAACCAGAATTGAGTAAGAGTGAGGATAATGCCCTGAGTCTGTCTTGGCAGAGCCAGGTGGGGAGCAGTGCTAGCCATCTGGTATCATGGAAGAATATTTGGAGCTGCCGTTTAGTCACTGAACTATTCATGCTGAATTAATGTTTGGGTAATGGTCTATGACATGGGCTCTCAAACTTGTGTTCATCATCAGAGTCACCTGGACACTTGTTAAATTACAGAGTGCTTGGGCCCTCCCCCAGAGTTTCAAATTCAATAGGTCTAGATGTGGCGTGAGATTTTTTTTGTTTGTTTGGCTGTATTAGGTTTTCGTTGCTGCATGCAGGCTTTCTTTAGTTGCGTTGCGCGGGAGCTACTCTTCATTGTGGTGCGCAGGCTTCTTATTGCGGTGGCTTCTCTTGTTGTGGAGCATGGGCTCTAGGTGCGTGAGCTTCAGTAGTTGTGGCATGCAGGCTCAGTAGTTGTGGCACATGGGCTTAGTTGTTTCGCGGCATGTGAGACCTTCCCGGACCAGGGCTCAAACCCCTGTCCCCTGCGTTGGTTAGGTGGATTCTTAACCGCTACGCAACCAGGGAAGCCCTGGCCTGAGATTTTGCATTTCTAACAAGCTCCCAGTTGATACTGATGGTCCTGGGACCACACTTTGAATAACATTGGCCTATGATTTGAAGCTAAAAATCAGTTATAATCATGAATTGTAGTGAATTCTTTCACTGTTGAGTCTAAGCTTTAGAATTAGCATTAGAATACGTAGAATGACATAGTTCAGAGGAAGACATTGAGTAAGATACAAGTACAAGTAAGATACAGACACTGATTGCTTGGCTAGGGAAATAGCCAGAGGCTGGGCAGGACAGAATAAGGGACAGTTGGGAACAGGCATTTAAGTTTGTGACCTTGGCCTCAAAGCCTCTTAGCAGCCATGTAACATCCCTAGCTAAGTGGAAAGTGAGAGGAGATTCAGAGGTCTGCACTGCTTGCCTTTTCTGTTTGGAATACTACTTCTCCTGCTTCTTTGTATGGCTCATCATTTAGGTCTCAGCTCAGACAGTTCGTTCTTGTTGAGATCTCCCTCCAAAACTTCTTGTCACCTCAGAAAGGTCAGCTAGCCCTTCCTATGTATGCTGTTTGCTTATATATTTGTCTATCCACATAAACAAGCAATCTCCTTGAAGATGGAGCTCTTTCTGCCTTATTCATCACTGTGTTCCCAGTACCTGGTTCAGATTAGGCCTGGAGTAAAATTTTGTGTAGGAATAAATAAATGGTATTGATCACAGACCTTACTTGAGGGGTTTTATGAATTAATGAAGACTTTATGAATTTTAGTTTGATACTGATGCTGCTACTTTAATTCTTTTTTCTCACAGCATGTTATGGAAAGCAACCATTGTACTTAGTAGAGGAGTATCAGTTCAGTACCGCTACTTCAAAGGGTGCTTTTTAGAACCAAAGGTATGTTTTCTTTATCTAGTTTCCAGTTTCTTTAGAAGACTTCTTTCAAAAGCAACTAACTTAAGTTTGGAAACATTAAAAGTAAAATGAGTTTGTTTAGACCAAATAAGGAAAAAAGAACTCTAGCTTAATAATATTTTAGTACCAAAAAGAAAGGAAGTAGCCTCTTCAGAGGCAAATAGTGTGTGCAATGGAATTTTTAAAAGACTAATAGTAAGTATGTTCTGCAATATTCTTATCATGAAATTGGTTTTAATGATAAGTGTTCTTGATAGGTGTGCATTTTCTATAACTTTTGTAAACTAGTTAGTAACCAGTAGTAAGGGTTTTTCTTTTTGTTTCATTTTTTTAATTCATCTGTGGTAAAGATATATTTAGAAGTGTATATAGCCAACTTTAAGTGAGTAACTTCGAAAAAATTATTTCAACGCAGCCATCTCTTAGTGGCTGCATTAACTCCTATCAAAACTGAAGTCATTCCTTTTAGATTTTTTTTCAGTGATAGTGTTGATAGACCAGGATCTTTTCTGAAGGCCTTTGGAATATCAGTTAGATCTAAATCTGCTTGCTCACAATGATTTATTTATTATTTTGGGAACATTTTCATATTTAGAAAAGTTGATTCTTTATTTTAAAGATACTTATTTGCTGAAAGGATTATTTTCCTTCAGATTTTTACCTTTGAGCACACTTTGGGTTGCATGTGAACAAGGGCTTAGGCAGGAGTCTAGGAAGCAAACATGGATTAGATCTTTTTAAAAATTTATTTCCCTTTGGGGTCCTTGAATACTTGTTACATGTAAAAAAAAAAAAAAATGCAAGCAGCCACTGTTACCTCAGTCTCTTAGCCACCATTATATAAAAGAGAAAAACTGACAAACCCACTTCAGCTGTCTTTTGCACCTATTACGTTTCTTATTCCAAGAATATATTGTGAATATACTCAGTAATTAAAATTAAATTACATTATAGTTGATCATTATGTTGGCTTATCTTGACAATAGTCTCACTTTAATGACTAAGGAAAAGATCATTTATTTGGCATAGGGGTTGTACATTGTGGCAAAGTTCTTTAGTATAAAGTGAACATTTGTGCAGAGTTATGTAGATCATAGCACTTGTGAGTTTGAAAGCATATTTGAGGATCCTGGTATGTGAAATTAACTAAATTTTACTTACGGGGGCATTTGGACAAGAAAAATCATGAGTCCTTTGGGCGTAGTTTCCTAAAGTAAGACTGTTGTCAACACAGGTCAAATTAAGCCAACCTACAGTATTTTCTCTTTTCATTGAAAATGTAACCAAAAGCAGCAAATCCTTCCAAAATGCCTTTTCCAAAAAATTGGCACGAAGTCTGCTTACAGTAAGAAACAAGTTTTTCCCCTTGTAATACTTGCAAAAGTTTACAGTATGTGTTGGTGAGTGTGTTTCTTTAAGTAGGTGCTCTGTATCGTGTACACATGTACCGTGTGATGCAGGGGCTGCCATGGTAAGTATGTTTTTCATGGAATAGAGTAAATAGCCACATAAAATCCCATGCATATGGCTAGAGGTTTTTTTTTTCCCACATGCCAGCTTAAAGTGACACTTCTTTTTAAAGTTGGTGGCGCTTTTTAAATGAATCATAATTTTTAATAGAAGTAATTAGAAACTTTGTCTCAATTGTGCATTGTCAAATGATAGAACTAATGTGCAAGGAATCTTAAATCGTGAAATGATGTAAATTATTGGAGTATATATTTTATGAATATAAAGAATGATTGGAAAGCAAAATGATTATGAAAGCATTGAAAAACTGAAATGGGTAATAAGGTTAATTTTACTGGGTCAAAAGTTTTAGGTTATCCAAGCAGTTGTAGAACCTAAGCTAAAAATCTTGTGATCTTGTCACTTGACCTTCAGAATTCAGCTTACTCATCTATAAAATGAAGGGTTTGAACTATTGATTTCTTACATCCCTTCCATTGCTAAAATTTTTCTATGAATAAAATTTTACCATTCATAATTTCTCTTCCGTAATTTGCTCTTTCTGGCATATTCCTTTTAGTTTAGAAGTTAAAGACTCTTGAAGTCCTTTTTCTCTTTAATTTCTCACAGCTGTATGTTCTTATGCTTTGTAGAATTAGAATAAGGTGTTAATATATTAAATTCTAAAATAATTTTTTACAGGTGACAAATATTATCTTATTTAAACATAGCAAACAAAAGTAGTAGATATTCCTGGAATGGAAACATTGCTGTGAGTCTGCAGATAACCCATTAATTTCATATCTTCACCAAAGATAATTTTTGAATTAATGTGTAATTTAAACATTTTTTAATCCATGTTCACCCCTTTTTATTTGTGGCTGGAATTAGGGATTGTTGTCTCATACTGAGATGTTAGCCACTTTTTAATTATATTGTCTTTGAAATTTTTCATTCATTTCAGTGAAATAGCTTATTTTTCAGTAACATCTGCTTTTAATTTTTACAGGTGTTAACATTCACTCATAATTAGATTCATTACAAATTCTTTTACCTTGTTCTTAATGTCCCTTGATTTTTATTTAAATCCTTTAACAAAAGAATCAGTCATCTGGTAGGCAGACAATTGTTTATTTTCGTAATAGCCCAGGTTGTCATTTTGTACAGTGGTTTCTTAATAAAATTCTTCTGCATGCTAAATACCCTCAGCTGTTAACTATGAATTTGAACCATCTGAGAGATGTATGTCGGCCTAGCCTTCTTTGCTTTACTCACTCCTAAGTGACCGTTTTTCTTCCTGGTCTTGTTAAAAATAGTGATTTTTAACTAACTGGTTCTGGCCTCTGACATAGATTAAAAATTCAGAGCCCCTTTCACATGGGCATTTTTTTTCCATTTTTTTCAAAATCGTAGAAAGGAAACAGTGAAATTTTTACAGTTTACGCTTAACAGTTTTTATGATATTTGAAAGCAGTGATATTCCATGATAGTGATAGTTTTGCTTGGTGGTCTGTTAAAAACAGTCTACCTCTTATATAATCTTGTTTCTTTTTCTCAGTGCTTGATATAGCTGAGTGATGTCAATCAATAACTGTTTAAGAAAGCAGTCATTATGACTTTTTTGTAGAAACAGGTTTTTTGTATGAGAAACATTCCAGCAATCTTCTGATTTAATTACATGCTAAAATGTGAAATAACTCTACCAGTCCTGTTAGTGGAGTACTGTCTTGGACTGATATTGTTACTTTTGTCTCCAAAGTGCTTAAAATTGTGGCAGTCTTTTACAGAACGGAACTCTTGTTTTTTGCCTAAGATCTTGAAGAATGACTTACTGCATTTAGCATATTAAAAAGGATTGCATGTTTTGGAATCATTGCTAAGATCTTTAATTTCCCAATGCTCAGGTGTTAAGGTTTTTTTTTGTTTTAAAGAACATTGGTAAGCTAAAATTTAAGATTACCTACTAAAGTTTAATAAAGTAGTCACAACAATTTTGGAAATTCAGTGTGTTTTAAAACTTGGTTCATTTGTCAATATTATCACATTTTATGTACCAACCATGAATTTGTAGTGTGAACGCCAGTAGACACAATTATAAGCCATCTGTTGAATTGACCCTTTGGACTGCTCCTCAAGACTCCATTCTGTTCAAGCCTAGTTAGCTTTATGCTATGGTTACTGGGTTTGTAAACAGGAGTGGAGTTTTAAAAATTACTGCTAAAATATGTTCCCTCTCAAGTGTTTAATCCACAGGACTATTCTTACATGATTAAGTATAGATACTGTAATCAACACTTTTTGTGAAATTCCCCTGATACCTGAATTAAAACAAAAACTTAAAACAAAAACAAAGTCTCTCCTTTCTTCTACCCACTTTTAATCCCTGCTGATATTTACTGTTATGTTCATGGCACCCTTTCAAGTCACATTTGATTAGTAACTTTTATAAGAATATGGATCTACACCACTTTTGTAGCAAAGAGGATTTTTTTTTTTTTTGAGGGGAGTGCAGGGGACATGGGAGGGGTGGAAGAAGGGAATAGATTAGTTATTTCTGGTTGCCCATTATTGCTAAGAAACATTCCTATTTTTATTATATACATTTGTATCTTTTGAGGGTTAGAAAGTTTGATGTGTGAAAACAAATTCAAAAAAGTGACAGCAAAAAGTTATAGTAAAAAACATCTAGCAGATGCAGGATCAGATGTTTCTTGTTTTTTTAGCGTAATTCACCATATTTTAAGATTAGTACTTTCACATTTACATTTTTAAAAATGTCTACACAGTTTATTATCAATTCACAAGTGAACCCTTATAACAAGGATGTATTCAGCTAGAGAAAATGAGTTCCTGTATTATCCCAGGATTAAGGAATTGAATGTATATCTAATGCAATTTTAGTTTTCAATCTGCAAAAGTTTGCAAGTTTTAAAAAAAGATTTTAACCTCTGGTTATTTTAAATGACAGAATTATGTCTTGCCTAATTTGTTACATACTTATTTGTTATCATTTGGCTCATTTGTTATTAAATAAAATCAATATTGAAATCCTATAAAATGTTATAGAAGAGTATTTAATGTCATCTACAGATGTAATAAAGAGAGAAGCTTATATGTTCCAGACTTAAGAGTATATATGTGCCTAGACAAGGGTTTAAAGATAAGTGAAAATATTGATAGTGATTATCCCTAAGTAGTGTGATAATGGGTGATTTTTGTTTCTTTTTGCTTCTCTGTATTTTACTAAATTTCTTCAGAAGAAGAAAAAAAAATACCTTGTAAGGATATAGTTTGAAAATTTTCTTTTAAAATATGTATTTAAGGATTGTATTTTGGCACATAAGTTTAATTAGACAAGTGTAGGGTTTTTTGTTTTGTTTTAAATACTTCAAGGAAAATTAGGAAACACTTCATATACTTCAGTACTTTAGGAGCACACAAGAGAATCCTTGTGGTAGTTCATTCTTGCGTTTAAATTGCTGTAGACATTATCAACAATACATAAAACTTTATTTTCTTTTTTAGTAAGAGAATTTGATAACAGAAGACAGTATTAAAATTTTTCACACTGTATGAATTTATAAACTTTAAGGCAGTAAGAGTAAAACTGGATGTTCATTCCCCTTTAATCAAACTTGTTCTTCAGATTTACCCATGCATGTGTCCTTTCCTAAAGGAAAGGGCTTCCTGTGCTCCTTAGAAACACTGGTTACTAAAATACGAGAATCTGATATTCTTCCTGTTACCTACTTACTAGTTAAATATATGTAATGAAGGACTTAATTATGCCCTCTAGTTCCTTGAGTAACTTGTGATAATTGATCTTGAAGTATTTGTTCTCAGTATTTCTACTATCAGAGAGTTTAGGCTTTTTCCGAACACTTGAGGAGTTACTTCAATCTTCCAGTAATACTTCATTGACTTCCGACATACCAAACATAAAGTATATTTGCTGTTAACTTTAACTTACGACAGAGTATCAGTTAAAGATTAAAACTGAGTATTGTAGGCAGATTTAAGAATGGGTTTTAAATGGTTTTATTTGCCAGTTCATCTTATTTTTGTTTACTGCCTCACCCTCATTTTCTTCCAGCATTCGTCATGTTTTTTGACCTGGTACATTCCTGATTTTTCGCATATAATATTGATATTAACAAGATGAATCTCTTGGTTTCATAATTAGTATAAGACTTAGGCCACAAACATCTAATGGCATCATGGGTAGAAAATAAGATACAAGAAATTATTGCAGACGTTTAACTTTTAAATTGCAGACTATCGGTGGTCCATGTCAAGTCATAGTTCACAAGTGGGAGACTCATCTACAACCACGATCAATAACCCCTTTAGGTATGGGCATTAACTGCATCTGTTTGAGGCATATGCATAAAGTTACTAATATGCTGCACAATGGCTTAGTGGGATTTAATAAATATTTATTTTAAAGTTTAAGGTCAATGCATTGTCAGTACTACAAGTTTCACTGAGCATATCATGGGTCTTACTTTCAAAACTAAACAGTTCTTAATTGCCTTTCTTCATAAACTTTATTAGAAATGCTTGCCTAGTTATTTTTAATTTCTTGAATTAGATGGGTTTATGGTGGAATATATATTTATATTTGGAGTAGTTACAAAAGTTTATAAAATAGCATTTTTTTTAACTGAGCATCCATCCGTGGCTTTGATATTACTTGCTCAGAGAACTTAGAACATTTGAGGAAAGAATTAATCCAAAACAATGATTCTTACATTTTTAACTTTGAATAGTAATAGAATAAGTTATTCTATTTGTGTGTGTTTTTTAAACTAGTAAATACTTGAATAAACTTGTATGAATGAATTCAGATTTCTTGGTTGTAGCAGACATTTTCCCCCAATACCCTGCTGGCTATGTTAAAGTTGCTACTCAGATAATTTTTGTTTGTTTGTTTGTTTAAACGTTATTTAGTTTTCTTGTGCCTAAAAATGGCATTTCTCTTCATACAAGTATTTTTGAATTTCCTTTTCCATACTGAGATTAAAATTTGAAGTTCTTTTCACATACATTAAATTACCTACTTGGTTTCATCTATAAATTGACTTAGTGCTGAAAACTCTGTTTTAGTTTCCAGAGAAAATTAGAATTTAAAGAATAAATGGCTTGTTATTTACTAGCTTAGATTAGAAAGTAGTGAGAGATTCTGCTTTACCCTGTATATAGCAAGGACACATCTTGTTTAAACAGCTATCTCATTCCATCCTCTTTATTGGATTTTCTTTTTGTATATACATTTTTGTAATACATTTTTGATAGTATATTTAGAATTTTTATGTAGTGTACTTTAGAATTAAAAGAGTGCCATACTGAGGTTGGAAATTATTAGGAATTGAATATTTAAAAAATTGCATTTTGAAGCATCTTGCAGTTAAATATATTTTCTTATTTTGAGAAAGTAGGATGATTTTGTTTCTGGTCTTTTTAATAAATGTATTTTATACTTTTGGAAAATAAAACTTCTGAACTTAAGAACTGTGTGAAATATACCAGAGAATCTTTATTGGGAACTGTCACACTTATTTTAACAAATTCAGGTTTATGTTTAAAGTAAACTGGGAAAGGAAATAGCAGGGAAGATAATTAGTATTTTACTCAGAGGGTGGGGCTTAACAGCTTTTCTCATTTAGTTGAAATTTCTGTTAGGAGGCAATGTGCAAACACTTACTTTTTGGTAATTCCTCATAGCTCTATATATACAGGTAAGTTTATGCTGTTTAAAAAGCTTTTAGCTGGCTATAGAGAATAGTTGGGGTTTGAGGAGCATTACATTTTAGGTAAGTTCAGAATACGCACTACGTAAGAATAAGCATTTTAATTGTGCCAAGACCTTTGGTTTGAAAAATCAACCAGGAGATATTGTTGTCCAGCAACTTGTCAGTCTCATGCATTGGTTGGTATAAACATTTGTCCCAGTGCCTCTAGAGCACCTCTCTGAGGAGTTTTCTTTCTCTTCCTTACAACATTGTGAATAATCACCATGAATATAAGAACCATTATTGTTTGATAGCCTCCTTAAAAGGGATTTCTTTATTGAGGGCTACAATAAATATGCTTATTCACTTTGGGCTGCTTTTAAATTCTAAATTAATTTTTTTAAAAATCCTTAAGGTAGGTAATTTCTCAATTGTTCATTCGGTATATACATCATGAATTTTAACTAGATTTTCTATTTTCCTTCAATTTTAGAAAGTGAAATTATTATTGACGATGGACAATTTGGAATCCACAGTAAGTGAGACTGACTTTTGAAAATTTTTATTCACATGGTTGAGATGTTACCTTACATTTCATTAGAAACAGCACAGGGAAATATGACAGTATGATATTGAAAATAGAGACTAGAAGACTAGATCCAAAAAACAAATGCATTCTGTTAAATAATAGTTTCCAGTATTATTATTATTATTTTGGGCCATGCCACGTGACTTGTGGGATCTTAGTTCCCGAACCAGGAGGATTGAACCCACACCCCCTGCAGTGGAAGCAGAGTCCTAACCGCTGGACTGCCAGGGAATTCCCTCCAGTATACTTCTTATGCTTTAAAATTTTATTTATTTTTTAGTTTTTATTTGGCTGTTGACTTTAGGTATATGAATTAATATAATCAATTTAAAAGTATTGTACTTAACTGTTACTATATCATCACTTAACACTACTATGTTTGAAAATGATGTTAATTGTTCTCAACATTTAAAGTGTGAAATGTTACTCATAAGCTATGTTTGTGCATTTTGTGTTTGTATGTGCATTTATAGTAAAATCAAGATTAAGTAGCAGGATGTTCTAGTAATTATGGCTGAGTATTTAAACAATTAATTTACAGTGGAATATGCATTCATATACTTTCTGCATCAGTAAATACTTTATCCTAAGGATTCAAGTTTTTTCTTCAATGACTGGAATTCTCACAGTGTATCAGCATTATCATGCTAAACTGCATTTTCATTTTAGATACTATACTGTAGGAGTCAAAAGGTGTAAAGGGGGTGGACAGAATGTGTGCTTGCATTGACTGTGAACCAGAGATAATTGCTCATAACCAGTTTGCATTCCTGTTGAGTACAGGAAGGAATAGGGCCTGAATGTTTTGGTTGTGGTTTTACTAAGTACATATGTTTATCCACTTTAGAAATGTACATGCTTTTGCAGTATTTGGGCAGGAATTTAACTTATTTTTCTTGATTTTGTTTGGGATTATTTATATCACATCATAAGGTAGTCTAACATACTCGAATAGTTTTATTTAGTATTTTAGAGACTACACAAAATTTATGCTACATGTTTTGGAGAGCTTTTTTAATGGAGAAGTTGTTTTCTCATTTCTTCAACTGTAATGATGACATTATATCCTTCTATTATATGTTAGTTACTATGCATGGTTATAAACGCATGGCATTTCTTTCGTCATCTGTTGCTGTTGTCATCATCTTCCTAAATTCAGCGTTAGTTGGCCTTCAGGATAGAAAGCCATTTCTCCAACTCTGTCCATTTCTGAAAACAGTTTAAAATTAAGAGATGGTATCTCTTCATGTATGAAATTTGATAGTTATGAAATCATACCTAAGGAGAAAAGCTTCTTGATTTTTTTTTTTTTTTTGAAGTTCTCTTGATGAAGAACTTAGGTCCAAAACAGTTGTCAGCTCCCTGGTATTTATGAAAATGTTATTACCTTTGTTAGTAAGAAACTTCAAGTTAAACAGTGCTAACAGTGTTATCACAATCATGCAGTTTATCTATGGCAGAATATGTAAACAGAGAATACATTTGTTTTGTTATTACCACCTCATATCTACGCGGCCAGCACTAGTGGAATAACTAGTTTCAGCTGAATATTTCATGTGAAACTTTGGAAGTGTAGTAGTGATCCACTGCCAGTGGAACAAATGCTAGGTGAGAAGCCATCTTGCAATATGTATTCTTTCTGAGATAGATTTGTATTACTTCAGTAATATATTCAACAAGAGTATTTTAATTTACTTTAGTGCTAAAGTTTGGCTAGTTGTTAATGTTCATTTAACTTTTCCCTCCTACTTGATATAAAAGTTCTTTTTCAATGACAAGTAAGACTACTTATATATTTGCTTTGGAGAGAAATACCAGTGATAGATAACCTGAGTATATTAAACGGAATGTGAACTAGAATTGTCAATATATATTGTACTTATTGGATTGGCTTTAAAAATATGTATATTAATTACTGTTCTTCATATTTACTTTGCCAGATGGTATTGAGACTCTGGATTCTGGATGGCTGACGTGTCAGACTGAAATCAGATTACGTTTGCATTATTCTGAGAAACCTCCTGTCTCAATAACCAAGAAAAAATTAAAAAAATCTAGATTTAGGTATGACCATGTGTATTTGTTACTTAGCCTATTTATTTTCACTAATGGTGTAGATTTCTGATCCATCTGGTTATAGCCTTTATGTGTATAAACTAAGAAAATAACACACAGATAATGTCACATTTTCTAATAAATGCGGTGTCTTGTGAGAGTGAACTGCTTCCCTGCCTGAAGATTGCTACAGTTAAATGTACTTATGTTAGTCTTAATCTCCAAATTGGAAACAAGAAAATTTTGTTTTTACTTAGATAAGTGATTTCTAGGCTTACTATCTTTGTAGTTTCTACCATTTAAAATTTCTTAGTGTAGCAATAAATATTTTGTTTTAAAATTGACATAACGAAATGATTTTGAGCTAAATGAAGGGAGAATGGCATGAACAGAGAAAAATGATTGTTGGAAATATACTTCAGTGTCCTAAATTTTCCGGTGGCTTGAAAACGAGAAACTTTTCCGTTAAGAAGGTCACAGTTACCATAGCAGTTCCAGGTTACTTTAATTTTAATCTTAATTTAAGAAGATTTAGGTGTCAAGCTTTGTATAAATAACAGAATAGTAAGTAACTTAATTTTTCTGTAATGTCACCATGTATATGTGGGGGTTTTTTTGTGTTTTTTTTTTTGTGGTACACGGGCCTCTCACTGTTGTGACCTCTCCCGTTGTGGAGCACAGGCTCAGGACGCGCAGGCTCAGCAGCCATGGCTCACGGGCCCAGCCGCTCCGCGGCATGTGGGATCTTCCTGGACCGGGGCATGAACCCGTGTCCCCTGCATCGGCAGGCGGACTCTCTACCACTGTCCCACCAGGGAAGCCCTACCATGTTATATCTTTGAGTGAACTGATTTCTCAACGACAGAGGCAGCCCTATCATTTGAATTTTTATAACTTTGGGACTGAGAGTTCTAAGTCTTGATACGTTATGCACCTTTTTCTGACAAAATGTCAGGGCTGGGTTGAAAGGACCATTTTCAGTAACTGAAGTAATTAATAGTAATACTTATTATCTTCAGAATAAAATTGATAATGATGTTGCAGTTTGTAAATCCATAAATGTTTTACAATAACTGCTGAAAATATTATAGTACTTACCTATACCAGTAATAAAATACATAAGGGAAAGGGTGGGTAACACTTCACAGCCCTTTCCATTGGCTATTCTGTGAGTAAAGAGTGTTGGGTGTACCTTGCCTCTGTTCATTAGCTTTTCTAGGCCTCTGCTTTGCTTCTGAAAAACCTAGGTAATTGGACCACGTGGCTGATCTGCAAGATCCATTTGATCGCAGAGATTCTCTAACCAGTTAGTCATAAATAACTGAATATTTTATTTACATGTTAAAAGAAGCAAATAAATTGTGTTAACCGCTGTAAAGTGTTTTATTAGCATAAGACCTTGAAATAAAGGTAGCAGTAGAAGATAAAGCCTTGGTTGGTTGGGCTTATTAGGATTTATTTTTTCTTTGACTATAAGAAATTAATAGAGGGAATTCCCTGGCAGTCCAGTGGTTAGGACCCTGTGCTTTCACTGCAGGGAGAACAGGTTCGATCCTTGGTTGGGAAACTAAGATCCTGCATGCTGCGGTGTGGCCAAAAAAAAAAAATTAATAGATAATTAATGGGGTTCTGATTGCATTGTGCATGCATCCTGAGTCCTGTACTGTTCTTGTTTATATAGTGATTGATTATATTATTGTATTGCTTAAGCTTAAACTGGAAGATTTTTATAACCATACTTAGTTGGGCTCTACAAATTAAGTGACTGATTCCTACTGAAATAATTGTGCATAGCTAGAAACCAATGTTGTTTTGACCATCTTTTTCCCCCAAAATTCATATTATCAATAGGTTAAGCCTTCAGTGGCTAGAAAATAAATTTATCTGCAGGTTTATCAGGACTTTTAAAAACTTAGCAACAGCATTTAAATTTTAAATAAAACACTAGACATGATGTTTTATCTCATTACCACCACATTTTCAACAACACAAGTTTCTCTTTCGCTTGATTCCACCAGAACTTGGAAAGCAATGTTACTTATGATAGACTATAACATTTATATAGCTATTTGAGTAAAACCATTAATGTTTAGTTCATTTAGAACTAAATTCTTTCATAGATCCCTTTAAACTTGATTTTTTTGGGGGGGCATAGATGCACATTGCTATTTGTAGGTTAGCCTTTTTTTGGGGGGGGGGGGGGCTATGGCACGCGGGATTCTAGTTGCCTGACCAGGGATCGAACCCCTGCCCACTGTTTTGGGAGCGTGGAATCTTAACCACTGGACCACCAGGGAAGTCCCTGGAATAGCCATTTTTAATCTTCCATTCCTTCCTTGCTTGTTCATTACTATCCACTTGTGGTCGCTTTTCATATGTCCTGGTAGAGAATGTTTGTTCCTTCAGGCTGACCAACAAAATCAGTTGTTCAGAACTGTTCCTAAAAGTTTGGAGAGAAGAGATGATCATTTTTGTTTGGATTATTAAAGTGGTGCTGCTTTTGGTTTTACAGTATGATTACGCAACATTATTACTAATTGAATAACCTGTGTTCATATCCCCTCTGGAAGGTTTCAGAGTGTGTGCCTATGAGGCAAGTCTGCACGGTGGTTGAAGGCAGCAGCGTCATTCGGAGAGAGCAGGCCTCACTAATACAGTTCTGTTACTTGTATTATTAAGTGGATCTCATTTAAATCTAGAATGAAAAGTTTTCCTAGCGCAGCTGTATTCTGTACAATAATGTTGCTTCTACATCACTGGTATTAAAGTTGTTTAATCTATGTACATTCTAGTTGGTGCAAGAAATATTCTAGAATTGAGTTGACTGTTTGGCATTACAAGTGCTGTGTGCAACTAATCGCTTCTCATTGGGAGTAAACTAGTCTTTGTGACCCAATAGCTTGGGTAACTTGTATTTTGTTTTCATTGCTGTGGAGTCTGTAAGAGTTTTAGACTCTTGGTTTATTTTTTTATTCATTTGTTTCATTAAAAAGGTACATACATATAAATATACATACATAAAAACCATGAATACATGCAAATATATATATTTAATACGATAGTTTTCTTTAATGATGTACTGTTCACAAAGTACGTGGACTCACTATGGTGAGAAGAAAGAGGAAATTTAAAAATTTACAACTACGAACTCTAACAGTCTTTTAATGCACACTAACAGAATATGGTTCAAATTTGTACTTGTTTTATATATATATTTGTGAAACTTCTCATAAGAAATTGAGATAGCCAATTATAAATGGATAATAGTAAATGCCCTTTTAGATTCATTTTAAAAAACCTAAAGAATTAATGAAAACAGCCTTAGGCATAATGAGCATTTATCTCATTTTAATACTTTGCAGAAATGTGTGGAGATAAAAAAATCACTATTTTATAAAGTATAACTAATGCCTTAACCTGTAGTATGTGTAGTCTGCGTAATATTTTTATTTGAGGGTTTAGCATATACAAGGAGCATTTTTAAATTTAATGTTTTGGTAACATTTATATGGATTTTCCTTCGTTTTCACTTTTTGCATTTCATTATTTTTTCCTTTTATGTAGGGTAAAGCTGACACTAGAGGGTCTGGAGGAAGATGACGATGATAGGGTATCTCCCACTGTTCTTCACAAAATGTCCAATAGTCTGGAGATATCCTTAATAAGCGACAATGAGTTCAAGTGCAGGCATTCACAGCCGGAGTGTGGGTATGGCTTACAGCCTGATCGTTGGACAGAGTATAGTATACAGACAATGGAACCAGATAACCTGGAACTAATATTTGATTTTTTTGAGGTGAGTATATTTCACTGAGAGGGGTGAGAGACAACGCAGACTAGAGCTTATTTTTACATATGCTTTGATTTTTATCATAGGTTAATTTGTATAAATGCATGATTCATACAACTTTTTAGATGTTACTCCGCTATACATGTTAGCAGATTTTAAAAACGCAAGAGTTGACAGATTCAGGTACTATTAAAATTATAATTGAGAACTTCAGAATTGATGTTTTCAATAATTTTTCTTTGTCTTTAATTTTTGTCAATTTGATTACTATGTGTCTCGGCATGTTTCTCCTTGGGTTTATCCTGCCTGGGACTCTCTGTGCTTCCTGGACTTGGATGGCTATTTACTCTCCCATGTTAGGGAAGTTTTACACTGTAATCTCTTCAGATATTTTCTCGGGTCCTTTCTTTCTCTTACCTTTCTGGGACCCCTATAATGTGAATGGTGGTGCATTTAATGTTGTCCCAGAGGACTCCTGGGCTGTCTTCATTTCTTTTCATTCTTTTTTCTTTATTTTGTTCCGTGGCAGTGAATTCCACCATTCTGTCTTCCAGGTCACTTATCCGTTCTTCTGCCTCAGTTATTCTGCTATTGATTCCTTCTAGTGTATTTTTCATTTCAGTTATTGTATTGTTCATCTCTGTTTGTTTGTTCTTTAATCTTCTAGGTGTTTGCTCTTTAATTCTTCTAGGTCTTTATTAAACATTTCTTGCATCCTCTCGATCTTTGCCTCCATTCTTTTTCCGAGGTCCTGGATCATCTTCACTATCATTATTTTGAATTCTTTTTCTGGAAGGTTGCCTTTCTCCACTTCATTTAGTTGTTTTTCTGGGGTTTTATCTTGTTCCTTCATCTGGTACATAGTCCTCTGCCTTTTCATTTTGTCTATCTTTCTGTGAATGGGGTTTCATTCCACAGGCTGCAGAATTCAGAATTGATGTTTTAAATCAAGACCAGATGTCTTGATGTCTGTGTCTATTCTAAATATAAATGAATTGTATCCAGAGGAGCTTCCAAGGATAGAGAGAAGTGCAGGCTGTGTAACTTTTGGTGGCAAACTGATGTAACTAGCATGATTGAGTCCTTTATGACTGAAGTCTGTGGTTTATCGAAGCATTTTATAAGAATTCATTGTAACAGTGGACCCATTTTTGCAACTTTACTTGATAGTATAAATATGTAAGAAAAAATAGTTGCTATGAAAATTGTGCCAGGTTATTCAGAGTCTGTGCTGCCAACTTTCCAGAGCTGCTTGTGCCACTTTACACTAGAGCTCTCTGCTTATGGGCTGTTCAGCTGCTCCTCACGAATAACACTGGGTCCTCCCCTAAGGTCCTGGCTCTTTGGTGTTTCCACTCTCATTTCCACTAGATTAGAGTTTAGCTTTTTGAGAGTAGGGAATATTCCTTGCCCAACAGTAGCACCTAGCCACTGTTTCTTAAAATAGCAAAATTCAGGATGGATTAGAATCCAGTAAGTAACACTTATAATAAAGTTATAACCTTATAATTAGATCTTGCCTAATTAATAAGATCTGGGAGACTTTTATTCTAAAAATATGAGGTTTTGGTTGAACATTTCCTTGTTCTTTTAGTACCTACCTCTTAATAATCTCTCGAGCAGCCTAACTTCCCTTTCATTTGGTTAGCAGTTTTGGAAATACAAATTTATTCATAGACTAGGTGGATGAAATATGCTGTATAATCTCAAAGTTGAGTATTTGGTGTCCTATCCCTCTGTGTCATCTGTGTAGATGCATTTTTAAAGAATAAAATATACATTAAAAGTCACTACAGGTATATCTTAGTCCTGGAATGTAAAAGTACTTAGAAACTTTCAGTCTGAGCTTTATATTCGCCTAATACATGTTAGAGTATCAGAAGTGCAAATCAACAGTTTTGATCAATAAAGTAACACATAAAATCTTAAATATACTATATACTAAATATCTTTATATACTAAAAGAAAATGTGTTACTCATTACAACAAAGCTATCTAAAGTACCTGAATATAAATTTGGTTGTGTTTCATACTGATCTTCCTCCATAGATTCTGAGTTGATTTTAAAGGATGTCTTCTGATCTTTAAATGGAAAATATTGAAGTATAAGAATTTGGGTTATTCTTAACCTCATTTTTCAGGAAGATCTCAGTGAACACATAGTTCAGGGCGACACTCTTCCTGGACATGTGGGTACAGCGTGCCTCTTATCATCCACCATTGCAGAGAGTGGGAAGAGTGCTGGAATCCTAACTCTTCCCATCATGAGCAGAAATTCCAGAAAAACAATAGGCAAAGTGAGAGGTAAGCCTGGAGAAGCAGGGTGACCCTTTACAAATAAGCAGATTAAGTTAGGATTTCAATTAGTTTCAAATTGAGCTTTTGAGAATGGTAAAGAATTAATAAGTTGTTTTAGAATATTAACAAATACAATAACAATAAAGACGTATCTAATTTTCTGGAAGCTTTAATTTGAATGCGTTTTGACTTGATTTCTTTCTATTTGATCGATTGATAAAGCTGTTTTGAGTGGTTTTTAAGTGTAATTGAGCTCATCATAGCCTTTTTAATTGTCTTTATTTCCCTTCCCCCTTTTTTCATATGAAAGTTGACTATATAATTATTAAGCCGTTACCAGGATACAATTGTGACATGAAATCTTCATTTTCCAAGTATTGGAAGCCAAGAATACCATTGGATGTTGGACATCGAGGTGCAGGAAATTCTACAACAACTGCTCAGTAGGTTGAATATTTGAGTAGTACTAGCATTTGGTAGCTCATGCTTGATAAGGTTAAATAGGTTTGACCAACTAAAAGGTCAAACGATCCTTTTAATTATTACCCTGGGATTTAAATGTAATTTGGTAATTGGGGTTTCCAGTTCAAATTAATTAGAGACTAACTCTCTTGTAAGATTCTGGTCAGTCTTTTTAGTATTCTGCTGAATTGATGAGAGAGACATTAAAACTAGAAAGCCAGGAGGGGAGAGCTTGATGCAGTCAGCCTGATGATATCAGTGTGTCTGTGCTGTGGTCCTGACTTTCAGCATGTTGTTCTCTCCGGGTCTTAGTTTCCTCACCAGTTCTCAGTACAGTTTCCGTTCTTTCACCCTGTTGGTGTGTCTGCCTTTTTCCACCCTTCCCTGGTCTGCCAGTATCAAGTCACCTGAGGCTTCAATGCAGGGAGCAAGTTTCTCCACTACTTCATGCCCATTGCAAAGGATTGTTTTCCTTAACTGGTCACCTCACTTGGGGAGGTATGGGGTGGTATAGGATATATCTGTATTCAGCTTGTAAATACCTAAAATTGTTAGAGCTTGATTTATGGAATGAATGCACACACCAACCAAGTCATGGTCACAGTCTTATTTTGGGGATGGCAAAGTTAGCCTCAAAATAGAGAATAAGTACTATGTCCATTGTTTAAAATGTAGTTGACTTCTTTACTAAATTTTTTTTTTCTATAGTAATGATAACTATATGTCTATATATTTCTTTTCTTTCAGGCTTGCTAAAGTTCAGGAAAATACTATTGCTTCTTTAAGAAATGCTGCTAGTCATGTAAGTGAATCTCTCTTTCTTTAAACAACTTTGGACTGATGGTCCAAAGGTAGAAAAGTAGAGAAATGTAGGCCTGGAGAGCCTCCTTCAGTCTGCATTAATAGGTTAAAAGGGAGAATATTTATGCTTTTTCTGAATATATTTCTAAGTGAAGGTAAAGTATTTCTAGGCATTTTTATTTAGATTCATGGTGAAGATTGAAGTTAATGGAATCCTAAGCATCCTCTTAAAAAATTAATTAATTAATTTGAAGTATAGTTGATGTATATTATATAAATTACAGCTATACAATATAGTAATTCACAATTTTTAAAGATTATTCTCCATTTATAGTTATTATAAAATATTTGCTGTATTCCCCATGTTGTACAATATATCCTTGTAGCTTATTTTAAACCTCATTGTTTGCCCCCTACCCCTTTATTGCCCCTCCTTCCACCTTCCCTCTCCCCACTGGTAACCACTAATTTGTTCTCTATATCTGTGAGTCTGTTTCTTTTTTGTTATATTCACTCGTTGTTATGTTCTTTAGATTCCACCTAAGTGATGTCATACAGTATTTGTCTTTCTCTGACTTATTTCACTTAGCATAATACCCTCCAAGTCCATCCATGTTATTACAAATGGCAAAATGTCACCCTTTTTCTGTGGTTGAGCAGTATTCCATTGTGTGTGTGTGTGTATGTACACACACACACACACACACACACACACACACCTTCTTTATCCATTCACTTAGGTTGCTCCCATATCTTGGCAGTTGTAACTAATGTGCTGTGAACATTGGAGTGCATATGCCTTTTCGAATTAGTGTTTTTGTTTTCTTTGTATACTCTGGAGTGGAATTGCCGGATCATATAGTAGTTCTGTTTTTAATTTTTTGAAAAACCTCCATACTGTTTGCCACAGTGGCTACACCAGTTTACATTCCCATCAACAGTGTAGGAGGGCTCCCTTTTCTTTACATCCTTTCCAACATTTGTATTTGTGTTCTTTTTGATGATAGCCATTCTGACAGTTGTGAGGTGATAACTCATTGTAGTTTTGATTTGCATTTCCCTAATGATTAGCGATGCTGAGCATCTTTTTTTTAAAAAAAAATTTATGTATTTATTTGGTTGCACCAGGTCTTAGTTGCAGTAGGCAGGCTCCTTAGTTGTGGCATGCATATGGGATCTAGTTCTCTGACCAGGGATCGAACCTGGGCCCCCTTCATTGGGAGCACGGAGTCTTATCCACTGCGTCACCAGGGAAGTCCCTGAGTATCTTTTCATGTGCCTGTTGGCCATCTGCATTTCCTCTTTGGAAAAATGTCAGTTCATTTCTTCTGCCAGTTTTTTACTTGGGTGGTTTGTTTTTTTGATGTTGAGTTGCATAAGCTTTTTATATATGTTGGATATTAACTCCTTATGAGTCATAATCACGTGCAAATATTTTCTCCTATTCAGTAGGTTGTCTTTTCGTTTCATTGATGGTTTGCTTTGCTGTGCAAAAGCTTTTAAGTTTAATTCTGTCCCATTTGTTTGTTTTTTAAGCATCCTTTTTTTTTGAGATAACATTTTAAGTGTTTGAGGCATGAAAAACATTCCGCATTAAGCACTGCATTTCATCAATTGAATTACTATGCTTATTTAGATACTCACTTTGGAAATAATGTTTACAGAAGGATTTGATAGTGATTTTTTTTTTTTTTTTTGCGGTATGCGGGCCTCTCACTGTTGCGGCCTTTCCCGTTGCGGAGCACAGGCTCCGGACACGCAGGCTCAGTGGCCATGGCTCATGGGCCCAGCCGCTCCGCGGCATGTGGGATCTTCCTGGACTGGGGCACAAACGCGTGCCCCCTGCATCGGCAGGCGGACCCTCAACCACTGCACCACCAGGGAAGCCCTGATAGTGATTTTATGTAACACTTTTTGAAGTCTGTCAGTTTGCTTCCTGTATACCAACTTGATTATGTTGAATTTCTTAACTCCTTTTATGTAATTATTCAGAGATAGTCCTTTTTTCTTTTTTCAGCACCTGAAACTTGACATTTTTAATCAAGAACCTGCATTATTTCCCCCCACATTCCACTGTACCTCAAGTTAAGCCTCATGTTCTCAAGTTAAACTAAGGGAAAAATGGAGGAACATCTCATTTCATTTTGTTTTTTTTTCCCAGTGTCCTCCACATGCCTTAAACTTAGCCTTTTTTAAAATAGTTCACCAAATAAATTTGATTTGTCATATGTTTAACTTTATCACTTATATGAGCAAACATCTATTCTAAGACATACTTTTTTCATATTTTAATATCTCTGAAATTGAGATAGTTTTACAGCTGTTTTAGCTTGTCATGGTTTGATTGGCATTGTTTTTTCTCCCTCTTAGTGGTATATAAAATAATGATGCATTTTATATTTCATGACATATTAGATTGATTATCATAATTATTTTGATATTTAAAAATGTTAATAGTGGATAGTTCTGTTTTTGTATTGAAAGGATATTAAATCTGTGAGTATGTTGTGCTGTAGGTCATTATTTGGAACACGTTTTAGTTCATTGTAGCTAAGTAATCTAAGCGTGGTTTTATTAGCTGTCAAGACATGAAGATCCCTGATAAAGAATTTTTAGGGTCTCTGCTTTTTTGTTTTGTTTTGTTTTGTTTGCAGTATGCGGACCTCTCACTGTTGTGGCCTCTCCCGTTGTGGAGCACAGGCTCTGGACGTGCAGGCCCAGCGGCCATGGCTCACGGCCCTAGCCGCTCCGCGGCATGTGGGATCTTCCCAGACCGGGGCACGAACCCGTGTCCCCTGCATCGGCAGGCGGACTCTCAACCACTGCACCACCAGGGAAGCCCTAGGGTCTCTGCTTTTTGAGAGAGGATTTCAT
The DNA here is from genome assembly GCF_964270905.1 of Leucopleurus acutus. NCBI lineage: Eukaryota > Metazoa > Chordata > Mammalia > Artiodactyla > Delphinidae > Leucopleurus > Leucopleurus acutus. The sequence continues at coordinate 55,492,370 of NC_139158.1, forward strand.
TAAGCCCTTTTCTTCTGTCGAAACCCTTTGTACTTTTATGGATCTTATGTTAGTTATGACAATCTGGTTTGATTTTAATGTTAAAGACATCTTTGAAGAGATTTTGGTTATTATTGGCTTATTTCTTAAAGCTTGCTCACACGTGAATTTTTTTTTAAATTTTTGGCTGCACTGCACGGCATGCGGGATTAGTCCCCTGACCAGGGATCGAACCTGCACCCCTGCAATGGAAGCATGGAGTCTTAACTACTGGATTGCCAGGGAAGTCCCTTACACATGAATTTTGAGATCAAGTTTTACCTCTTAGTAAATTTATCTTTCTAAAGGATGGTGATCATGTAAAATTAAACTTTTAAACTGGAAAGCTATAATTTCTTTTAATCATTGTAACTATTTAGGGGACATAGGATTTGTTCTCTTTGGTAAAAATGATTTGTGTCATTGTCTTGTTGACAATAGAAGGAGCTAAGCTTATTTCCTGCTTCAGAAGTCATTGAGGAAGTAGGCTCCTTTTGTTCTAGTCTCTGATCCATATGTACTGAAAAGTTGAGCATCTTCCTTGACCTAAAGCTAGGGTAAGGGATGGAAACGTGTCCATCCATTCTTATACAGCACTTGTCTGGGCCATAGACACATTACAGAATCCTCAAACCTTGTATTCTTTGATCCCAGCTGGCTTTCTTTTAGTGAATGCACAAATTTGTATGTCAGTTTATGTTCTCAGCCTTTATTTGGATTAATTCATATGTCATGATGGATCTGACTTAAGTCTAATTTGTGTCCACCTTTCTTCTGTTTAGGCTTCTATTAGGAAATTTGGCATATGCATCATTCTTGTTGCCCATTTCTGCTTTCTCTTTCTTTTCAGCAGAAGCTACAGTTTCCTCTTTAATCTGATTATTGAGGTTTTATTAAGAAAGGTTGTAAAGTGTACTGCTCAAGTGCACCAAGGAGCAGAGCTAAGAGACTGAAGCTTATTCTTGTTCCCACCTCACCGTTGAGGGTCCCCTGTCCATCTGAGGTGTGTAGGGGCAATGAGGTGCGAGGTAGCCATGCTCCAGGCGCCATTTCTGCTAATAGCAATAGCAGAGGTGACACTGGTGGAGGCTGTCCACTGCCACAGAAGGGCCCCAGGGTGTGTTCGAGTAGGATCAGAACCCATTTTTTTGCCAGGAAAAAATTGGTGTGCTATTGCAAAAAAGAAATAATAATTGTTTTAAAAGAAGAAATTACCTTTTAGGAAAAGCTTGAAGTATAGCATTAAATGATTCATGAAGAAGTTTTGTGTGTACAAGTCTGTAATTTTATGGTGAACAATAAATTTCTCATGTTCTTATAGTTTTAGATGTATCGTGGGCCAGATAATATTTTTCAAATACTTGTTTCTTCTATTTCTGTCAGGGTGCAGCCTTTGTAGAATTTGATGTACATCTTTCAAAAGATTTTGTGCCTGTAGTGTATCATGATCTGACCTGTTGTTTGACTATGAAAAAGGTATGTAGAAATTCCTTTATTTTAAACTCTTACAGTTAGACAGTAGGTTTTAAAACTAGGAAGTTTTGTATACACATATTATGCCATTTTATATAAGGGACATGAGCATCTGTAGATTTTGGTATCTGTGAAGAGTCCTGGAACCAATCCCCTGCAGATTCTGATGGATGACTATATATTTAATTATTTATTTAATAGAGTTGGTTAGTTCATTTTCCTAGGGAATTACTGCCAGTTCTTTCCTCTCTCAAGCTCCTTCCTACAACATCAAGAGAGAGGGAGGAGTCAGGAATTAATTTTCTAGAGTATTTTCTCTGTATGGCTGAATTTTCTTTTTTTAATGTTATTTAACAAAAAGGATATTACACGTGGTTTCTGTATCATTCTGCCACTGTCCCTCTGTTGAGGCAGGAAAGGAAGCTATCAGAGTGTTTGTTTTCAGGCTCCTTTCTCTTTTTGCTTCAAGCTTTTTCTCAAGTTAATAAGCTTATATGATTTGACTAGTGGTAAGAGCCACAGTGAAAAATAAAATTGGAGAAGTGCTTCAGAGCCAGATAGTGGAGAGCCTCAGGGGTTTAGACTTAGGAGCTAGGGACTTCTTTTGAAAGACTTTTGAACCAAGTAGGGAAATGTTTTAGAAGTAAACTTTCAGATGAATATTTTGATACCTGATGTAAGGACAACTTAAGAGGACAGAGACTAGAGACAAGGGGAGTGGAAATGTGGGCCAAACCTTAAGACAAGCCAGAACTGGAGTAGAGACAGTGAGAATGGAAAAGAGGGCATGATAGAGGAGAAAGTCCAGAAGGAGATTTAAAAAGCGTATAATTTCTTTAAAATTATAATTACTGTTGTACAGAAATAATTGTAATAATTATATAGCATCTGGACTTCAGTATACAAGTTAACCAAGTGATTTCTCAGGGACTTAAACTAGGAGGGTCCTTTAAAACCCTTTTCTTTGGCATTTTCTTTAAAACTGTGTTGGGTATCATTTTCCGTTGTGTTGATCTAAAGTTACGGCTGGGAAAACTTGACAGCTGCATGTGGAAGAATGAATTAGAACATTCTCTAACACCATATATAAGAATAAACTCAAATTGGATTAAAGACCTAAATGTAAGACCAGATACTATAAAACTCTTAGAGGAGAACATAGGCAGAATGTTTGACATAAATTGCAGCAATATTTTTTTGGATCTGTATCCTAGACTAATGGAAATAAAAACAAAAATAAACAAACGGGACCTAATTAAACTTTAAAGCTCTTGCACAGGAAAGGAAACCATAAACAAAACAAAAAGACAACCTACTGACTAGGAGAAAATATTTGCAAATGATGCTACTGACAAGGGATTAATTTCCAAAATATACAAAGAGCTCATACAGCTTAATATCAAAAAAGCAAACATCCCGATCAAAAAGTGGGCAGAACTAAATAGATATTTCTCCAAAGAAGACATACAGATGGCCAACAGGCACATGAAAAGATGCTCAGTGTCTCTAATTGTTAGAGAAACGCAAATCAAAACTGCAATGAGGTTATCACCTCACACCAATCAGAATGGCCATCATCAAAAAGTCTAAAAATAATAAATGCTGGAGAGGGTATGGAGAAAAGGGAACCTTCCTACACTGTTGGTGGGAAGTAAATTGGTGCAGCCAGTATGGAGGTTCCTCAAAAAACTAAAAAATTAAGTTACTATATGATCCTGCAATCCCAATCCTGGGATTTCTGGAGAAAACTATAGTTCGAAAAAATACATGCACCCCAGTGTTCATTGCAGCACTCTTCACAATAGCCAAGACATGGCTAAATGTCCATTGACAGATGAATGGATACAGATGAATGTGTAAAGATATGCACACATACAATGGAATACTACTCAGCCATAAAAAAGAATAAAATAATGCCATTTATAGTGACATGAATGGACCTAGAGATTATCATACTAATTGAAGTAAGTTAGAAAAATAAAGACAAATACCATATGATATCACTTACATGTATAATCTAAAATATGACACAAATGAATTTATTTACAAAACAGAAACAGACTTAGAAAACAAAGTTATGGTTACCAAAGGGGAAAAGGGGTGGCTGAGGTATAAATCAAGAGTTTGGAATTAGCAGATACAAACTACTATATATAAAATAGATAAACAAGGTCCTATTGTACAGCATAGGGAACAATATTCAATATCTTATAAACTGTAATGGAAAAGAATCTGAAAAAGAATAGATATATAATTACTTATATATGTATACACACATATGTAAAAGTATAACAATCACTTTTCTGTACACCTGAAAGTAACACAATATTGTAACTTAAGTATACTTCAAGATAAATAAAGTTTGATTTGCTAACATGTATCAGACACTGCATTGGTGTAGTATGCAAGGCACCTATGACAAGGCACCTAGCTCTGCCTGCTAGTGGATTCTAAACAGTCGTATCAGTTTGGATTATTATCATTTATAGAAAAGGACCCTTCCCTTTCTGTGAAAGGGTATTAGGAGAAGGAAGGAAGGTGATGCACCTATTTGTTTGTTTAAATTTATTTATTTATTTGTTTAAATTTATTTATTTTTGGGGGGCCACGCTGCGTGGCTTGTGGGATCTTAGTTCCCTGACCAGGGATTCAGCCTGGGCCTTTGGCAGTGGAGAGCACTGAGTCCTAACCACTGGACCTCCCGGGAATTTCCGAGGTGCACCTATTTAGATGACAGAAGTAGAATTACTTAATAGAATTGGGGCAGGGTTTTTTTGCTGTGGGGAAATGTTAATGCAAAGCGAAATGAGAAGGAATGGAGTGGTGAAGGAACTCACTAACCAAGATTGAGATTAATGACTCTAGCTGTAATTTCTAAAAATCCATGAGGGCTAATTGAAGAGTATAACTGATCCCCAGTTTTCACCAGAATTCGTCCTGCTCTTAAGTTGAACCTGGTTCAGTTAATTGCGGAATGAAAGCAATAAATTATATATATTTTTAGTATTAATTTTTAAGTTGGTATTTTCCTTAAAAAACCAATTTATGTTCATTTATAAAATTATAAGTAGTTCAGAAGATTATGAAATGAAAAGTAAATCTTCCTTTACTTTTTCTCCTTGGTGGTACTCCCTTCTCTTAATAGTTTCTTGCGTGTCCTTCCAGAAGAAATTTATACGTATATAGCCTCATACTATATATACATGAATGAATATAAATGTAACGGATTTTAATATATTTGTTGGATTGATGATTTATTGGTGGTACATTAACTCATTTTCTTAAGATAGAAGTGCCTAAACAGTGTGACATTTGATATGATATTAAAATCTAATAAAACAGATTTGCTCCTTGGGAAAGCATTTATAATAGATTAGGGTTCCTATTAAATATTACTACTTACAGCTAACCAGACGATTTTTTCATGACAGTTGATTTCTGTGGCTGTTTTTAACCAAACTTCAGTTTAAAAGGTTTAGAAACTTACTGATAGAAACTAATCCTTAGTTAGATCCTGCATGCCTGTTGATTTCCTAGTCCTGTAGCATGGATATGTGTCAAATAAAATGTATACAGCATGACAGGAAATAGGGGAAATGACTGACTTGTGGCTTGGTTCTCAGTGTGTCTTTAGTGCTACAGCTTCTTCCCAGCTGTTTTCTTCCAGGCACTCCCACCTACATTAAAAACAAAAGCCAGAATTTAAGCTGGGAGGTGGTGTTCGGTAGCAAGGGCTCCCCTGCGTGGGCTCACTGAGGCCACCAAGCTGTTATTCTCATCAGTAAATTGAGATATTAGGCCAGTTTAGAGTAAACATTCAGTAATAACATGGGGCCCAATTTTCTCTCTCTTTTAGAAATTTGATGCTGATCCAGTTGAATTATTTGAAATTCCAGTAAAAGAATTAACCTTTGACCAACTCCAGTTGTTAAAGGTAGTAATAATAATGTAAAACGTAAATTATCTTTTAGTTTTAGGACTATTTGTACTTGTTTGTATATAGTAATGTTCTCTTTGTGCATGGGGATGACTAGATATATACAGCATGTACTGAGTCTGTGCTTTGGTTTTCTGTTCTGTTAGGAAGAATGGGTTCGTGCTCATCCATCTGTCTTCTTTAACAGTTTCTATGGACCCCATCTTTTTTTTTGCTTTTTTGAAGGAGATGGGCTATAAGTCTTTATAGGCCATAGGGGCTAGCCATAATCTTAGGTTGTCTCTGGTCTGCTTTAGCTCTTTTTTATTTTATACTTAGCCTTCTATGCTATTGTTGATTTTTATAGCTATGCTACTATCTAAAATCCTCCTGTATTTTACTATGTAATTTTACATGATCCCTCTTCTTATTCTCATTAGATACCTAAATTATTGGTTGATTGAGTATAAACAGTTTCCTAACCTAATAATTTTTATATTCTCCCCTACTTGGGTATTTGATCATGGTCTTATGCATATGTATGTAAATATAAAATATGTACAGTGGTAAGTGCTTATTCTTATTAAACTGATGATTCTACATTTTATAATTTCTCCTAACTTGCTAGCTTTTCAAGTTATAGTTCTATTAACCATACCTTCATAAACTAAGGCCTTTTTTTCTGATTACATTTTGTGTGTGTGTGTGTGTGTGTTTTCTAGCTCACTCATGTGACTGCACTAAAATCTAAAGAACTGAAAGGTATGTACCAATGTGAAAACACTGTTTTCATTTCATAATTAGCATCATGAATTTCCTTATCCATTTTAACTTACTCTTGGTGACTTTAATATAATACTGGGTTATATAAATGTAATTTTATAGACATGAAGGCTTTGTATGTATTAATTGCCAAATGCATACATGTCATGTATAGTAAGCATGATTTTTCACTTTTATGAATTTTCTTAGCTTGATGATCAAAAATTCTTTATAATTTTGTACCTATCCATTCTTTTTTATTTAATTAATTAATTTGGGTCTTAGTTGCAGCTGGTGGGCTCCTTAGTTGCAGCTCGCCGGCCTCTTAGTTGTGGCATGTGGGCTCCTAAGTTGTGGCAGGTGGGCTCCTTAGTTGTGGCACACAGGCTCCTTAGTGTGGCATGCGAACTCTTAGTTGCAGCATGCATGTGGGATCTAGTTCCCTGACCAGGGATCGAACCCGGGCCCCCTGCATTGGGAGCACAGAGTCTTAGCCACTGTGTCACCAGGGAGGTCCCTCTTTCCACACATTCTTAAGCATTACAAAGTACAGAATGTATCAAGTATAGAATCTGGCTCCAGAGCCAGGAATTTGAAACCAGCTCTAGCATTTACCAACTGTGACCTCGGTTACTTTATTTAACCACTCTGTGCCTATTTCCTCAAAGCTTGTCCTACCCACAAAATCCCTTTGTAATTCCACTTTACTTTCTACTTCCACAGAATTTAATAGTCTGTGACATTCATTTTAGCCTTGGTGTGTCCTTTCTTTAACCCTTTATTTTTCTGTATGTCCTTTCTCTTCCTCCAGGATGTAAACCTCTCAAGGGTGGGGGAAATGTTTTTCTATTCCCTGAAACATTTACAGTACTCTGGTTATAGTAGGTACTCATTAGATGTTAATCTGCATTTAGGATAACAGGATAGTTGGAATGCCTTTATGAAGAACTTAGTGAGGTGCCAAAGACTCCAAAGATTCTTCTCAGAGCATAAATATGACTTTACAAGCTTGTAAATAGTTCATAACTATTAGTAGTAAAATCAATTTTACTTTAATTTATTTGACTGGAAAATTTTACATGATTTAGTTTTTGAATTTGTAATGCACTAGGGTTGGTTATTTTTGTTGTAATTTTTGTTTTGCTTTTTGTTTGTTCCTGGGTGATTTTTCTTTTTAATCTTGATATAAAAATTTTTCTCTTTTGGAAAAAAATTCTTGTGTGCCTTGAGACATAATCAATTTTGGATTAAATGGTAATGCTACCTATAGATTCTCTTAATTTCTAACTTGATATCTCAAGTAGAAGTATTAGCAAGATTACACAGCCCTTAATTTCACTGAGAAATAACAAATCACTGCTTGTGATTCCTTTCTTAAAATTATATTACAGTTTTTATAAGAAAATAATCACTGTTGAGGTCATAAACTGTGATGTTCCTACTAAATGTTGTAAACCAGTCTTCATAAAGGATGCTTATTTTGAAAATGGGGGTTTTAATGGTTAAAATTAATAAATACAGGAGCCTTCAAAAATACTATATATGAAAGGATCTCATAACTACATCTTTTTTTTTTTTTGCCTTCAGAATTTAGGAAAAGGTCTTAGTGATAAAATGGCATTTATCTACTGAGTTTTTGTAATTTAAATTTTCAGAATCTGTGGTTGAGGAGGAAAATTCCTTTTCTGAAAATCAGCCATTTCCTTCTCTTAAGATGGTAAGTTCCTTAGGAAAACTAGGGCAGGCTATCATTATTCTGTTATATCTGAATAATTTATTATGGTCTTTTAAATGGGCACTAAAAAGGCTGTGTAAAAGACAACATTAATGTAAACTTATGTTTGATGCTTTTTAGAGAAGATACATTCTTGTCAAGTGTGCCTATGGTGCCTTTTTTTTTTTTTTTGAGAAACTTATTTGCTCAAATGAATAAAATTCCTACCTCATTGGGTTAATTTGGTAAGAATAGGAAATTCACATATTTCTGTATATAAACAGGAAGGAAAGGGCACAGAAAAGGGGTTGGGGAGTGTGACGATGGGAGAGGCATTTTTACAATATGTAAGGCTGGTCCTTAGCTTTTAGAGAGAAATTCCCCAACCAAAGAAAATAAGTACCCTGGTTACTTAAAATGAAATACAGATTTCAAGTATTCACTCTGAAAATGTGTAACAAAAACTGGCATGAACATTTAAAAACTAGACCCAATTCATAGAGGAATTCCTTTGACAGCGTCAGGCAAGCCTGCGCGAATACCAGATACCTTCTTTGGCCATGCTGAGTCTCATTTTCTTGCTGGCTCCATTTCCTAATTTTTTCTCTTCTCCACTGTCTTTTTCTGGTGATGTGTCAGGTACAATAGACTTCTTAGGCAAAAATAGGTAATTTCAGTTTATCATGATTATTCACCCTCCAAAAAGGATGCTACAAGAGAGCCCCTAAAATAGACATTGTCTTAGTGAATTTAGAGCATGATTTGTATAAATTTTCAGATATTTATGAAGCCCAGCTAAGTCATTCCTTCTAGTCCAAAATTCTGAAATAGTTTGGTTCTTAGAAATTCCATGATTTCTAGACTTGTGATTTCATAGAACAGAAAAACAGGCTTTAAAAAAATTGTTTATCAAAGGTTTGACAACTTTCATTTAGCCAAATAAACACATTTATTCATTCACTTTGCCATCACTATAATTTAATCAGAAAGTTTGAATCCAAAGAAAGGCCAAACGCAATCTTAGTATAAAGGGGAATCCTGCAAATTTGATGTATACCAGTCTCAACACTAATATACACTATTGTCCTTATTTTTCTGATTTTGCATTAGTCCAGTAAAATTGTGGAAGGTATGTTAACTAAAAAAGGCTAAACGTATCGGAGAAATTCGGAGAAAGTCAAAAAGCCCCATAGGAGATTGAGTACAACCTGTTTTAGGTACCGTACTTTTCATGCAGCAGGGGCTAGATCCCAGGTCACCAGAGTCCCAGGCTGTGTTCTTACTCTGTTAGCATTCTTTTATTTGCTATTATAAAATTAAATACCATATATATTATACATGTTAAGGATTTCTACACTTTGAAATACTGACTAAACCAGCTGATTGTAAGTTAATAACCAAGCTTCATTTTTTTTTTTGCGGTACGCGGGCCTCTCACTGTTGTGGCCTCTCCCGTTGCGGAGCACAGGCTCCGGACGCGCAGGCTCAGCGGCCATGGCTCACGGGCCCAGCCGCTCCGCGGCATGTGGGATCTTCCCGGACCGGGGCACGAACCGAACCCTTGTCCCCTGCATCGGCAGGCGGACTCTCAACCACTGCGCCACCAGGGAAGCCCCAAGCTTCATATTTTAGATTGGATTTTCTAGTTATGCTGCCCAAGTGGTGTTATTGCAAAGTGTGTAGATAATTTAGTTTTTATTTTTTAATAAATTTATTTTATTTATTTTTGGCTGCATTGGGTCTTCGTTGCTGTGCGTGGGCTTTCTCTAGTTCCGGCGAGCGGGGGCTACTCTTCATTGTGATGCGCGGGCTTCTCATTGCAGTGGCTTCTCTTGTTGCAGACCACAGGCTCTAGGCGCGTGGGCCTCAGTTGTGGCTCACGGTCTCTAGAACGCAGGCTCAGTAGTTGTGGCGCATAGGCTTAGTTGCTCCATGGCATGTGAGATCTTCCCAGACCAGGACTTGAACCCGTGTCCCCAGCATTGGCAGGCGGATTCTTAACCACTGTGCCACCAGGGAAGTCCAAAGTTTCTAGATAATTTAGATATATTGACACTATATTATTTGTTAATTTATATAGATATAGACTTATTTATTTATGAGCCTCTTTAATTTGGAGTTAACATCTTTCCAGGAGGTTATCACTGTGGTGTTAAGCATCACCACCTTCACAGCAAGCTAGAAATCATGGTTTTTCATATAACCATATCTTAGTAAAGTAGACTGACATACCTGAATGCAATTCAGAAAACATGACAGATGTCTTTTTAAATTCATGAGGCTGCCTATCTTATTACTGCTCACTTTAGCTGTTCAGTAGTGATGGTGAAAAGGATTTTAGGTCAGGATCATCTTTGCGGCTAGTAGTGATTGATTATCACAGATATTGCTAAAGACTACTGCCTTTGCTATTTAATTTCTTTTGACTTTCTTATTCAACTTAATCATCAACCAGGTTGTCAGTTTGAGTATAAGAAAAGATAGTGGTTTTTGCTGAAGGCACAAAACACTTTATCCTTACTAGTGATAATGTTTTCTTATAGTTTGCTTTTTGTAATTAATCCATTTTTCTTTTTTCCTTCTTATTCTACCATTCATCTCACCAAAAATGAAACAAAATTTACCACCAACAAACACAACTCTAGGTTTTAGAGTCTTTGCCAGAAGATGTAGGGTTTAACATAGAAATAAAATGGATCTGCCAACAAAGGGTAAGTCATTTTCCATGTGGCACATTCTTCGTTCCTCCCTCCCCCGTTTCTTTAAATGCATTCATTCCTGTCTCTTTGTTTTAATGGAATAAATGAAACTGAAATTGTGGCTTCTTCCAGCAAGCACAGTGCTTGTTGGAACTTTGAAGTAAAGTATATCTTACACTTACACTAATATTTAAGTTCTTAAAAGTAGTGATGAATGTATTATAGTAGAAATTCTAATTTACATGTGTCTCATGTGCACATTAATATGGATGGTTTCTGGGCACACTTATAAAGTGAACAGTGAGAACTGTGGCCAGTCAGAACTTTATAACTCTGATTAGTTTTTTGGTTTTTTTTTTTTAACCCCCGTCTCAATATATACCTTAAGTGCCTAAGCATTTTTCTGTTAAGTGGCAGTAGCTAGTAATAATTAATCAGGAAAAGAAATTTCTGCAGACATGTTTTAAATCACTCTGAAATTTAGTCATTCTTTTGTTCAATAATTATTGAAAAGCTGCTATGCGCCAGGCATTTTCTGAGTTCTGTGCTTACGTAGTGAAGAAAACAGAATAAAGCCTTGCCTTCCTGAAACTTAACAGTCTTCTAGTCGAGGAAAACAACTTGGATGTATCAGATGGGGATATGTGTAAATGGATAAGGCTGCATGGTAAGAGGGCTGATTGAGGTGGGGGGACATTGGAAGTAGTTAATCCAGGCATCATGATTGGGCAGTCCTGGTATTTGTTCTGGTCAGAATAATCTATAACTGCCCTTAAAGCATGTCTTCTATGTAGCTATTTATGATAAGCCGGTCCTGGCTAACATATAACATGCAAGTGCACAACCATGCTTTTTCTAGTAGGTGATTTTTAGTTTTCAGAACTTTTAGAATTATTGTAATGACTAATACTTAAAATTTTTAATGTTTGAATATCAATAGGGCTCTTGGTATCTTAGCTATAATTAGAAAATTATTTTTATTATTTATTGAGGGCACTTGATATGCCTAAGACTCAAAGAATGAGATTTTTAACTGGTAATTCTTAATTACCAGGGTTTTTGGGGTAGTGAGTTAGCAAACGAAGTGGAGTCTTTTTGTCCACTTATAGTTTATGAAGATTGCATAAAAATATTTTAAAGTCATGGTAGATTTCAAATTTCCAGAGTTTTAGTTTTTATTTTGTTAACCTTATTAAAGCAAAAGTCTTTTGATGTTATAATTGCTTTGTATATAAGTGTCTCTATACCTGATTATGATAATAATTCACACAGGCCTTTGCTTTCTCATCTGTAAAATAAGAGTTGGACTAAATGTTCTCGAGAATTTTTCCTAGCACTGTGATTCTAAGGTATTTAATGACTTTTGTTTTCCTATTCTTCCATATAGGATGGAATATGGGATGGTAACTTATCAACATATTTTGACATGAATCTGTTTTTGGATATAATTTTAAAAACTGTCTTAGAAAATTCTGGGAAGAGGAGAATAGTATTTTCTTCATTTGATGCAGATATTTGCACAATGTGAGTAATTCAGTTTTTTTCTCCTATATGCTTAGACTGTAGCTAGGACTAAGGGCACAGAGATTGTAGTTGGAGGTGGGGAAGTTCCCAGACTTCACCCTTGATTTGTCTTCTCAGTCCCATTGTATATATTCTCTGCTGGGATGGCCTCCACACCCGCTGGGTTATAGCACCTCATGCCTTGTGTTTCATTTTACAGATGTATAATATCCTCCTTACCAAATTGTAAGCCCTCAAGGGATTTCTTTTTGCCCATTTCTGAGAATATTTTAACTCTTGTATAAAATAATTTAAATTTTTCTTTTTTTGACTAAAAGGCAATACACATTAATGGTGGTTATATCTCAGTAATGAGTATGCTTTTAAAATTTTGTTTCTTTATATTTTTAGTATTTTCTAAAATTTCAAAACAATATGTTATGGTTATCTCCCCAATGAAAAGTATTTTTTAAACTGTCTTTTTTAGGGTTCGGCAAAAGCAGAACAAATATCCCATATTATTTTTGACTCAGGGGAAATCTGATATTTACCCTGAACTCATGGACCTCAGATCTCGGACAACCCCCATTGCAATGAGCTTTGCACAGTTTGAAAATCTACTGGTAAGCTGTGGTTGAATATTTTATTATTTGTTTTTTAAAAATGTTTTAGAGCACTAGTAAATAAAGTTATATATTAATTTAACATCTACTTGGTTAGTTTTGACCTATGTATAATGAGGAGGTAGCTCTACTTAAAATGAGGATAGTAAATCTCAGACTGAAAAGCAGTTAAATGATCACCACCAACAAAGATTTTCTTGCAGGCCTAGGTTAAGTAAGTTTTGTAGTTTAGTTTTCTGAGTGGGTTTTATGAATCATCTAAAACAGTTAGATTGTAAACTTGTTTGATCGCATAAATTGGAAGAAAAAATTCTATCGTTTTCTTTCCCTGTCCATTCTGCTTTGCAGCAGGTTCTTATTAGTTATGTATTTTATACATATAATAAGTTTCTCTTTCATGAGTAACTTATCTTTCTTCTTTTAGGGGATAAATGCACATACTGAAGACCTTCTCAGAAACCCATCCTATATTCAAGAGGCAAAAGCTAAGGGACTGGTCATATTCTGCTGGGGTGATGATACCAATGATCCTGAAAACAGAAAGAAATTAAAGGAATTTGGAGTTAATGGTCTAATTTATGATAGGTATTTGTTTTTCATGAAAAATTTTAATGGATTGTTAGAAAAAAAGTAGAATTATCTTAACATTTGTCAGTGGAATTTTTCAAATTTTGAAGTTATACCACAGTCACTTGGGAAGCTTGTTTAAAAATTCAGATGACTGGGCCCTAACCCAGATGTATTGAGTCATCTTGCGGGTGAAGGTGGCCGCCCTAGACCTCTTCTCTATCTACACCAACTTTCTTGGTGATCTCATCCAGTTCTGTGCCTTTTCCTACCTTTGTATATCCCCAACTCAAGCCTTTCCCCTGACCTCTAAACTTTTATATCCATCTATCAACGCCTATTCTTCCTATAGACTTCCTGATTTCAGTATAAATGACAACTTTCTTTCCAGTTTCTGAGGCCAGATCCCTGGAGTCTTTCATGATTCTGTTCTTTATCTCATACCCAAATCCAGTCAGACAAAATCAGAATCATGTTGATTCTGTCTTCGAAATATATCCTGAATCCTTTACTGTTGTCACTCTCCACTAAGCCACATCGTTTCTCAGGTGGATTATGAAAGTAACCTGCTTACTGGGACTGTGTCCACTCATATACCCTGCTGTCCATTATGGGGGCGGGCAGGACTGAAAACTGAAGTCAGATCATGTTACTGCTTAACCTTCCCCCCCTATTCTGTGTCTCCTAGTGTAAAATCCCACATCCTTACAAGGCCCTACGTGAGATGATCCCCGCCCCCACCCCTAATTGGCCTCCTGCTGTTTCTCTTCTGATAAAGATGTCAGGAAAGACTAAAATGTCACCTTCTTAGTAGGGCCTTCCCCGAATATCCTAATTCAAATCAAAACCTCTACTCACAGTGCACTTCCTGACTTTTCTCCATACATTTACCACCACGTGATATATCCATATACATACTATATTTTATTTTCTCCCCAACCTCCTTTCCTATCCCACCCCCAACACACCCCCACAAGCAGAAGCTCCATGAGGGCAAGACTTTGCCTGTTTTGTGCACTGCTGTATCACCAGAGGTTAGATGTAGAAGCTCAAATATTTGTTGAACTAATCTTTTCTTTTTAAATAAACTCCCTGGGTGTTTAGGATGTAAGTCTGAGATCTCAGAGAGATGAAAAGGTTGCTCAGCGTAAAGAAATTTTGGGTTAGAGGGAATGTCATTTGTCCTGCTGAGGGGATTAATGGGCTTGCTAATGCTTGAGCAGCATCATACAAAGAGTAAGTGATGAAATTGTTACCAGGCCTGCTTTAAAAAATACAGTCGTTGGATTTAGTTTATATTACTGTTTGTTCTATAAAGTTATATCACTTTCTTAATAAAGCTTTTCCCCACCCCAAATTTTGTCTGAATTAGTCTGGTTTTAAAACTGCCACGCGATAATGCCTGCCTTTTAAAGTGTTTGGTTAATACTGCTTTAAGTGGCATGATTCATAGCTCTTTTTAATAGACGTTTCCAACTTATTAAAGGAAAATTAAAATTTTTAAATTACAATTTGATGGAAGTGCTTTATTTAGCAAATTTTGGGAGAATATTTCTTTCTTGGAGGAGGAGGAAGGGATGATTGCAAATATTTTCAGGCAAGAAAAGTATATTGTGAGATTATACCAGGTATGGCAGTTGTAGGGTATACAAATTTTAGTTCGATCCTTCACTAAAGGGCCTTACTTGGTTGTAGCCAAACACTGACCTTGCAGGGAGAACAGGAAGATAGTATGTGATACAAAAGGACCTAAAGAAAGTGAGTTCTTCCTGGCTCAGGGTCAACAAGAATAATTTTAAAGAGGAAGGATTGAGTTGGATTTGGGCAGGGGTGGGGTGGGGTGGGGGGGTTAAATCAGCTTTGACAGGATTTGCGTTTTAGGCAGAGGTGCAAGCAGGCACCAGGGCAGGACTGTGTTGAGGGTGTGGAGGATGTTGAGGAGGCAGCCCAGCACTGGCCTTCTGTTCAGACCTGATGAGAGGAGAGGTGGACTGTGTTAGAGTCAAGTCAGTCTTTATTATCCTTGGAAGTTTTTTCTTCTTTTTCCAATTTTAGTCAAAGAACTACATATGTATATATAATCAGCCACACTTATGTGTGTGTTGTGTGTGTGTGTATATACTTCAAATAGTTCTACAAGACTAACAGTAAAAACCAACAGTCCTGGGAATTCCCTGGCGGTCTGTGGTTAGGACTCTGTGCTTTCACTGCTGAGGGCCCGGGTTCAGTCCCTGGTTGGGAAGCTAAGATCCCACAAGCCGCGAGGTGCAGCCAAAAAAAAAATTTAAAAAAACAAACTAGCAGTCCCTTACACCTATCCCTTCCATTGTCTCTAGCTGAATTCCTGTGCCCTAATATTTTTTGGAACTATTTCTTGGTACTTAAGGTGCTTATGCTATTACTTTTTCATTACCAAATTTAGACCTATAGAAGGTTTGAATGATAGTGATTCAGAAGAACCTTTGTTTCATTTTACATGTGGGAGCATTGTGATGTGTTTTAGTTTATCAAAAACCAATTTGTTCTCTTTTACAAAGGCATTAACACAGATTTTGCATTTAATCATGGTTTTGTGATATAAGCTGCTATGCTTGATTTGCTGATATTTGGAATTTCTGCATTTGTAGTAATGAGTAAGGTGGCCTTTAATTTACCTTTATCAAATGGTTGTTGTCTAATTTTGGCATGAGGATAATACTTGCCTCGTAGAGTAAATTGAGCAATGTTTCCTCTTTCTATACTGTGTCTGCTCAAATTATTTTTAAAAATTCAGTAACAGACACCCACATTTAAAGAACATTATTATTAGATTTGAACTCCCCTGTGTTCTCCTCTCTAATTCTATGCCCCTACCTCCTCCCATAGATATAACTGATAAGCAAGCAATTACTCTCTTTTAAAAGTTTTTAAATTCTTATATCTATCGCTAAACAATATAACATTTAGTTTTTCATGGCTTTAAGCTTTATTTGTACTCTTTTCTTGTTATATTCTTAAAATCAATCCATTTGTTACGTTTAGCTGTACTTTATTCATCTTCCTGGCTGTATGATTGTACCACAATTTATTCTACTATTGGAGAACACTGAGGTGGTTGCCAGGTTTTTGTTTGTTTGTTTGTTTTTGTTTTGCGGTATGCTGCCCTCTGACTGTTGTGGCCTCTCCCGTTGTGGAGCACAGGCTCCCGATGCGCAGGCTCAGCAGCCATGGCTCACGGGCCCAGCCACTCCTCAGCATGTAGGATCTTCCTGGACTGGGGCACGAACCCGTGTCCCCTGCATCGGCAGGTGGACTCTCAACCACTGCGCCACCAGGGAAGCCCTTTTTTTTTTTTTTTTTCAGGTTTTTGCTATTACAGTGTTTGCTGTAAACTTTGTTGACCAGCTGTCCTATGGTATGTGTATAAGTTTCTTTAGGGCAGTGACTTAAACCTTTTGACCCCAAAATCAGTTAGAAATGCATTTCACGTTGCAGCCCAGTGCACACATAGATATGTATATCTACAAGTGTGTACCTGAAACTAAATTAAAAAGATAATGCCCCTTGAATATTTTATTTATATGTGTGTGCTTTTTAAATGATTGTGCCACTGGCTCACACCTATTTCAATGCTTTTCTTAACTTTCTGAACTGATTTTGTGACCCACTAGGTCTCTAGCTCAGCATGACAAGACATCCGTCCGTGGGTCAGGCATTGGAAGTACAGCAGGAATATGGGTACATGGAGTGGGCTGTTCAGTGCTCATTGGAGCCTCCTACCAGTTCTCAGGAGTAGGCCACCCATAATAAACCTGTCAGGTAGAGTGGACACTGAATCAACACATGTTAAATGGCTCAGGGCACTCTGTCTGTAGGTTTCAAAGCTGGTAGGGTGGGCAGGGGCCCTCCTGGAGTGATAGCCCTGAGCATACCTGCCCACCCATGCAGGCTCCTCCAGTACATATTGTTTGACTTCTTTGGGCACAGCTGCCATGCTGAGCTACAGTTCTTGTGTCAGACCTTCTGTTTCCTGTAGTCCAAATCTTTTTCTCTTACTTTACTGTCATTTTTATGGAACACATCCTTCAGTATCTTCTTGAGAAAGGATGGAAAGTAAATGTTTTTGAGGTCTTGTGTGTCTGGAAGTATTGTGGCCAGGCATAAAATTCCATGTTAGAAATCATTTTCCTTTAGACTTTTAAAAGCATTTCTCCATCCTCTTCACAATTCCATTGTGCTGTTAAGGAATGTGAAACCATGTTGATTCCTACTCCCTCACATGTGATTTCTTTGTTTCTTCTCTGGAAGTTTGGAGATTCTTCTCATCACCAGTGTTCTAAACTTTCATAGAGATGGTCTTGTGGGTCTGGTTTTACCCATCGTGCTGGACACTTGGTAGCCCTTTTAGTCTATTGATACATGTCCTTGAAGATGTGGAATAGTTAGTGAATTATTTCTTTGATTTTTATTTCTTCCATTTTTCTGAGTTTGTTTTCTTTTTCTTTATAAGAATCCTTTTGTTGTATATTATACACTCCTGGACGAGACTTAAAGTTCTTTATCTTTTCTCATATTTTCTATCTTTGTCTTTTCCACTTTCAAAGATTTCCTCAACCTTATCTTCCACTCATGCTATTGAGTTTTTCATATCTGCTATTGTGTTTTTAATTTTCAAGAACTGTCCTTTTTTCTCTGGATTCTCTTTTTTCTATATATAGTTAAAAAATCCTGTTCTCATTTGATGAAAGTACTATTTGAAGGCATTAAGGAACTTTTTTAAAAAAAATTTTCTTTTGCTTACTATCTTACCTGTTAGAAGCTTTCCTCAGATATTTAGAAATTCTTGGCTGCTTCTTACGATAAGGAATTAAGATCTAAAAAGCTTGTTGGAAGCTCTGAGCATGTGAATAGGGCTTATGGGGTGATCTGGGTGACCTGTTTGGTCATACATCTGTCAGTAGATTAAAAAACTTTGCTTTTTGACTAGTCAGATTCCTCGTAGAAGACGCTATAATATATTCTTAGAGGATACAGGTCTGGTTTCTTGGAGTCAAGTGTGGGAAGAGAGATGGGGGAAGGAGGGCATGTCTGTATTTAGCATGTGTTGTATTTGTACCATCTCCAATATCCCTGATGCTGATGGCCATTTTATAAAATGCCCCAAACTCTCTAACCTGGTCTTGTCCTCCATTCCAGATTTCCTGTTTAATTCTGGAAATAAACCTCAACCAAGTGGGGTAAGAGCAGCCTCCGCAGCAGGGAGTAAGAGGAAGGGAACCACTTGCTGCTGCTCAAGACTTCATCTCATTGTCCCTCTTTGAGCCCCTTCCTTACCCCCCAAGATCTACAGAAGTTTGGGGCTGCTTTTAACTCACCCTTTTCATTTTTTCAACTACTGGCTTGTGGTTTGACCTATCCATTCTGCTAACTGAAACACTTTGTTATTACTTAATCCATCTGTTTTCTAGCTTCCAAAATTCTGTTGTACTGTCTCTTTGGTTCTTCTCATGTTCAGTGAATTTTCTTTTAATACCTTTATTTTATTTTTAACACAATATAGGGGGTGAACTTAGATGCTTTTGTTCCGTCTGATACCTTGACCCAGAGGTAACTTTTCATTCTCTTATGTATGTCTTTAACAGAAAGTCTTTATATTAGAATAGTCAAATACTTAATAGAATCAATACTTTAAAAATCTTGTTTAAGAAATTCTTCCCTACTGTGAGGTCATAAAGAGTTAGTTCCTCACATAAATTGTCTGACTTTCACATTTAAAGCATGAAAGACCTTCCTTTCTCTGCTGATAGGCAATGCTAGTGCTGCCATTGTCACTTGGGGCTTTTTCTAGACTCTCAACTCTAGGTACACCTGCCTTTAGGCATAGCTTTAGGATAATTTTCACACTGGTGAGAAGTCCTTTATTTTATTTTACTTCATTTCATTATTATTTTTTTGGCGGCACCGCATGGCGTGCAGGGTCTTAGTTGCCCAACCAAGGATGAAACCCGTGCCCACTGCAGTGGAAGCTTGGAGTCTTTTTTTTACGGGGGTGGGTATTTTATTTATTTATTTCCTTATTATCTATTTTATACATATTAGTGAATATATGTAAATCCCAATCTACCAATTCACCCCCCTCCACCCTGCTTTACCCCTTGGTGTCCATACGTTTGTTCTCTACATCTGTCTCTATTTCTGCCCTGAAAACAGGTTCATCTGTACCATTTTTCTAGATTTCACATATATGCATTAATATATGATATTTGTTTTTCTCTTTCTGACTTCACACTGTATGACAGTCTCAAGGTCCATCCACGTCTCTACAAATGACCCAATTTCGTTCCTTTTTATCTCTGAGTAATATTCCATTGTATATATGTGCCACATTTTCTTTACCCATTCATCTGTCGATGGACACTTAGGTTGTTTCTATGTCCTGGCTATTGTAAATAGAGCTGCAGTGAACATTGGGGTGCATGTTTTTTTTTAATTATGGTTTTCTCTGGGTATATGCCCAGTAGTGGGATTGCTGGGTCATATGATAGTTATGTTTTTAGTTTTTTTAAGGAACCACCATACTGTTCTCCATAGTGGCTGTATTAATTTACATTCCCACCAACAGTGCAAGAGGGTTCCCTTTCTTCCACACCCTCTCCAACATTTATTGTTCGTAGATTTTTTGATGACCATTCTGACTCGTGTGAGGTGATACAGCATTGTAGTTTTGATTTGCATTTCTCTAATTATTAGTCACGTTGCACATCCTTTCATGTGTTTGTTGGCAATCTGTATGTCTTCTTTGGAGAAATGTCTATGTAGGTCTTCTGCCCATTTTTGGATTGGGTTGTTTGTTTTTTTGATATTGAGCTGCATGAGCTGCTTGTAAATCTTGGAGATTAATCCTTTATCAGTTGCTTCATTTGCAAATATTTTCTCCCATTCTGAGGGTTGTCTCTTTGTTTTGTTTCTTGTTTCCTTTGCTGTGCAAAAGCTTTGAAGTTTCATTAAGTCCCATTTATTTATTTTGTTTTTATTTCCATTTCTCTAGGAGGTGGGTCAAAAGGGTCTTGCTGTGATTTATGTCATAGAGTGTTCTGCCTATGTTTTCCTTTAAGAGTTTGATAGTGTCTGGCCTTACATTTACGTCTTTATTCCTTTTTGAGTTTATTTTTGTCTAGGGTGTTAGGGAGTGTTCTAATTTCATTCTTTTACATTCAGCTGTCCAGTTTTCCCAGCACCACTTATTGAAGACACTGTGTCTTTTCTCCATTGTATATCCTTGCCTCCTTTGTCATAGATTAGTTGACCATAGGTGTGTGGGTTTATCTCTGGGCTTTCTGTCCTGTTCCATTTATCTGTATTTCTGTTTTTGTGCCAGTACCGTATTGTCTTGATTACTGTAGCTTTGTAGTATAGTCTGAAGTCAGGGAGTCTGATTCTTCCAGCTCCATTTTTTTCCCTCAAGATTGCTTTGGCTATTCGGGGTCTTTTGTGTCTCCATACAGATTTTAAGATTTTTTGTTCTAGTTCTGTAGAAAATGTCACTGGTAATTTGATAGGGATTGTACTGAATCCGTGGATTTCTTTGGGTACTATAGTCATTTTGACAATATTGATTCTTCCAATCCAAGAACATGGTATATCTTACCATCTGTTTGTGTTGTCTTTGATTTCTTTCATCACTGTCATATAGTTCTGTGAGTATAAGTCTTTTGCCTCCTTAGGTAGATTTATTCCTAGGTATTTTATTCTTTTTGTTGCAGTGGTGAATGGGATTGTTCCCTTAATTTCTTTCTGATTTTTTCATCATTAGTGTATAGGAGTACAAGAGATTTCTGTACATTAATTTTGTATCCTGCTACTTTAACAAACTCATTGATTAGCCCTGATAGTTTTCTGGTGACATCTTTAGGATTTTCTGTGTGTAGTATCATGTCATCTGCAAACAGTGACAGTTTTACTTCTCTTTTCCGATTTGGATTCCTTTTATTTCGTTTTCTTCTCTGATTGCCATGGCTAGGAATTCCAAAACTATGTTGAATAAGAGTGGTGAGAGTGGACATCCTTGTCTTGTTCCTGATCTTAGAGGAGATGCTTTCAGTTTTTCACCATTGAGAATGATGTTTGCTATGGGTTTGTCATATATGGTCTTTATTATGTTGAGGTAGGTTCCCTCTATGCTCACTTTCTGGAGTTTTTATCATAAATGGGTGTTGAATTTTGCAAAAGCCTTTCCTGCATCTATTGAGATGATCATATGGCTTTTCTCCTTCAATTAGTTAATATGGTGTATCACATTGATTGATTTGCATATATTGAAGAATCCTTGCATCCCTGGGATAAATCCCACTTGATCATGGTGTATGATCCTTTTAATGTTTTGTTGGATTCTGTTTGCTAGTATTTTGTTGAGGATTTTTGCATCTATATCAGTGATATTGGTCTGTAATTTTCTGTTTTTGTAATACCCTTGTCTGGTTTTGGTATCAGGGTGATGGTGGCCTCATAGAATGAGTTTGGGAGTGTTCCTTCCTCTGCAGGTTTTTGGAAGAGTTTGAGAAGGATGAGTGTTAGCTCTTCTCTGAATGTTTGATAGAAGCCATCTGGTCCTGGACTTGTGTTTCTTGGAAGATTTTTAATCACACTTCCAATTTCATTACTTGTGATTGGTCTGTTCATATTTTCTGTTTCTTCCTGGTTTAGTCTTGGAAGGTTATACCTTTCTAAGAATTTGTCCATTTCCTCCAGGTTGTCAGTTTTATTGGCATATAGTTGTTTGTAGTAGTCTCATGATGCTTTTTATTTCTGTGGGGTCCGTTGTAACTTCTCCTTTTTCATTTCTAATTTTATTGATTTGAGTCCTCTCCCTCTTGATGAGTCTGGCTAAAGGTTTATCAAGGTTGTTTTATCTTCTCAAAGAACCAGATTTTAGTTTTATTAATCTTTGCTTTTTTTTTTTTTTTTTTTGGTGGTATGCGGGCCTCTCACTGTTGTGACCTCTCCTGTTGAGCACAGGCTCCGGATGCACAGGCTCAGCAGCCATGGCTCACAGGCCCAGCCGCTCCACGGCATGTGGGATCGTCCCAGACCGGAGCATGAACCCATGTCCCCTGCATCAGCAGGTGGACTCTCAACCACTGCACCACCAGGGAAGCCCTTTGCTATTGTTTTGTTTCTATTTCATTTATTTCTGCTCTGATCTTAATGATTTCTTTCCTTCTACTAACTCTGGGTTTTGTTTGTTCTTCTTTCTCTAGTTCCTCTAGGTAAAAAGTTAGATGTTTATTTGAGATTTTTCTTGTTTCTTGAGGTGGGATATATTGCTATAAACTTCCCTCTTAGAACTGCTTTTGCTGCATCCCATAGGTTTTGGATCGTCGTGTTTTTGTTTTCATTTGTCTGTATGTATTTTTTGATTTCCTCTTTGATTTCTTCAGTGATCTCTTGTTTATTTACTAGTATTTAGCCTCTGTGTGTTTATGGCTTTTACATATTTTCCCTCTAATTTCTAATCTCATAGTGTTATGGTCAGAAAAGATGCTTGATATGATTACAGTTTTCTTAAATTTAGCAAGGTGTGATTTATGACCGAAGATGTGATCTATCCTTCAGAATGTTCCATGTGCACTTGAAATGAAAGTGTAATCTGCTGTTTTCAGATGGAATGTCCTATAAATATCAATTAAATCTATCTGGCCTATTGTGTTTCTTTATTAATTTTCTGAATGGATGATCTATCCATTGGTGTAAGTGAGGTGTTAAAGTCCCCCACTATTACTGTGTTACTGTTGATTTCCTCTTTTATAGCTGTTAGCAGTTGCCTTATGTATTGAGGTGCTCCTGTGTTGGGTGCGTATATATTTGTAATTGATCTTGGATTGATCCCTTGATCATTATGTAGTGTCCTTCCTTGTCTCTTGTAACATTCTTTATTTTAAAGTCTATTTTATCTGATATGAGTATTGCTCCTCCAGCTTTCTTTTGATTTCCATTTGCATGGAATATCTTTTTCCATCCCCTCACTTTCAGTCTGTATGTGTCCCTAGGTCTGAAGTGGGTCTCCTGTAGGCAGCATATATATAGTCTTGTATTTTTTATCTATTCAGCAAGCCTGTGTCTTTTGCTTGCAGCATTTAATCCATTTACATTTAAGGTAATTATCGATATGTATGTTCCTATTACCATTTTCTTAATTGTTATGGGTTTGTTTTTGTAGGTCCTTTTGTTCTCTTATGTTTCCCACTTAGAGAAGTTCCTTTAGCCTTTGTGTAGAGCTGGTTTGGTGGTGCTGAATTCTCTTAGCTTTTGCTTGTCTGTAAAGCTTTTGATTTCTCTGTCAAATCTGAATTAGATCCTTGCTGGGTAATCTTGCTTGTAGGTTCTTCCCTTTTATCACTTTAAACATATCGTGGCACTCCCGTCTGGCTTCCAGAGTTTCTGCTGAGAAATCAGCTGTTAACCTTATGGGAGTTCCCTTGTATGTTATTTGTCAGTTTTCCCTTGTTGCTTTTAATAATTTTTCTTTGTCTTTAATTTTTGTCAATTTTTAAATTTTGTCAATTTTTGTCAGTTTGATTACTATGTGTCTTGGCGTGTTTCTCCTTGGGTTTATCCTGCCTGGGACTCTCTGTGCTTCCTGGACTTGGGAGGCTGTTTCCTTTCCCATGTTAGGGAAGTTTTCGACTATAATCTCTTCAGATATTTTCTCGGGTCCTTTCTCTGTCTCTTCTCCTTTTGGGACCCCTATAATAAGAATGTTGTTGCGTTTAATGTTGTACCAGAGGTTTCTTAGGCTGTCTTCATTTCTTCTCATTCTTTATTCTGTTCTGCAGCAGTGAATTTCACCCTTCTGTCTTCTAGGTCACGTATCTGTTCTTCTGCCTTAGTTATTCTGGTATTGATTCCTTCTCGTGTATTCTTCATTTCAGTTACTGTATTCATCTCTGTTTGTTTGTTCTTTAATTCTTCTAGGTCTTTGTTAAACATTTCTTGCATCTTCTCAATCTTTGCCTGCATTCTTTTTCCAAGGTCCTGGATCATCTTCACTATCATTATTCTGAATTCTTTTTCTGGACAGTTGCCTGTCTCCACTTCATTAAATTGTTTTTCGGGGGTTTTATCTTGTTCCTTCAACTGGGACATAGTCCTCTGCCTTTTCATTTTGTCTGTCTTTCTTTGATATTGGTTTTTCTTCCACAGGCTGCAGGATTGTAGTTCTTCTTGCTTCAGCTGTCTGCCTCTTGTGGGTGAGGCTATCTAAGAGGCTTGTGCAAGCTTCCTGATGGGAGGGACTAGTGAGCTGGGTTTTGCTCTGGTGGGCAGTAAAACTTTAATCCACTTGTTTGCTGATGGGTGATGCTGAGTTCCCTCTCTGTTGGTTGTTTGGCCTGAGTCCGCCCAGCACTGGAGCCTACAGGCTCTTTGGTGCGGCTAATTGTGGGCTCTGTGAGGGTTCACACCAATGAGTACTTCCCAGAACTTCTGCTCCCAGTATCCTGTCCCCGTGGTGAGCCACAGCCACCCGCCCCGCCTCTGCAGGACACCCTCCCAACTCTAGCAGGTGGGTCTGATTCAGTCTCCTGTGAGGTCACTGCTAGTTTCCCCTGGGTCCTTGTGCGCACACTACTTTGTGTGTGCCCTCCAAGAGTGGAGTCTCTGTTTCCCCAGTCCTATCAAAGTCCTGCAGTCAAATCCCGCTGGCCTTCAAAGTCTGATTCTCAGGGGATTCCTTCTCTCGTTGCCAGACCCCCAGGTTGGGAAGCCTGACATGGGGCTCAGAACCTTCACTCCAGTGGGTGGACTGCTGTGGTGTAATTGTTCAGTTTGTGAGTCGCCCACCCAGCGATTATGGGATTTGATTTCATTGTGATTGAGCCCCTCCTACCATCTCATTGCAGCTTCTCCTTTGTCTTTGGGGTGTCTTTTTTGGTGAGTTCCAGTGTCTTCCTGTTGAGAATTGTTCAGCAGTTAGTTGTAGTTCTGGTGCTGTCGCAAGAGAGAGTGAGTGCACGTCCTTCTCCTCCACCATCTTGAACCAATCCGGAAGCTTGGAGTGTTAACCACTGGGACTTCCACGGAAGTCCCGGGCAGTCCTTTTCATCTTGATCTTCAGTGCTTTGAAGTCAGAACTGGATATGAATTCCAGCTCTACTGTGTAGTAACTTTCCTTCCGTCAAATGAGGCATTGCTGATTGATTAACTTGGAGAAAAGATACTTGAAGAATCACTAATACGCTACAGATTTCACATTCTATCAATTTATAATCAGCTCTTTTGCTTCAGGGGTACAAAAGGCAGTGATGCTATTCTGGATTATTGGAAAGACTGGGAGAAGAGAAATATTTTTGAATAGAACTGATGCTTATATCTTTTAAAGAAAAAATAAGGACTCTGTAGTATAGGTGTTTTAGGCATTCGGTAAGCAAATTCTCCTGAAAAAGTTAAGCCAGGTCCTAAGTAAACCATAAAATTACCATATTTTATGTTTTGTGTTTTTTTCATCACAGGATATATGATTGGATGCCTGAACAGCCAAATATATTCCAAGTGGAGCAGTTGGAACGTCTGAAGCAAGAATTGCCAGAGCTTAAGAGCTGTTTGTGTCCCACTGTTAGCCGCTTTGTCCCCTCGTCTTTTTGTGGGGAGCCTGACATCCATGTGGATGCCAATGGCATAGATAATGTGGAGAATGCTTAGTGTTTATTGGGCGGAGACCATTCGGGGCATGCATCGCTGTTCTGGGTATTCACTTTTCATCACTGAGCATTGTTTATCTATGCCTTTTAGGTTTTCAGTCCAGTGAAGCAATAATGAAGTATTTTAATATTTCACTACAGTTCTTGCTAGAATTTCAAGTATTCTATATAAATCACTTGGCCAGGTATAATTACCAGTCAGTCTCTTTACAATGAAAAAATTTATTGGTTGGTAAATATTTTAAACTAAATATGTAAGTTATAATGTTAAACAAATATTCATTAAAAACATAACACTTTGAAATTAACTATACAAATATCTCATATTTATACTTATTACAGCTTTTCATTTGATCAGGTCTGAAATATTTAGCACTCAAGGAACATGACTATGCATAATTATACCTGACCATGGGAAAAATAAGTACCTCAAATGCATGCATTTGCACTGGTGATTCCAACTGCACAAACCTTTGTGCCATCTGTGTATTTTTGACATGAATTGACATTCACACCATTTTCATTCAGTATGAACCTTGAGGCTGCTGCCATTTCCCCACTTAACCAAACCAATGCCTGTGTAAATAGCCTAGAGGTGATCCTTGAAAACTTGTTTCATAAATCTTTCAAAAGTTGTTTTGCATAAATACTAAAATTTCAAAAAGCTGCAGGGTAACTTAATGTATAAAGTATTAAAAGAATGGATTGAAGACTTAGTACAGTAGATGATAATGTATAAATTCTGTTGAATGCATGCTTTTTGTTTTAAGCATGAGATAGTACACGTTTACTGTAAGTCCTTGCATCTGTGGTGCTAGGTGAGTGTGAGAAGGTGTCAAGGACAGAAAAATAATTTGTTGCCTAAAAAAAAAAAAAGGAAAAAAAAAGCCTATTTGTAGGCATTTTAAATATGCTTAAGTGTCTCTCACTACCTGTTACACACCGTTGCTTTATGGGTTTGTTTTGTGTGTGTGTTGTACGGTAGTTAAATCTCTGTGCAGAAAAATAAATGTCCTGAATTCTTATATCGGTATTCTTTATTGGTTAATGAATATCATGCATGTAATTTATTTAGAAATGCAGAAGATTCTATTAAATGTATATGCATGTTGTTAGGATTATACCAAGGTTTCTTTCATTAGAAGCAGATTGTTTTGGCATAATTGTAACTTATGAATGAATGTTGAATAAAATACACAGATTTATTTTCTTCATTATAAAATGAAATTTCAAGAAGGTGTTACTTTTATAGCATTGGTTCTGTATTATTATTATGAGAAATTGGAATTTAGTGTCTACTCTGCAAGGATGGCTTATTTGCATATACCTTTTATTGCATGTTCCTCACTAGGCAGTTTATTCATGTATTGACATGATTTGGTAGTAGCTGAGAACCTGAAACTTGGATTATATATTTGTATCTTTTTATTTTTTTAAGCCAAGCAATGCAGCTTTGGTCAGATCTAAATTGTGTGAAGATAGGCTTTAAAAGCCTATGGTATTGTGTTTGTAACACTGATATTTAATGGAAAATAGTTTAGGAAATGGAGTCTTCTGCAGGGGTTTTATATACTTTTCTCATGTTGAAAGAGATTTTCCATCACTTGATGTGAATTAGGCACTTTTAGAAAACTCCTGAAAAAGAATTACTTTTCTTAATCTGCAGACCTGGTACAGTACAATTACCATTACCTTACAGTAACTTGATTAGCCATATGTGTATTTCAAGTCGTGTTTGTTTGCTCCTCCCCTGTGCCTTTCCAGTTCCAGCTCCATTTTGAAGACCTGCAGATCATGAAAAAACAGGAAAGGAAGTGATGTGGGGGTCAGTTTCCTGAACTGTGTAATTTGCTGAGAAGAGCTTACAGCCATTGCTTATGACAAGGACAGGACCTCACTGCTCAGTTTCTTTCCTGTCTCTTCCTGACCTTATAAACACCAGGGTTAGTGGATGATTAACTCATAGCAAGCAGTGGCTCTCGTTTTTATAGGACTAGGTCCTGGCTTCCATATCACTAGCTATTGCCTTGTATACTCTGCTCCAGCTACACTGTACCTGTGCTAGGCCTTAGCCACGCCATATTCCTACACTACTTCCTGTCTGTAGCCATGTGACCTCTGCCTGGAAGCCTTCTTTTTCCTTGATACTTTCTCGCTGCCAAACTCATTTCTCCTTAAGCCATTCATTGACCTCTCTCCGCTGCACCCTTGCCAAAACTTAAGAAGGGATGAATCCACCTTTTCTACTCCATGGCCCAATGTTCATTCCTTGATCATGCCATGTATCATAGCACACTTTAGGTAGACATAGTTGAGGTTTGTCTCACCAGGCTGCAGGCACTTCAGGGGCAGGGACCTTGTCTTACAAATTTTTATTTCCACAGTGCATGAAACATAGTAGAAACTAAACTTTGGAATTGTGGGGATAATTTGTATCAAATGTCTTTTTGAATTAAGAGATTTAGTTATGTTTACTAAGAATGTAAAGTTTGAATTGGTTTACATTTGGCAGTTGGAACAGTTTATTGATGTCAGTTTTAAATGTAGAGGTATAATGTTAAATTATTTTATATTTTCTGGAAACTGAGTGAAATGTTTGATAAAATGCTGCCATTGTTCTCTGATAATTCCACTGTCCGGAATTACGTACTGTAACCGCCTGGATGTAAATGTGAGGAATACAGCTCATTGCTGTGTCAGTGGTGCCTGAGGGCAGCCACAGCCACCCGTGACCTCACTCCCATTGCTCCTTGTGACACTCGTCTTTCTTCTCCCCTCTGAAGCCCATGCTTAGGCCTACCTCAGCACCGCTTTCCTTGTCTTCCTTCTGCGTTCAGCTCAGGTGCCACCTCTTCCAAAAACCATTCCTCAGCTCATGATGCAAACAAGTACAGACAGCCTCTAAATCTTACCAGTTTTATTTTCAGCCTGGGTTATAAACCCAGACAAGTTAACTGACTTACCGGGTTGGGACTAGAACTGGGCTTTGTGACTCCTAAACCCGTGTTCTTATACAATGCTGCCTTCTGAATTTTTGTGGCATTCTTTAGCATATGCTTTCTTGTAGTCCCACTTTTTATGTGCCTGTTATATTTCCCTAATAAGATTGTAAGCCCCTTAAGGGCAAGGACTTCATTGCATTTCTAGCCACTACCATAGTGTTCTATACTGAGTTATGAACTAGATAAATAAATGGTGGTGAATACAATCCTAGTTTCTTAACTCAGATTGTTTCACAATATACATATGTTTTCATATGGTGTGCGTGGCCGTGTTGTCTGGAGTGTGTGTGCTTGCATGTGCATGTACGTTGGCATGTTTACACATGGAGTTCTCACTCTACCCGTTTCTTGGGGTCACATAGTTAAGGGGTTACCACAACCAATTTTCTAGTCCATGCTGAATGGGGACAGTCACGGGAATAAGTGGCAGATAAGGTACAGTTTTCCCCCAGGCCTTGTCCCTTTCTAGGGCAGTACACCTAAATCCTGCAGCCGGTGCCCCTTAAGTGAAGCAGGTACTGCCTCAGATAGAACTTGCGTGACCTGTGGGGGGCGCTGTTTCATGAGTCTTGAGGGAGCATCATTATCCTTTGTGCCTTGACTCACCACATCTTGACTGCATTTTGTTTTTTCACATTATTCCTGGTTTGGTACTCTAGGTTGACAGTGGAGTCCTGTTAATTTAGATTTGGATACAAGTGATTTACTCCTTTATGTTTTAGGTTTGGATCATGTGCTTTTGGGGTAGAAAGCAAAGTATGCATATTAGAAATACTGCATTATTTGGTGTTCATGAGTGAAAATTTATTGAAATATAATCTCAGTGGGTTTATATAGTTTGAGAAATGGATGTGAAATGTTTAAAAAAGTAAGAGAGCATATGATTAACCTCACAGGAGTATGTGTTGGAGGTAAGAAGGAGAGCTCATGGATTGGAGCAAAGACTTCATGAGGCTCTCAAGCCCTTGCAGAATGGGGTGGAGGTCAGAAGTTGTGAAGCCAGTTTGGGGCACAGCCTTTGTAAATTCAGAGGCCAGAGTAGTATTGTGTTCAGAGAGGATCAAGGGGCCATCACAACAGTGGAAAAGATTTTGGGATGTCAGAGACTTTGCATCCTTGCAGGAGATAAAATTTTACTGGTGATTTTAAAGGAAAATGACATTAAGATGAAATGTGTTTTCAAATAATGAAGAAAGTAATATTAGTACAGGAATAATAATAAAAGAAGTACAGAGATTAATTTGTCTAGTCCTCTACTAAATTGATCCAAACGTACGTCTACCTGTTTCCTCAGATAGAAAACAGAAACGCAGGTGGGATGGGTGAACTTCTGAAACTTACTTGCAAAGCCAAATTATATAATTTCACAGAAAGAAAACTAAAACCTAGTAAAAGTTCCATGGCTTCCCATGATTTCAAATGTGTCTCTCTGCAGCCCAGACCTCTCCTAAGCTCCAGATTCATATATCCAGCTGTCACCACTTCTCTACTTGGAGTTCTAATGGGCATCTCACATTTAATGTACCTCAACAAAGCTCTTTTTCCCTCCTTTCACCAAACCTGCTCCTATCCCACCTCCTCTAGTGTTCTGTATCTCAGTAAGTGGCATTATTTTCCTATTTCCTTGTGATTAGTACAACTTTTAACTATGATATGTAATAGGTCGGTGGTCCATTTATCCTTTTTCAATTTTTAAAAACTTCACATATTTTGTTTAATAACACAAGAATCACCTTTTCAAGCCAACAAAGTCCCCTTGAGATCTTGATCAGTGTTGGATTGATTTTCTAGATTAATGTGAGGGAAGGATTAGTATTTAAAAATATGACATCTAAATATTTAGAGCACAGGTGTGTTTCCATTCAGAATTTTTATGTCCTCCTGTAGGTGTTGTATACTGTTTAGGTGTTGTATACTTTT
Organism: Leucopleurus acutus; assembly: GCF_964270905.1. NCBI lineage: Eukaryota > Metazoa > Chordata > Mammalia > Artiodactyla > Delphinidae > Leucopleurus > Leucopleurus acutus. The sequence goes on from NC_139158.1 coordinate 55,523,241, forward strand.
TTAAAGTTTATTTTAAACACTACTTTCCTTAAATACGTTCTTCACTAATAATTAGCAGTTAATTTTTGTTTATCTTATCTAGCTACTTTGTTGAATTCAGTTAGTCAAAATAGTTATGTATTAAGTCTCTGGGATTTTCTAAATAGATAAATTTGATCTGCAAATGTGTTTTTCTGATTTTAAGTAACAGCTCTTTATCTTGCCTTGTTTCATTAGCTAATAACAGTTGTAGGCATCCTTGTTTTTTTTCCTGCCTATCGTAGGAAGTAAGTATGATGGCTGCTGAAGTTTCTAGTAGGTGACCTTTATCAAGTTAAGAAATGTTCCTTTTCTTCTTAGTTTGCTAAAGGATCTCTTCCCCCCCCCCCACCCTTGACCCCCAAGGGATACATTTTGAATTTATCCAGTGAGTTTTTGAAGATTTAGAATATAATTCTAGTTGTTATTTGTGAATTTTAATGTAGTGAATGATGCTAATATAGTTTCTGAATTTGGATTACCTTTCAGTAACTGGTATAAATGTATTTATGAACTTCTGATTTGCTAGTTTGTTTAGGATTTATTATCTACACTCATAAATGAGATTGACTTAGTTTTCTTATGCTATTATGTCTAGTTTAAGAGACCTTTGGGATAGCCTTATAAAATGAGTAAGCTCTTCAGGTTTTCTATTTTGTCAAACAGTTTATATGTTGTGAGAGTCATCTATTCATTGAAAGTTTAGATAAACTCTCCTATGTGCATATTTTCAAGTGTTTTTTACTGCCGTTACAGTTTCTACTTTAGTTATTGCCTGTTCATTACTGCTCTTAAATTTAGTTTTAAAAATTCTACCTAATTTTGATTTATTTATACCTTCTTGAGTTGAATCTACCTCAATATTAAATACAATGGAATAATAGAACTGATCTTAGACAAATACTGTTTTAATGGAAATGGAACAAGAACTTTATTTTTTAATTTTATTTATTTATCTATATTTATTTATGGCTGCGTTGCATCTTTGTTGCTGTGCGTGGGCTTCTCATTGCGGTGGCTTCTCTTGTTGCAGAGCATGGGCTCTAGGCATGCAGGCTTCAGTAGTTGTGGCTCACAGGCTCTAGAGTGCAGGCTCAGTAGTTGTGGTGCACGGGCTTAGTTGCTCCACGGCATGTGGGATATTCCCAGACCAGGGCTTGAACTCGTGTCCCTTGCATTGGCAGGTGGATTCTTAACTGCTGTGCCACCAGGGAAGTCCCAAGAACTTTAATTTAAAAACAAAGGAAAGAAAAGTAGGTACTCCTAAGAGCTGGTGTTTCTATAATAATGGAACTATGCACTGTATATTGTATACACTATATAAAGTGTAAATCTTTTTAGTTTCTAACTAATTTGCTTGCATTGAATTTCCTTATATTCATATTCATAACCAAAATCAAATATTTGTTGAGGGCTTGGGCAGTAGAATAAAGTTAGCTTCTGTTTTCAGTATGCTAATTATTTAGTTGAGGTAATATATATTTTAAAAAATGCAAAATTGTAGTAGTTGTCCAAGAGAACAATAGAAGGAAAGTCTCCAAGCTATATCCTAATGCTCATTTAGCAACATAGATCAGTCCTACCACCTCCACTTTAACTGGAATGGCTCTGCTTTGACAACTTTTATTTCTTCTAGTAGAGATGTGATTTGAAGATGTGATTTGGCTAAAAATATTTAAGATGCCTATTATACATGTAATTTGAGAGGTGTGTATGTTGCATTTTGGGTGATTTCCTCAGTGTTGTCTTCCAATTCACTCATTCACCCTTTCACTATATCCAGCTTAGTTAATTGTATTTTAAATATTAAAACATATTTTTCATTTGCAAGAGTTCTAATTGATTCTTTATGTCCATCTGATGTTATTTCATTCCCTTCCATTTTTATTAAATAATTTAGAGTTCTTTTTTAAATGGAAGTGTAACTTCCATTTCGCTCTTTGAACATTTTCAATCTATTTGATTATATTATCCTTTTCCGGCTGTTCTGGAATGAACTCTCATTTTGATTTTATTGGCTTTTTCTTAGCTTTGAGTTTCCTCGTGCCTCATGCGTTTTGGAGTTTTGGTATGCAAGATCATGTTTCTGTGTCTTTCCTTCCTTCTTCCAGTCTCTCTGCTGGTCTTGTGGCTGCCTCCCTTAGGGGCTCCAAGACCTCAGTCTAGATCCAGGTATATCATGGCACCTGACAGTTAATGCCTGGAAGGACACTAGGGACATTGCACCCCACCCTAGAGTCACCCAGCAGCATCGTTTTGATTTCTGGTCCAAGGAGAATTTTTTTTTTCTCTTTTCTAGTTGCTTGCCTTGTATACTTATGTGTCTGTGAGTCCAGGATATAAACAACAAGACGTTGCTTTGATGGCTTATCAGAGAAGCTTGTCCCAGTGCTTTATACACATATACTTGCCTTCTGTCTTTTGAGTGCCCATCAGGGAATTATATCTGTGTTACTCTATCCATTAAGGTAGCAGATCCCACACGCACACAGGAAATTTATTACCTGGTGCCAAAGATAGAAACCAGCTGCCCCCAAAAGGATTTGACTCCACTCTCACCTCAGAAACCTGCTTATTGAAACTTATATGTAACTTCCTTCCCAGCATCTCTAACCCCTTCCTCCCTTATGGCCCGTCACTTTCTATGCTAACTTTTCCTGTCTTCCCACCTCTCCCTGGTACTGAGAATCTTTGTTGCCCCTCTAGCAGCTGATGATTAGAGAGGGGACAGCATCATCTAACTTGTGTTAGCCAATGAGTAACAACCAATGGCTGATTTTTTCTATGGCTGACTCTAGTTCTTGAGCTGTCAGAAACTTTCTTGAGAGTTGCAATTGGAGAGACTGAGGTCCTGCATGTCCTCAACTCCTGGAACCTGGACCTCTGATCATAGAGCCACACCCTATGGGTGGCTCCTAGAAATGCTCTGTTTATATGTATATAGAGAACTTTTTAAATCCAATTTCTTGCTTTGGTAGTGAGGAAACTCAGATACTTTAATTTCTGAGAACTAATAAAAGCCAAAATCAGCCTACATCAATTAGAGGTGGTAACAGTCTCTCTTTTTTAATTTGCATTGAAATATAGTTGATTTACAATGTTGTGTTAGTTTCAGGTGTACAGCAAAGTGATTCAGTTTTATATATATATATATATATATATATATATATATATATATATATGGTACTTTTTAAGATTCTCTTCCATTATAAGTTATGAAAAGATACTGAGTATAGTTCCCTGTGCTATACAGTAGGTACTTGTTGGTTATCTATTTTAGATATAGTAGTGTTTATATTTTAATCCAAAATTCTTCATTTATCCCTCCCCCCCTCCCCCGTAATAGTCTCCTGAAAATAGAAAATAGATTGCTCAAATGGTCAGGGGCCTACCAATATGTCCATATTTAAATATTTAATACTTTTTATAACAGGTGAAATAGCTTCATAATAATCTCACCTAGTTAATATCCATAGGAAATGAGCTGAATGTATGAGGTCTCTGGGAAGAGTTACTAATCTGAAGGTGACAACGGTAAATGGCTGCTTTAGTCTACTAAAGACTGAGAAGAGAATATGTAAAGATTTGGGGGTAGGGTTTGTATTGGCAGTTAGGAAGGTTTCCTGTTGTAAGTTATTGGATCTGAACAGGTAGCAGTTTTGTGTGGTTTGTTTTTGTTTTTGTTTTTGTTTTTTAGTTAGTGTGCTACTCTGGGCTGAAATGGAAAAAAATCTCATATGACCTGTAAGAGAATGAACAATGACTTTATTTTTATTTTGACCTTATGTGTAAGCCGTTTTCAGTTTTTAAGTTAAATACACACCTACCATACAACCAGCCATTCCACTCCTAATTGTTTACCCACAAGAAATGAAAGCCAATGTCTATATAAAGACTTGCATGTGAGTGTTCATAGCAGCACATTTGTAAGAGTCCCAAACTGGAAACAAACTATATGTCCATTAGCAATTGAATGGTTACAAAAAAAAGGAACAAACTATCAATACAACAGTGCAGAAGAATCTCAACAATAATTTTACTTAGTATAAAAGGCAAGACAAAAAAGGATTTAATGCCATATGAGTTCATTTATAAAAAATTGTAGAAAATGAAAACTAATCTAGAGTAATAGCAGATCAGTGCTTGCTGAGGAATGGGGGTGAAGTGGGGAGAGAGGAATGAATTATAAAGGCATGAGGAAATTTGGGGGAGTGATGGATATGTTTAGTTCTTGATTGAAAATGCTTATTTGAAAAAATTTTTATTTGTACTGCAGCTCCATCTGAATAAAACAAACCAGATGTGTTTGGAAGATAAGCCAGGTCTCACAAGAAAGGCTGTTAGAACTGATCCCCAGACTGGAACATGTTGCTGTAGGGTGGGAAATGTATGTATATGGATATATATATATATCTCTCTCTCAATACTCTGACTCTCAAGAGTATCCATCGTATCCATACAGGCAGATGGGGGTTACTCATGTTTGTCGGGCTGACTAGCCCACTTACAAGTGTCATTTGTCAGTGGTGGCAATCACAGAGGGCCTACACCTTTGTCCAAGATACCAACTTTTCTCCCCTATGGTTCCATTGATTCCCTTGGGCAGAAAGAGCCCAGGGGATCCATACCTGGAAAGTAGGGGCCAGGACACAAATCTGTTAAGTATCAGCTTATCGGGAGTTTTAAAAAGCACACTAAAATAAGGATTCAAATGCTATTCGGTGTTAGTTGAATGGAACCCATACTCCCGTTGCAAAAGTGAACATAACCTGGGGTGCATCATATGAGGGGAAGACAGTAGTAGAAATCAACTTGTAGGAACATGACTTTATTATTTCCAAAGTGACACATGTTCATTATTTTAAACATGGAAAATAGAGGTAAGCAAAAGTAACAAATATTATCCAGAAGTCTACTACCCACATATTACCATTATTATAATTTGGTATTTTTTCTAGGCAGATATGTTCTATTTTTAACAAAATTGTGGATCTTACTGTATTTTCATTTTTTGACTAAAACGTATCTAATGAAAAATTGAACTTCTTCCAGAAAGATGGAATATACATACTTCCCATATTCCTCCTGCCAGTACAGCTAAAACCCCTGAACATTTTATGAACAATTATATGCAAAACAAGCATAAAAAGACTCAAAGATGAAGAGAAGACAGACTAACTAGGAACCTCAGGACTCAAGGAACAACATGTGGTGAGTTCCCTGGGTTTTCTTATCTGCCTCATCTATCCCAGACAATACTGGTGAAGTTGGCAACCAGGAAACACAGTAGATATAGGCAAAAACCAAACCAAAACAAAACAAAAAAACAGCAAAAGCCTGCTCTCTCCAGGTAAAGGACCAGGAAAAAGGCAGCCTAAGAAGGCAGAAATCCATTAGACAGTAACTGCTCTATTCCAATCAAATACCTCAGGAAAGACTGCAACCCTATCCTCACCCCCACAAGTTAAGGCTAAGGGGAGAGCCTAGATTCCACTCAAGCATGCTTAAACTTAGCACCTCAACCCTCTACGAGGATGATGTCAGAGGAGGTCTAGTGAGGAGCCTGGACTCCATCCTCCTTGCTTTCTGGGATGGAAGCAGAGGAGACCCCATGGAGAATCAGGGTTTTCACCACTGCACAGAGGTAACAAAGCTGCCTGCACTGTAGTGTCAGTGGAGACTGCACAGGGAGGCTAGACTTCATCCCCGTCCTGCAGTAACAAGGTGCCTCTCCCCCTGCCCACTGGGTGGTGTCAGAGGAGGTCTAGGGTGAAGCCGGAACTCCCAGCCCTTCCTGTCCCCAGGTGTCAACAGGAACATTCTCCTACCTGGCAGTAATGAGGCAGCGCTGTGGTAGAGGGAGCCTGTTAAAAATACAAGACTTAAATAAGATTCAGAGTCTTATAATACCAAAAATGTCCAGGTTTCAATTAATAATCACTTGTCATACCAAGAACCAGGAAGATCTCAAACCATGTGAGAAAAGACAACACAGATGACATAGGTGTTGGAATTATCTGACAAGGATTTTAAAGCAGCTGTCAGAAAATGCTTTGACAAGCAATTAGAAACATACTTGAAACAAGTGAAAAATGGTCTCAAGTGAAGATATAAGGAAGAACCACACAAAAATTTTAGAATGAAAATGAACAAATTTTAAAAGTCAGTGAATGGGCTCAACAGCAGAATGAAGAGGACAGAGGAAAGAATAAGAGAACTTGTAGATAGAAAAAAAATTACCTAATCTAAACAGAGAGAAAGTAGACTGGGGGGAAAAATGAGCATGACCTCAGGAACATGTGGGACTAAAACAAAAATCTTGACATGTCATCAGAGTTCCAGAGAAGAGGAAAAATAGGGTGGGGCTGAAAGATTGAAGAAAAAATGGCTGTAAATTTCCCAAATTTGGGGGGAAAACTAACTTGTAAACCTAGAGATTTAAGAAGCTGAGCAAACCACGAACAAAATAAACCCAATGAAATCCACACCAAGACACATGGTAGGTCAGCTTCCGAAAATTAAAGACAAAATCTTGAAAGCAGCTAAAGAGAAATGGCCCATTACCTATAGGGGAAAAACAATTCAAACAACATGCTTCTCTTCAGAAACTATGGAGACTAGAAGGATATGACATTTTTCAAGTGTTGAAAGTACTGCCAAACCAGAATTCGATATCCAGCAGAAATAATATCCCCTAGAAATGAAGGGGAAATCAAGGTATCAGATAAAGGAGAACTAAGAGAATTTCTTGCCATCAGACCTACCCTGAAAGAAGAGCTGAGGGGGAGGTCTCTAAAGAGAAAATGGTAAGATGAAATGCAAAAACACAGGCCAATGCAATAGAATTTCTTTATCCTATTGAGTCTTCTAAATTATGTTTGATGCTTGAGGCAAAAATTATAACACTGCCTAATGTGGTTCTCAGTGTATATAGGGGAAGTATTTGGGAGAGGGAAAAGCATGTAAAGGAGATGTTTCTACACTCAAATTGGTAAAATTATGACACCAGTACACTTTGATAAGTTGTATATATAAAAGGTAATAATAAAAAAGCTATACAAGGAAATACACTCAAAATACTATAAGCAAATAAAAATGCAATTGTAAAAAATGATGAAGTAACCCACAGGATGTTGGGGAAAAGAAAGCAAAGAAAAATATCAGAACAAGTAAGAAACAAAAAATAAAATAGCACATTTAAGCCTTAACATCAGTAATTACATTAAATGTAACTAAACATACTAGTTAAAAGACAGATTTGTAGAGTGAATATGTTGTTGACAAGAAACTCAAGTGTAATGATAAAGGCAGGTTGAAAGTAAAAGGACGGAAAAAGATATGCCATGCAAAAAACCAAAGACAAGTACAACAACTATTAATATCAACTAAGGTAGGCATCAGAGCAAAAGTTACCATAGACAACAAGAGACATCACGGGCTTCCCTGGTGGCACAGTGGTTGAGAGTCTGCCTGCCGATGCAGGGGACACGGGTTCGTGCCCTGGTCCAGGAAGATCCCACATGCCACGGAGCAGCTGGGCCTGTGAGCCATGGCCGCTGAGCCTGCGCATCCGGAGCCTGTGCTCCACAACGGGAGAGGCCACAACAGTGAGAGACCTACATACCGCAAAAAAAAAAAAAAAAAAAGACATCACATAATGATAAAAGGGTCAATACACCAAGAAAACAGCAATCTTAATGGTGTATATGCAAAAAGAAAAACCCACAAAAAACAAAAAAACAACAGGGTTGCAAAATATGTGAAGCAAAAACTGCTAGAACTGAAACAGATACACAATCATAGTTGGAGACTGCAATCTCCTCTCAAAAACTGATAGAACAACTAAACAGAAAACAGCAAGCATATGAAGAACTCAACAACATCAACCAACAGGATCTAGCTGATGTTCCAAAATTTGTGGGATACAACAAAAGCAGGGCTGAGAAGGAAATTTATAGCACCTAAATGTGTATGTTAGAAAAGAGGAAACAAATCAATAACCTAGGCTTGCATCTCAAGAAACTAGAAAGAAAAGATCAAAATAAGCCCAAAGCAAGCAGAAAAAAGGAAATAATGAGTATAAATGAGTAAATTTGGAAACAGAAAAAGAATAGAGAAAAATCAGTGATATAGAATACTAGTTATTTTAAAAGATCAATAACACTGACAGACCTCTAGCAAGACTGGCAAAAAAAAAAAAAGAGATAAGACAAATTATTAATATCAGGAATAAAACAGGTCCTGTTAACAGACATCAGAAGGATAATCAGGCAATACTATGAAAAACTCTACACATAAAATTGACAACTTAGATGAAAAGGGCCAATTTTGAAAGACACAAACTACCACAACTCACCCAAAATGAGATGTATATTGAATAGCCCTATAACTATTAAGGAAATTGAATTTTAAAAACCTGAAAAAGAAATCTCCAGGCTCAAACAGAGAGTTCTACCAAATGTTTAAATAAGAATTAGGACAAACTTTACAAAATCTCTTCTAGAAAATAGAAGTTTTTCCATCTCATTCTTGGAAGCTAGTTATTAGTTATTACCCTGATACCAAAACCAAAACCAAATGAAGAGAGTACCAAAAAGATAGTACTTTGTTAAAACAGAAAGCAAGAAAAGAAAAAAAACTACGGACCAACATTCCTTATGAATGTAGACACAAAAATCCTTTTGAAATGTTAGCAAATAGAATTCAGCAATATATAAATAGAATTATATACCACAAACAAGTGGAATTTGTTTTAAGGATTCAAAACTGATATAATATTTGAAAATCAAACAATGTAATTCACCATATTAACAGGCTAAATTAGAAAAATGCCATGAGCGGGACTTCCCTGGTGGCACAGTGGTTAAGAATCCTCCTGCCAATGCAGGGGACATGGGTTTGAGTCCTGATCCAGGAAGATCGCACATGCCACAGAGCAACTAAGCCCATGAGCCACAACTACTGAACCTTTGCTCTAGAGCCTGCGAGCCACAACTACTGAGCCCCTGCACCGCAACGAAGAGTAGCCTGCTCACCACAACTAGAGAAAGCCCGCATGCAGCAAAAAAGACCCAACACAGCAAAAAAAAGAAAAAAGAAAGAAAAATGACATGAGCATATTAATGGATGCAGAAAAAAGCATTTGACACAATTCAACACCATTTGATAAAATCTCTCAAAAGAAAAGGAATAGAGAACTTCTTCAAACTGATAAAGAATATCTACAAAAACATACAACTGAAATCATACTAATGGTGAAAGATTGAATGCTTTCCCCCAAGATTGGGAACAGGACAACAATGCCCACCATCCAGTGCTATTCAACATAGTACTGGAAGTTCTAACCAGTGCAACAGATTAAAAAAGGAAAAAAGAAAGAAAAGGCATACAGATTGGAAAGGAAGAAATCAAAGTGTCCCTATTTGCAGATGACATGATAGTCTACATAGAAAAATCCCAAGGAATCTACAAACAAACAAACTACTAGAACTAGTAAATGAGTTCAGCAAGGTCGGAGGATTAACATACAAAAAAAATTTTTAAATCAACATAAAAAAACCACTACTTCTGTATACTAGCAATGTACATGTGGACACCAAAATTTAAAATGCAGTACCATTTACAATTGCTAAAAAAAGAAAAGTACTTAGGTACAAATATAACAAAATGTAGGGCATGTATGCTGAAAGCTATTCAACACTGACACAAGAAACAAAGATCTAAATAAATGGAGGGGTATTCCAGGTTTATGGATTGGGAGACTCATTCTAGTAAACGTGTTGATTTTCCCCACACTAATATACAGTTTTAATGCAAGTCTTATGGTAGTCCCAGCAAAGCATTTTATAGATATACACAAGATTATTCTAAAATTTATATGTAAAGGCAAAGGACCTAGAGTAGTTAAAAACAATTTTGAAAAATAATGAAGTGGGAGGAATCACTTTACCTGAGTTCAAAACTTAATGTAGTTTCAGGAATCAAGACTGTGTGGTACTGTGAAAGGATAGAAACACACATCAATGAAACAGCAGAGAATCCACACAAGTACAAAGTGTGGATTGGCAGTAGCAGTAGCCAGCAATTCATCTTGGAGAAAGGGGGCTATGAGGGATCCTCTAAGGAGAAGTCTATCCCCCAAGTCCTAAATTCTGAGAGCTAGGAGAGGGGCTCCCCGTCTCCTCAGTACTGCACTTGGGGCCTCTGAATGGCTCAGGCCAGGCTTTATTCCTGCCACACTGGTCATGGGATCCCTTTTCCAAAAATGTTGATTGAGTGGGAAAGGACAAAAATTTGGGACTGCCTGCTTCTACCTGGTAATGCATTCTTTTTCAGTCTTTGTTGATGTCAGTTACCAAAACACCAGTATTTCTAGAAGTATGGAGGAAAACGTGTCTTTGTCTCTCTCTCTCTCTCTCTCTCTCTCTCTCTCTCTCTCTCTCTCTCCTCTCTCTTTAATAAGTTTATTTATTTAGGGCTGTCTTGGGTCTTCTTTGCTGTGTGCAGGCTTTCCTAGTTGTGGTGAGTGGGGGCTACTCTTTGTTGCAGTGCACAGGCTTCTCGTTGCGGTTGCTTCTCTTGTTGTGGAGCACTGGCTCTAAGCACACAGGCTTCAGTAGTTGCAGCATGCGGGCTCAGTAGTTGTGGCTCACGGGTTCTAGAACATGGGCTTAGTTGCTCCACGGCATGTGGGATCTTCCTGGACCAGGAATTGAACCCTTGGCCCCTGCATTGGCAGGCGGATGCTTAACCACTGCACCACCAAGGAAGTCCTGTCTTTGTCTCTCTCTTGTCTCTTAGTACTTTACCTCCTCCTTATTCTTCGAATTAATGTCAGATATCATGGCAGCTGACCAGCTGTCACTGAGTCAAACCTGCTTCTCTCAAAGGGACCCAGATCTCTGAGTCGAGGTGGTCTCTGCTGCCTTTGCTGCTAGAGAGAGTGGCCACTCAGCACTGCCCATCAGGGCTGTCTCTGTCCCCAATGGCTCCAAGTGAACTAGCTGGAGGCCGCTGTCTCTCTTCCTGGAAGCCAGTTCCAGGAAAGGGGGATTCTGTGCAGCTTAGCAGGTACCATTGTCTTTTGTAGAGCAGAAAAGAGCTGGCTGCATTTCACCAGCATTCCACAAACATCTTCCCAGCTCTGTGCCACATCAGATCCCATGTCATGATGAGGACTAATGGTGGACATGAGCCAGCCTCTGCTCAGCACATTTCGGGTCACTTGTGGTAAGGACTGCTACTAGCCCAGTGCACTGCTTTGGAATGAAGCAGTCTGGTCAGATATCAGAGATGCCCGATGACATGAAAAGTAATTGTTCTTGTTTGTTTGACTGATTTAAGGCAAACTGGGTTCACATACACAAAATAATAATAAAAACAATAAATAACTGGATCAAAAAGAAGTAAGCATGCATTAATTTGCTAGTATCAAATAAGTAGGCTTAAGATACAGAATTTTCCTATAGAAGACTACAACATCACAATGAATTCAGAAGCTTGAGTTTTACCTGAATTTTCTTTTTTCTTCTGAGGTCTTTTCTTTTTTTAAACAATATTCACATGCAACAGAAAATTCAAACATACGAAAGTTTGTCATAGGATAACAGTTTGGAATTATACTTCCAGATATTTTTCTTTGCCTCAATGATCTTCCCTGGCAACTGTTCTGCCATGTGGCCTTACAGAAGGTGTGAGTCAAGGACACTGGGAAAGAAGAAGCACGGGACATCCCTTCCCAACAAGAAAGGAAAGTAAGAGAAAGCACTTCCAAGCCAGCCATGTGTGGGGAAAAAAGAGAGAGGGAGATTGAGCAGGTGAGATTCCAGGGTCCTTGCATCTCACTTCCTCCCCTTGAGGCAGAGTAGGGAGGGCTGCCGAACCAGCCCCTAGATAAGTAGGGAGGCTTGCGGAATACTAGTGGCTCCATCGCTGCACACACATGGGATTGGGACAGGTTGCACAGCTCCAGTGCAGGAGCTGTGCAAAAAGAAAGGTCTTCAGTAGACAGCCTGAGCTATGCTGCTGGCTGCTGAGGGCATAGCGAGCTCCTGGGAGCAGCAGAAGCCTGGCCTGTTAGAAGGTGGTCAGTGACAGAGGGGATCTTGTGAACAAGCCGCAATACGAATGCTATTCCCTCCCAAAGGCCAAGTGGAGCACGCGTGCAACTGTACCTAGGATAAATTCCTGGAACTAGAATTCTTAGTCAAAAGCCATGTGGATACTGTGGCTATGTTTAAAAAGTTCTTGCCTGTTGGAAATACTGATGCAATTACAGGTAAAATAATACTATGGCATAGATTTGCTTTAAAGTAATAATCCGGCCAAAAATTAAGTGAAAGCTGGGGAGGTGGTGATATGATATGAAACAAGAATGGTAGAATGTTAATAATTGTTGAAGTGACTGATGGCTACTATATTCATCTGCTAGGGGTGCCGTAATGAAATACCATAGACTCAGTAGTCTAAACAACGGAAATTTATTTTCTCACAGTTCTGGAAGCTAGAAGTCCAAGATCAAGGTGTGGTTTGGTTTATCTATCTATTATCTATCAATCATCTATCTATCTATCTATCATTTATCTATCTATCTATATATCTATCTATCTATATCAGAGGGAAACTTCCATGTCCAGAAATATAGCAGATTAGATACACTGAAACAGCTTCTCACCACAAAACATAAACTTATTTAAAATAATAAATGCTCCAGAAAGCAAGAAAACCCCACAAAAGACAAAACCAAAATTGAAATTATGGCTACCCTGAAGAGTCTGCTGTTCCAGAAAGCTAGAGAGTGGATTTCAAAGACCCCGGGGAGGGACAGGTCATAATGTTTTTGGCCCATGCAAGATGGAGGATGGAACTGAGACTCTCCAAATGCCAGGGATGCCAAAAGGCTACAGTTTGGGTGAAAGCGTGATCTAGAAAATTAATGACTCCCAGCAAATCACTGTCAGTGTTTCTTAGGCCTCTGCTCAGGGTTAAGTGGGAGAAAAGTCTTCCCTAAAATTTCAAATCATAGGTCTGTTAGGGGAAACACTGACTGAAACCGCCTGCCCTGGCCAGGCAAGATAGTAGCCACTTGCATGAGTTATCTTAGAACAGGAGGTCCTGGTAAGGAAGACAGAACTAACAATCTACCACCAACCTGAAGAATTAGGGAAAGGTCAAAAGGAGAGAGGGGACATCAGTCCATATGTCCTACCAACCCCCCAGAATCCTCCTCGTTGTAATCCATCTTGGCTGAGCGATGTGCACACCACCAGAAGGACCCTGAGTCAGAGTGATTGGCCAGAGACAACCCAGAAACTAACCCCACCACCATAAAACCTGAGACTACGAGCCACATGGCAGAGCAGTCCTCCTGGGTTCCCTTCCCCTGCTGCTCTCCTCCCGGGTGCCCCTTCCCAATAAAGTCTCTTGCTTTGTCAGCATATGTGTATCCCCGGACAACTCATTTCAGAGTGTTAGACAAGAGCCCACTCTCAGGCCCTGGAAGGGGTCCCCCTTCCTAGAACAGGTTTATCCTCACACTGTTTCCAGGTTTGAATTTACACTACCACATGATCAGAAGAAAACCCAGACCGAGAAATGATTTTCAAATACTTCCTTGTTGGTCGTACCCTGGGATACCTTGCAGAAGTAAATCCAAATTTCACTTGGAATAAGTCACTCTCATCCTTCAAATTAAGGCAAGCCAAATATTGGTACACAAAAAAGTTGCCAAACATGCAAGCAAGCCATCATGAGTGAGTCAGCAGAAATGTCAAATAGCGTATTTGGACCCCCAAGGACCCCAGGCTCTCCTGGTTGGAACTGGAGAAGGTCTAGATGAGGAGGTAGAGATGGCAGAAGCCAGGAACTACTTGGGGCTGACAGGTCAGTGTCTGACTTGCTTGCTTCGTTGAAGGAGGTGTGTGCCACGTCAAGTGAATTTTATGGACAAGACCATGACATTGATCGCTTAACGGCTCTGACCCATTAGGTCCCCATCTGTCCTCCGTGGACTCTTTCCCAATTCCCTGGGATTGAATTGGCCACTTGCTTCCTCCTTTGTGTCTTCATCACCTGGGACACTTTACCTCAGTTACTTTTTGTGTGTTTCTTCTCTTAGACATTTGAGCGAACAGAAAATATCTACTCTGTAACATTAGCACCAAGCACTGATCCAGAAGTAATGCACACATGTAATATTTACTGAATGGGTGGGTATTTAGCCGAGGAGTGAGAAGATTGTTGCTCTATGTTTATTAAGTGTTTTATTCTTTACAGCCACCCAGTGAGGCAGATACCATTATTACGCCAATTGTCCAGAGAAGAGACTGCTGGTCAATCAGGAGAGAAGTAATGAGGTCTTCAGCATGAGCGCTGGCAGGAGTGATGGGGGAGGAGGGGAGGTTCAGATCTGGAAGATACTGAGTAACAGAACCTGCAGACATTGGTGTGGCTGCATGGTGTGAGGGGAAGGGCGGTGTCGATCATGACTCCTAGGTTTCTGTCTTGAGCAGTTGGGTGAATAATCCTGCCATGTGCTGACGTGAGGGCATATAGTGATTTCCCCTTTGGGCCTCTCTGGTCTGAAGTGTCTGGGTACACCCAAGAGGAAAGTCCTAAGAGCGGCTGGATATATTGGTCTGGAACTGAGCAGGATGTCAGATAGACAATTCAGAGTCATCATCACATAGATCTGACTGCTACACACACACACAAGCCAGGAAAGTTCCTTTACTCTTCGTTACACAGTCAGAAATTCCAACAGCAGTTTATTAGAGTCATAGACCTATTTTTAAAATGCAAAAACTTCGGGACAAAGTTTTTATAGTGCCTACTATGGAATTCTGGAGACAAAGGTAAGATGTAAGAGATGTTATACAAAAAAAGCATTCTCTAGGTAAAAGGTTAGGGAGACAGTCCCACTCCACACCTTTGGAAATTCTGACCGACAGCATATCAGAAGCTCTGGGGAATTAGTAATAAAGAAGAATGTCCAACTTCAAAAAATCACTTGTCTACATACTCTTTCTGGGAAACTCTCTAGTAAGATTTTGATCCAATCAGTCATTTGCATCTCAGTGTGGATTAATTTCTGATGCAGGTGCTGAGAGAGTGGATGTTCTGATTGGCTAGGAGGACAGGCAGATAATTTTGGAGCACAAGTAGGTCTTATCCTGCCCTCTATACAGCAAGACAGTATGGGGGCAAGAAGAGTGCAGGGAAACAGTTACAGGATTTAGAGGAGGGTTGAGAGGATGCCAAAGAGAAGAGAAACTAATAAACGCCACTTTTCCTAGCTTGGCCCCGTACCAGGAAAGGACAAGTCTTTTGGCTTCCTCTGCTCTCTCGTCCCCTTGACAAGAAACTCAGACTAATAGTATGTGTCCCGCAGTTCAGCAGCATGCACGTGTGCTGGGCTAGCCTGGGACCCTGCACAAAAAGCTCCCTTCCCTTCCATCTGCATCTGCACCCAGTTTCTGGGCAGCCTTCCCTTCACCATATGGCCAGCTATGTCCCTGCTCCAGGGCACTGAGCAGCTTGCAAAAGAGCAGGGGTTTATCTAGAACTTTCTGGCGTCATCACCCCACCTACAGCACTTAGCACATTGCTTTGTACTTCTGATTTATGTGCCCTTTGTCTTAGTCTGCTTGGGCTGACATGACAAAACACCACAGACAGAGGTGGCATAAATAACAGAAATTTATTTCTCACAGTTCTGGAGGCTGGAATTCCAAGATCAGGGTGCCAGCATGATTAGTTCCTGGTGAAGACTCTCTTCCTGGCTTGCAGATGGCCACCTTCTCTTTGGGTCCTCACATGGCCTTTCTTTCTTTGGTGTGTGTTCTTGGAGAGAGAATGAGCTTCTCTTCCTCTTCTTATAAGGGCACTGATCCCATAGCGGACATCTCACCCTCATGACCTCATCTAAATTTAAGTACTTCCCAAAGATCCCATCTCCAAATACCATCACATTGAGGGCTAGGGCTTCAATGTGATTTGGAGGGACACAATTCAATACCTAGCACCCGTCTCTTCACCAGGACAGAATTTAACCCCAACACTTGGTTCAGAGCCTGGCACTCACTAGGCCCCAGGTGATACATGGACAAATAAATAAAAATGACCAAAGTATAACACATCAGGTCTGTCCCCTGTAGGTGGGCTCAGGCCAGGACCTTAAGGTTCCTGAATGCCTGGAGTGGGCCCCAGAGAACCTGGCAAGTCTGAGTGGCGGGGTTGGCTCTTTTCCAGGCTTCTCAGAAAAATACCTCCGAGCTTTGGATGAAAGGTACACTGTGAGATACAATCTCATTTTCTTTTTCCTCTTAAAAATGTCTTTTTGATGTGCAACTTTAAGGAAATTTAGAATATAGATAAGCAAAAATCTACAAAATAAAAGTAAAGGCCATTTCTCATATTATCCCTGAGAAATGGCACTGATTTGGTTAGGCTATTTCAGACCTTTCTCTGAACAGAAGAGTGTGTATGCTCACACAGTATATTATTGCTTGTAATTTGCCTATTTCCACTGAATTGTACATCTTGGGAATAATAATAACTGAACTGCTTTAGTAGTCTTTTCAGCATCATTTAAAAAGGTCACTTGGCACTTTGTCTTTTTTGCTGCTTCTCACGAGGGCCTGCTGAGGACCTGGGCTAAAATTGGGGGCAAGGGCTTCACTGCCTTTGGGGAGCTGACCATGTGGCCGTGGCCCTGGGAGACCACACTGGGAGATATGACGAGCAGGAAGGGGTGATGTGCTTCACCCTGGTGATGTGCCCCAGCTGCCTTCTGCTCCAAGAGAGCTGCAGAGTCAGCCTGGGACCCACTAAGTCACTCCATGACTCTGTAACCCAGAATGAAGGACCTCCCTTCTTGGGAGCAGGGAGGATGGTGCTCTTTAACTGTGAGAGATCTCCATTCAGAGCAGGGATGTTGCCCCAGTGTATGAAGGTAACGGCTCTTTCTTCATCCCTTCCCAGCACTGGGCATGTGATGCTCTGTGAGAAACAAGCAAGCTCTGGGAAGGCAGCCTCGGGGGAAGGACTGACAGACTGCTTCTCTTCATCTACTTTGTCTGAAACCCCTGAGAGCCTGTGTCTAGGCGGCAGGCAGTTAGAGGCCACGTGGGTGGGGGAAGCAGTTCTGTTTGGATTCTCCTAAAACACAGAGGAGGTGATGGGGAGGTGAGATCCTTAGGATAAACTTAAAGATCCAGGGACACTTTCCTGCTGCTTGTACCCGGAGGGCTGTCTCCAGCTCCTGATTCTACCAAGAAGACATTTTTAAAAATAAATTTATTTATTTTATTTATTTATTTTTGGCTGCGTTTGGTCTTCATTGCTGCATGCGGGCTTTCTCTAGGTGCGGCGAACGGGGACTACTCTTCGTTGTGGTGCGCGGGCTTGTCATTACGGTGGCTTCTCTTGTTGCGGAGCATGGGCTCTAGGCACGCAGGCTTCAGTAGTTGCAGCACGCAGGCTCAGTAGTTGTGGCTCATGGGTTCTAGAGCGCAGGCTTAGTAGTTGTGGTGCAGGGGCTTAATTGCTCCGCGGCATGTGGGTTCTTCCTGGACCAGGGCTCAAACCCGTGTTGCCTGCATTAGCAGGTGGATTCTTAACAATTGCGCTACCAGGGAAGCCCTGAGAAGACATTGTTTATCCATTCATCCATTTATTCCACAAACCTTTACTGAGTTCTTAATATGTGCTAGGTGCCACAGAGTAAACACATTTCATCTATAGTTTGAGGGTCCTTGACCCTCGGAACAGTGTAAAGTTGAGGTGCCTTAGGGGTAGAAAGGGCCCTTTCCCTTTCATGAGGTGGGATGCTTCACCAGCTGTCTTTTTAGATGAGATGACCTTCAAAGCCAACACTGAAATTTAATGAGTGTTTGTTGTAAACACCCATTGGCTTTGTTCTGACCTCATAGTCTAGGCAATTTCTTCCATGGTGTCACGACAAGCTCTGGACTTCCCTCCAAAGTTGGGTGAGCAGTAGGAGGGAGAGAGGAAGGAACTTAGTCTGGGGTCAGTGACTTCCTAAATGTTCTGGTGGCATCACCCATGTCCCTACTTCAGGCCTCACTAATGACCCAGCCCTGAGATGAGTCACCACTGGGATGTCCCAGTCCTGGCTGCTGGCCTCTCATGGGCCACAGTCCCACAGCTGCTTGCTGCTTTCCTGGAACACGCTCCCTCCGTCCAACCACAGATTGTTTTTCCTACCAGCCTTGTGGTCACAATCATCTACCAAAGTCTGGGTAGATGAGTTTATTCCTTGAAGTTTCACTTCCTGGATCATTGTCACTTTCTCTAACACTCCCTAGTCATTATCCTTGGTAAGATCAATATCTTGGTAGATAGTATTTCCAGTACATTGGCCTCCCAGCTCTCCACCAATGATCTTGTCTCCTCAGTTGTTTGTTCCCGTGGTCACACCCCAGACATGTCCTGTCCAGTATTAACACCTCTCAGAAATTTCACGCATCCCACTCCCTCATCACTGCTCACTTCCTCTGGTACCCTCCTCGCAATAGAACCACTAATGCCTCAGTCATCTTCTTTAACTGTAGCCCACCTCCTCTCATGCTCTCACTCCCTGCCTCGTCAAGCTTTCATTAGATGGTCAATTGTTGGAATCCCTTGTGCCCTCAAGGCCCCTACACTGTCTTGCTTCATCACACCCCTCTGGTTATGTCCACCTTGCCTCCAAGTCTGTGTCTGTACCCACACCTCTGGATATGGCTGGAGAAGAGCAAGCAGCACTTCTAACTGGCCTCACTGCATTCATGGCCACTAAAAACTCAGCTGGTCTGCAGTTGCCTGTCCAGTCAACCTCCCATTCTCCTGTATGACATTTTACTGCCCCTATAAATACACAAAAGACTTCCACTTAACTAAATGCATTTTTTCCTAGGTATGTCACTTAGGAAAGTTACATGATACCTCATTTTCCTATTTTATAAAAGAGAGATAATGCCCAAACTACAGGGTTAATTTGAAGGTTTTATATAACTTTACATAACTTATATGTCACATATATCAAAAGTGTGCATGTCAAAAATTAGAGACATAATGTTTAGGGGAACACTGCATGCCAAATTGTTCTGATAGGATTTGGCGTTTTCTTTCTTTCTTTTTTAAATTGAGATATAAGTGACGCAAACACGACTTATTGATATAAGTAAAAGGATAATAAAGTTTTAGAGAGAGGATGAGGAAGGAGAGATGGATATATTAAATCTTCATCTCTTACAACATTATACATTCAAAAATTGCTCTTTTCTTTTTATTGTGTCTATATGAGATGATAAATGTTAACTAAGCCTAGTGTGGTAATCATTTCGTTTCACAATATATGTAAATCAATATGTAAATGCTGTATACCTTAAACTTACACAGTGACGTGTGTCAATTATTTGTCAATAAAACTGGAAAAAACTGAGATATAATTGACATATAACATTGTATATATTTAAGGTTCCCAATGTGTTGATTTGATTCATTTATAGATTGCAATATGATGACCACTGTAGTGTTAGCTAACACCTCCATCATGGCACAAAATTATCATTTCTTGTTTGTAGTGAGAACATTTAAGATCAAGTCTCCTAGCAACTTTCAAGTACAATACAGTGTTGTTAACTCTAATCACAATGCTGTGCATTAGATGGATTTAGCATTTTCAATTTAAAAAAATGATAGGGGCTTCTGATTTCCTATTTACATTATCCCAAATTGAATCTTGTTTCCCTTTCCCCACTAAGTCGGTGCCTGAGTCAGGAGGGGGAGTGTGAACTGCTAAGCCTGGCATGGCAGTGGGAAGCAGGATTCCTCATGGGTATTCTCTATGTAGATGAGGTATACGTGCCTCAAATAGACTTTACCTGTCTCCCTCCTACTTGCCTGCCCACCTGTCTTTTCAGCCATTCACCATTATATTACTTGAGTTCTATTTAGCATCAAGTATATTGATCGCCTCCACCCATGGTCATAAATAGGAATTGAGAAAAGCCAACTTTCAAAAAGTTAAAAAAAGATATAACCATCCATGTCAAACTATTTCACCTGCCCCCTGCCCAACACCAAACTAGCCATGTGGCTGGAAGTGTGCCATGCAAAATCAGCTGTATATGCTTGCCTGCAATCTGTCACTTCCGCGAGTCATTGGTCAGCTGATGGCATTTTAGGTATCAATGTAATTTAGTCCTACAATTATTGATGTGGAAAAAAAAAGCCCAACAAGTAACCATGTAAAGAATCTTATGAATCTTTTTCTTGATATTAAGTTGCTAGTTACTATTCTCACTATCCCAAGCTAAAGGCTATACTCAGTTGGTATTAGATTGAACATATTAGTTTCAAAATATTTTTTTCCTTCTTCCAGGTTTATCGAGATATAATTCACATACAGTACTATATAAGTTTAAGGTGTACATCATAATGACTTGACTTACATACACCATGAAATGAATACCACAATAAGTTTGGTGAATATCCATCATCTCATATAGATACAAAGTAAAAGAAAAAGAAAGAAAATCGTTTCTCCTTGTGTCAAGAACGCTTAGGATTTACTTTCTTAACAACTTTTATATATAACATACAGCAATGTTAATTATATTAATCATGTTGTACATTATACCCTTAGTACTTATAACTGGAAGTTTGTACCTTTTGATTGCCTTCATTCAATTCCCACCCAGTCACCCTCCATCTCTGGTAAGGACAAATCTGATCTCTTTTACTTTGAGTTTGCTTGTTTGTTTTTTGAAGTATAATTGACTTACAACACTATGTTAAGTTTCAGGTATACAACACAATGTTTTGATATTTCTATACATTACAAAATGATCACCATGATAATTTAGTTACCATCTGTTGCCATAAAAAGATATTACATTATTATTCACTGTATTCTCCATACATTTCAACCTTATGGCTCATTTATGTTGTAACTGGAAGCTTGTACCTCTTAATCTCCCTCACCCATTTCACTCATCCTCTCATCCACCACCCGTCTGGCAACCACCTCTTTCTTCTCTGTATCTATGACTCTGTTTCTGTTTTGTTATGTTTGTTCATTTGTTTTGTTTTTTTATATTCCACATATAAGTGAAATCATACAATATCTGTCTTTCTCTGTCTGACTTATTTCACTTAGCATAATATCCTCTGGGTACACCCATGTCTCAATGGCAAGATTTCATTCTTTTTATGGTTGAGTGATATTCCATTGCATGTGTGTGTGTTGTGTGTGAGAGACATCATTTTTTATTATTATTCAAACAGAAAGTCACAAAAATTATAATCATCCTCATCAGTTCACTCAGTCCCATGTAATTAATTTTTTTTCATCTTGATCTTTTGTTAGCACTTTCATGAATTCATCAGTTTTCCATTAGAGTTCTGAAAATGCTTATTCATTCAGTTCAGCAGTATAGTCAGTTACCAGAAACCTGTACTTGTCAGAGTCTTTTCCATCGATTCCTTGAAGATGAAACCCTTTTATAGGAACATTTTTGCAAAAGCATCAGAGTACACCCAGAACTGTCTGAAAATGACAAAAGACAAAAATGACCACAGTTAAAGATTTGATGAAAGTTCATAATAATGCAATTGACAAGGAAATTTAGTTGTTTCTGAGATATACATTTTAAAATAATAACTAGAATTATGACTTATAACATTATACAAGAACATATAAGATTTTTAGAAATTTCATGTAATGTCTGAAACATTTATATTAACATATTTCCATACAAATACAAAAAGAAAGTTTAGTATTAGTTGATTTTGTTTGTTTTTATACTGCAGGTTATTAGTCATCAATTTTATACACATCAATGTATACATGTCAATCCCAATCGCCCAATTCAGCACACCACCATCCCCACCCCACCACGGTTTTCCCCCTTGGTGTCCATACGTTTGTTCTCTACATCTGTATCTCAACTTCTGCCCTGCAAACCGGTTAATCTGTACCATTTTTCTAGGTTCCAAATACATGCATTAATATATGATATTTATTTTTCTCTTTCTGACTTACTTCACTCTGTATGACAGTCTCTAGATCCATCCACATCTCAACAAATGACTCAATTTCGTTCCGTTTTATGGTTGAGTAATATACCATTGTATATATGTACCACATTTTCTTTATCCATTTGTCTGTTGGGCATTTAGGTTGCTTCCATGACCTGGCTATTGTAAATAGTTCTGCAATGAACATTGGGGTGCATGTGTCTTTTTGAATTATGGTTTTCTCTCAGTATATGCTCAGTAGTGGGATTGCTGGATCATATGGTAATTCTATTTTTAGTTTTTTAAGGAACCTCCATACTGTTCTCCATAGGGGCTGTATCAATTTACATTCCCACCAACAGTGCAAGAGGGTTCCCTTTTCCCCACACCCTCTCCAGCATTTGTTTGTAGATTTTCTGATGATGCCCATTCTAACTAGTGTCAGGTGATACCTCATTGTAGTTTTTTTGTTTGTTTTGTTTTTTTGTGGTACACGGACCTCTCACTGCTGTGGCCTCTCCTGTTGTGGAGCACAGGCTCCGGTCACGCAGGCTCAACGGCCATGGCTCACAGGCGCAGCCGCTCTGTGGCATGTGGGGTCCTCCCGGACCGGGGCATGAGCCCACGTCCCCTGCATCAGCAGGCAGACACTCAACCACTGCGCCACCAGGGAAGCCCCCTCATTGTAGTTTTGATTTGCATTTCTCTAATAATTAGTGATGTTGAGCAGCTTTTCATGTGCTTCTTGGCCATCTGTATGTCTTCTTTGGAGAAATGTCTATTTAGGTTTTCTGCCCATTTTTGGATTGGGTTGTTTGTTTCTTTAATATTGAGCTGCATGAGCTGTTTATATATTTTGGAGATTAATCCTTTGTCCGTTGATTCATTTGCAAATATTTTCTCCCATTCTGAGAGTTGTCTTTTCGTCTTGTTTATGGTTTCCTTTGCTGTGCAAAAGCTTTGAAGTTTCATTAGGTCCCATTTGTTTATTTTTGTTTTTAATCCCATTACTCTAGGAGGTGGATCAAAAAAGATCTTGCTGTGATTTATGTCGAAGAGTGTTCTTCCTATGTTTTCCTCTAAGAGTTTTATAGTGTCCGGTCTTACATTTAGGCCTTGAATCCATTTTGTGTTTATTTTTGTATTGGTGTTAGGGAGTGTTCTAATTTAATTCTTTTACATGTAGCTGTCCAGTTTTCCCAGCACCACTTACTGAGAAGACTGTCTTTTCTCCATCATATATCTTTGCCTCCTTTGTCAGATTAATTGACCATAGGTGCGTGGGTTTATCTCTGGGTTTTCTATCTTGTTCCATTGATCTATATTTCTGTTTTTGTGCCAGTACCATATTGTCTTGATTACTGTAGCTTTGTAGTATAGTCTGAAGTCAGGGAGTCTGATTCCTCCAGCTCTGTTTTTTTCCC
Source organism: Leucopleurus acutus (assembly GCF_964270905.1). Lineage (NCBI taxonomy): Eukaryota > Metazoa > Chordata > Mammalia > Artiodactyla > Delphinidae > Leucopleurus > Leucopleurus acutus. The sequence continues at coordinate 55,546,706 of NC_139158.1, forward strand.
TCAAGACTGCTTTGGCTACTCGGGGTCTTTTGTGTCTCCATACAAATTTTAAGATGATTTGTTCTAGTTCCGTAAAAAATGCCATTGGTAATTTGATAGGGATGCATTGAATCTGTAGATTGCTTTGGGTATTATAGTCATTTTCACAATATTCGTTCTTCTAATCCAAGAATATGGTATATCTCTCCATCTGTTGGTATCATCTTTAATTTCTTTCATCGGTGTCTTACAGTTTTCTGCATACAGGTCTTTTTTCTCCCTAGGTAGGTTTGTTCCTAGGTATTTTATTCTTTTCATTGCAATGGTAAATGTGAGTGTTTCCATAATTTCTCTTTCATATTTTTTATCATTAGTGTATAGGGATGCAAGGGATTTCTGTGCATTAATTTTGTATCCTGCAACTTTACCAAATTCATTGATTAACTCTAGTAGATTCCTGGTGGCATCTCTAGGATTTTCTATGTATAGTATCATGTCATCTGCAAACAGTGACAGCTTTACTTTTTCTTTTCCAATTTGTATTCCTTTTATTTCTTTTTCTTCTCTGATTTATTCATTCATTTATTGATGGACACTTAAGTTGTTTCTATATCTTGGCTATTGTGAATAATACTGCAATGAAAATAGGGGTGCATATATTATTTTGAATTAGTGTTCATTTTCTTCAGAAAAATACCCAGAGTGGAATTGCTGGATTGTATGGTAGTTCTATTTTTAAATTTTTTAAGAAGTTCCATACTGTTTTCCATGGTAGTTGCACCAGTTTACATTCCCACCAACAGTGCATGAAGGTAACCTTTCCTCCATATCATCACCAACACTTGTTATTTGTTGTCTGTTTGATAATAGCCATTATAACAGGTGTGAGATCATAGCTCATTGTGGTTTTGATTTGCATTTCTCTGACGATTAGTGATGTTGAGCATTTTTTCATGTGCCTACCGGCAATCTACATATCTTCTTTGGAGAAATGTGTATTCAAATCTTCTGTCCAATTTTTTTTTTTTTTTTTTGCGGTATGCGAGCCTCTCACTGTTGTGGACTCTCCCGTTGTGGAGCACAGGCTCCAGATGCACAGGCTCAGCGGCCATGGCTCACGGGCCCAGCCGCTTCAAGGCATGTGGGATCTTCCTGGACCGGGGCACGAATCTGCATCCCCTGCATCAGCAGGCGGACTCTCAACCACTGCGCCACCAGGGAAGCCCTTCTGTCCATTTCTTATTTTATTTATTTATTTTTTCCATTTTTTAATTGGATTGTTTGGTTTTCTGATGTTGAGTTGTATGAGTCTTTTGTATATTTTGGATATTAACCCCTTATAAGATATATCATTTGCAAGTATCCTCTCCCATTCAGTAGGCGGCCTTTTTGTTTTGTTGATAGTTTCCTTTGCTATGTAAAAGCTTTTCAGTCTTATGTAGTCCCGTTTGTTTATTTTTGCTTTAGTTTCCCTTGCCTGAGGAGACATATCAAAAAAAAAAATTTGCTAAGACCATTGTGAAAGCATTACTACTTATGTTTTCTTCAAGGAGTTTTATGGTTTCAGGTCTTACATTTAATTCCTTAATCCATTTTGAGTTTATTTTCGTATATGATGTGAGAAAGTAGTCCAGTTTGATTCTTTTACAAGTAGCTGTCCAGTTTTCCCAATACCATTTATTGAAGAGGCTGTCTTTTCCCCACTGTATATTTTTGACTTTTCTGTCATAAATCAATTTACCATGTAAGTGAGGATTCACTTATAGGCTCTTTATTCTGTTCCATTGGTCTATGTGTCTGTTTTTGTGCCAGTATCATACTGTTTTGATTACTGTAGCTTTGTGGTATAGTTTGAAATCCAAGAGTGTGATATCTCCAACTTTGTTCTTTCTCAAGATTGTTTTGGCTATTTGGGGTCTTTCATATTTCCATGCAAATTTTAGAATTATTTGTTCTAGTTCTGCAAAAAATGCCATTGGTATCTTGATAGGGATTGCCAAGATATTTTTGGTGGAAGAGAAAGAAGACATCTTCAGTTAGAGTATTTGTCCTAGACTTCAGCCATCATGAAGCAGTAAAAGCTTAGACATGAGCACCACCTGGAGGAGTACCGGGGGGAATGTTGGGAAGTTCATAGGATTAAGAGTGCACCTCAGTCTTTACTAGCTCTGTTCCATTACCAGGATTCTTAGTGGCTCTAATAGTTAGTTTTCCCATCTGTAAAATGAGGATAACAATTGCTACACCAGACAGCTGCAGTAAAGTTTAATGCATAATGCACATGCCCAGCATCAAGCTAAATTCTCAATAAATGAACAGTAGCAATTATGAGATGCAGGGATAGTGTATGGCACAGCCGGCCTCAAACCATGAACCCAAGAGGGATACCTGTATCGAACAAATCCTCTTAAATGGTCCGAAGATCTAATAAACATTTTTCCAAAGAAGACATACAGATGGCCAACAGGCACATGAAAAAATGCTCAACATCACTAATTATTAGAGAAATGTAAATCAAAACTACAATGAGGTATCACCTCACATAGGTCAGAATAGCCATCATCCAAGTGTCTACAAACAATAAATGCTGGACATGGTGTGGAGCAAAGGGAACCCTCCTACACTGTTGGTGGGATATAAATTGGTATAGCCACTATGGAGAACAGTTTTTAGTTTCTTAAAAAATACTAAAAATAGAACTAACATATGATCCAACATTACCACTCCTGGGCATGTATCCTGACAAAACTCTAATTCAAAAAGATATATGCACCCCTGTGTTCATTGCAGCACTATTTACAATAGCCAAGATGTGGAAGTGACCTAAATGTCCATCTCAGATGAATGGATAAAGAAGATGTGGCATATATATATATATATATATATATATATATATATATATATATAATGGAATATTACTCAGCCATAAAAAACAATGAGATAATTCCATTTGCAGCAACATGGATGGACCTAGAGATTATTATACTAAGTGAAGTAAGTCAGAGAAAGACAAACATCATATGATATCACTTATATGTGGAATCAAAAAAAAAAAGATACAAATGAACTTATTTACAAAACAGAAATAGACCCAGAGACATAGAAGACAAACTTATGATTACCAAGAGGGAAAGGGGAGAGGAAGGGATAAACTAGGAATTTGGGATTAACATATATACACTCCTACATATAAAGTAGATAACCAACAAGGACCTACTGTATAACACAGGGAACTATGCTCAATATTTTATAATAACCTATAAGGGAAAATAATCTGAAAAAGAATAGATACATATATATGTGTGTATAACTGAATCACTGTGCTGTACACCTGAAACTAACACAAAACTGTAATCAACTATACTTCAAAAAAAAAAAAACCTTTTATCTGGTATAATTACTTTCTGGCTTCAGGTGCAAGAAAGATACTTTTCGCCAAAAGGTGAAGAATTCTAACTACACGATCTCTTGTCATCCTTTGAATCTATGTTCCTACCTCAAAATTCTTCATGTTTGCGGGCTTCCCTGGTGGCACAGTGGTTGGGAGTCTACCTGCTGATGCAGGGGATGCGGGTTCGTGCCCCGATCTGGGAGGATCCCGCGTGCCGCGGAGCGGCTGGGCCCGTGGGCCATGGCCGCTGGGCCTGCGCGTACAGAGCCTGTGAAATTCTTCCTGTTTGCAACACATTATCATAAAAATATACTTCATCATAAACCTTTTTTTAACATCGTTATTGGAATATAAGTGCTTTACAATGTTGTATTAGTTTCTGCTGTATAACAAAGTGAATCAGCTATAATGTATACATATATCCCTATATCCCCTCCTTCTTGCATCTCCCTCCCACCCTCCCTATCCCACCCCTCTAGGTGGTCACAAAGCACCGAGCTGATCTCCCTGTGTTATGGAGCTGCTTCCCACTAGCTATTTTACATTTGGTAGTGTATATATGTCAATACTACTCTCTCACTTCATTCCTGCGTACCCTTCCCACTCCCCTTGTCCTCAAGTCCATTCTCTGCATCTGCATCTTTATTCCTGTCCTGCCCCTAGGTTCTTCAGAACCTTTTTTTCTTTTTTTAGATTCCATATATACATGTTAGCATACAGTAGTTGATTTTCTCTTTCTGACTTACTTCACTCTGCATGACAGACTCTAAGTCCATCCACCTCACTACAAATAACTCAATTTTGTTTCTTTTTATGGCTGAGTAATATTCCATTGTATATATGTGCCACATCTTCTTTATCCATTCATCTGATGATGGGCACTTAGGTTGTTTCCATCTCCTGGCTATTGTAAATAGAGCTGCAATGAACATTTTGGTACATGACTCTTTTTGAATTATGGTTTTCTCAGGGTATATGCCCAGTTGTGGGATTGCTGTGTCGTATGGTAATTCTATTTTTAGTTTTTTAAGGAATCTCCATAGTGACTGTATCAATTTACATTCCCACCAACAGTGCAAGAGGGTTCCCTTTTCTCCACACCCTCTCCAGCATTTGTTTGTAGATTTTCTGATGTTGCCCATTTTAACTGTTGTGAGGTGATAATTCATTGTAATTTTGATTTGCATTTCTCTAATGATTAGTGATGTTGAGCATACTTTCATGTGTTTGTTGGCAATCTGTATATCTTCTTTGGAGAAATGTCTATTCAAGGGCAGGATTTTCCAGGGTGGCAGGGGTATTACCGGAGGACAGTTTAATTGCAAAGTTCTCTGGGTGAAGGAGCATTAACTGCTGTGTGCATGTGCTGCCATCTAGTGGTCTTTTGAGGAACATTTCTTTAATGTGTTCTGGCGCTGTTAGCTCACTTGGTGAGGTCTAACCTTTCTGAGCATTGCATACTGCATACTACATACACATACATCTTACATTAACACCCATAAATCCCCACACAAAAATTGTGTTCCAAAAAGTGGGCCACTTTGCCCATGAAGTTATTCACAGGTTGTTCTAAATTTAGGAGAACAGATGACAAGGCACATCTCTTCCAAAGAAGGAAAACCACATGTCCCTCCGTAGGCCTAGGAGGCTGCCCTATTGAGTCTCTGTTTCCTAAGTGCTTTGGACTGAAGCAGATCTGGGAAACCTAAGGCCTTAGAGATGTAGTTCAATATTTACCAATTATAGACTGAAGTATTCAGTTCTGCTAGTGTGTCATCATTGTTCTTTCCCAGCCTCCCAGCACACACCCTAACTCTGCCCCAGTCATGTACTCATTCTCTGGAAAGTCACAAACAATCCAAGTCTAAACTTCTGCAGTATCTGCCCTCAAACTTCTCTGGACATTCACCCACTGAAGGACATCTGGATTGTGCTATTAGGTTGGGGCTATTATGAATGAAGTTGCTATCAACATCTGTGAACATAAGTTCTCATTTCTTTTGGGTACCGTAGCTTTGTAGTAAAGTCTGAAGTCAGGGAGTATGAACCTCCAGCTTTGTTCTTTTTTCTCAAGTTTGCTTTGGCTATTTGGGGTCTTTTGTTGTTCCATATAAATTTTAGGATTATTTATTTTAGTTCTGTGAAAAATGTCATGGGTATTTTGATAAGGATTACATTAAATCTGTAGATTTCTTTGGGAAGTATGGTCATTTTAACACTATTAATTGTTCCAGTCCATGAACACGGGATATCTTTCCATTTTTTTGTATCATCTTCAATTTCCTTCATCAATGTTTTATAGTTTTCAGAGTATAGGTTTTTCACCTCTCTTGTTAAGTTTATTCCTAGGTATTTTATTCTTTTTGTTGTGATTTTAAATGAAATTGTTTTCTTGCTTTCTGTTTCTGATAGCTCATTACTAGTGCATAAAAAAGCAAAAGATTTCTGTATATTAATCTTTTATCCCATGGCTTTACTGAATTCATTTATTAGTTCTAATAGTTTTTAGTTTACAGACTTTAGGGTTTTCTATGTATAGTATTGTGTTATCTGCAAATAGTGACAGTTTTACTTCTTCCCTTCCAGTTTGAGTGCATTTTATTTCTTCTTGTCTAACTGCTGGCTAGGAATTCCAACTCTGTGTTAAATAGAAGTAGTGAGAGTGGGTATCTTTGTCTTGTTTCTAACTTTGAAGGAAAAGCTTTCACCTTTTCACATTGAGTATGATGTCAGCTTGGGTTTGTCATATATAATCTTCATTATGTTGAGATATGTTCTCTCTATAACCACTTTGATGAGAGTTTCTTTTATCATGAATGGATGTTGAATTTTTTAAATGCTTTTTATGCATCTGTTGAGACGATCATGTGAGTTTATCCTTCCTTTTATTAATGTGATGGATCACGTTGATTGATCTGCAGATATCAAACCATTCTTGCATCCCTGGAATAAATCCCACTTGACTGTGGTGCATGATCCTTTTAATATATTGTCAAATTTGGTTTCCTAATGTTTTGTTGAGGATTTTTGCATCTATATTTATCATATATAGATTTTTGCATCTATATTTATCAGAGGTATTGGTCTATAGCTTCCTTTTTTTTTTTTTTTTTTGTAGTGTCTTTGATTTTCATATCAGGGTAATGGTGGCCTCATAGAATGTATTTGGGAGTGTTCCCTCCTCTTCAGTATTTTCTGGAATAGTTTGAGAAGAATAGACATTAGCTCTCCTCGACATGTTTGGTAAACTTTCCCTGTGAAGCTTTTCAGTCCTGGACTTTTGTTTGCTGGCAGGCTTTTTTTTTTTTTAATTATTACTAATTCAATTTCACTACTGGTGATTGGTCTCTTCAGATTGTCTATTTCTTCCAATTCAGTCTTGGAAGAGTGTATGTTTCTAGAAATTTATCCATTTCTTCTAGGTTGTCCAATTTGTTGGTATATAATTGTAGTAGTATTCTTCCATGATTTTTTCTTTCCCTGTGATGTTGGTTGTAATTTCTCCTCTTTCATTTCTTATTTTGTTTATTTGTGTTCTCTCTCTCTTTTTTTTTCTTTTCTTTCTTTTTTAAAATATGGAATGCTTCATGAATTTGCATGTTATCCTTGTGCAGGGGCCAAAATGGTCTTAAATAATACATCAGACCAGTTGAACTTAATAGATATGTACAGAACATTCCATCCAAAACAGCAGAATACACATTCTTTTCAAATGCACATGGAAAATCATTCCAATTTTAGTATATGTGTTGCCAAAGCAAGTACTCTCTTTTTTTTTCTTCTTAATGAGCCTTGCTAAAACTATCTTTTCAAAAGAACAGCTCTTTGTTTCATTGATATTTTCTCTTTTTTTTTTTTTTTTTGGTCTCTATATTACTAATTTGCTCCCTTTTGCTGATTTTGGACTTTGTTCTTCTTTTTCTAATTCCTTTAGATAGTTGGTTAGGTTGTTTATTTGAGATTTTACTTGTTTCTTGAGGTAGGCCTGTATCACTATAAAGTTCCCTCTTAGAATTACTTTTGCTGCATCCCATAGATTTTGGAAAGTTGTGTTGTTATTTTCACTTGTCTCGAGGTATTTTCTGATTTCTTCATTGACCCATTGTTGTTGCTGTTTTAGTAGCATGTTGCTTGTCTCCACATGTTTGTGTTTTCCCCGTTTTTCTTCTTGTAATTGATTTCCAGTTTCATACCCTTGTGGTTGGAAAAACTGCTTGATATAATTTCTATCCCTTTAAATTTATTGAGACTTGTTTTGTGGCCTAGCATGTGATCTATCCTGGAGAATATTCCATGTGAATTTGAAAAGAATGTGTATTCTGCACTTTTTGATGGAATGTTCTGTAGATATCTATTAAGTTCAGCTGGTCTGATGTGTTATTTAAGACCACTCTTTCCTTATTCATTTCTATCTGGATGGTTTGTCCATTGATGTTAGTGAGGTTTTAAAGTCCCCTATTTTTATTGTATTATTGTCAATTTCTCCCTGTATGTCTATTAATATTTGCTTTATATATTTAGGTGTCCCTATATTAGGTGCAAATATGTTAATGAATGTTATATCCTCTTCTTGTATTGATCTTTCAATCATTACACAATGTCCTTCTTTGTCTTTTGTTGTATTTTAAAGTCTATTTTGTCTGATATGAGTATTGCTACCTTAGCTTTCTTGTCATTTTTATTTGCATGAAATTTTTTTCCCATCCCCCTCACTTTCAATCTGTGTGTGTCTTTACCTCTGAGTCTCTTGTAAGCAGCATATAGATGGGTCTTTTTTTATTGAGATATAATTGATGTACAATATTATATAAGTTACAAGTATACAGCATAGTAATTCACAATTTTTAAAGGTTATACTCCATTTATAGTTATTATAAAATATTGGCTGTATTTCCTACATTGTACAGTATATCCCTGTAGCTTATTTTTTACATAATATTTTGTACCTCTTAATTCCCTACCTCTGTCTTCCCCTACCCTCTTCCCTCTCCCACTGGTAGCCTCTAGATTTTTCTCTACATTTGTGAGTCTATTTCATTTTTGTATTCACTAGTTTGCTTTATTTTTTAGATTCCACATATAAGTGATATCATATAGTATTTGTCTTTCTCCAATTTATTTCATTTAGCATAATACCCTCTAAGTCCATCCATGTTACAAATGGCAAATTTTCATTATTTTTTATGACTGAGTAGTATTCCATTTAGTGTGTGTGTGTGTGTGTGTGTGTGTGTGTGTGTGTGTGTGTGTATGTATATCTTTATCTATATAATTTTTTGATGGACACTTGGATTGTTTTTATATCTTGGCAATTGTAAATAATGCTGTTATGAACACTGGTGTGCATGTATCTTTTCAAATTAGCATTTTTGTTTTTTTCTAATATGTTCCCAGGAGTGGAATTTCTGGGTCATATCGTACTTCTATTTTTAGTGTTTTGAGGAAACTCCATACTGTTTCCACAGTGACTGCACCAATGAACATTCCCACCAACAGTGTACAAGGGTTCCCTTTTTAACACATTCTTGACAACATTTGTTATTTGTGTTCTTTTTGATGGTAGCAATTCTGACAGGTGTGAGGTGATAGCTTGTGGTTTTGATTTTCATTTCTCTAATGATTAGTGATGTTGAGCATCATTTCATGTGTCTGTTGGCCATATGTGTATCTTCCTTGGAAAAATGTCTATTCAGGTCTTCTGATCATTTTAAAATTGGGTTGTTTGTTTTTTGTTGTTGAATTATATGAGCTGTTTGTATATTTTGGATATTAACCCCTTATTGGTCATATCATTAGCAAATATTTTCTTCCATTTTGTAGGTTGTCTTTTTGTTTTGTCAATGATTTCCTTTGCTGTGCAAAACTTTTAACTCTAATTAGGTCCAATTTGTTTATTTTTGCTTTTGTTTCCCTTGCTTTAGGAGGCAGATCCAAAAATATATTGCTATTATTTATGTCAAAGAATGTTCTGCCTATGTTTTCTTCTAGGAATTTTATGGTTTCTGATCTTACATTTAGGTGTTTAATCTATTTGAGTTTATTTTTGTATATGGTGTTAGAGAATGTTCTAATTTCATTCTTTTACGTGCCACTGCCCAGTTTTTCCAGCACCACTTATTGAAGAGATTGTCTTTTCTCCATTGTATATTCTTGCTTCCATTGTCGTAGATTAATTGGCCGTAAGTGTATGGGTTTATTTCTGGGCTCTCTATTCTGTTCCATTGATCTATGTGTCTATTTTTGTGCCAGTACTCAGTCTTGTGCTTTTAAATTTGATCAGCCACCCTAAGTCTTTGGATTGGAGCATTTAGTTCATTGAAATTTAAAGGGATTATTGATAAATATGTACTTATTGCCATTTTGCTACTTGTTTTCTGGTTGTTTTTGTAGTTCTTCTCCTTTTCATTTTTTCCATGTAGTTCTATGACTTTCTTTAGTGGTATGCTTGTGTTCCTCTGCCTCTAGTTTTTATGTATCTATTGTAGGTTTTTGATTTGTAGTTACCATGCGGTGCATATATGTTGACTATATCTACTTGTTTTAAACTGATAATCATTTAAGTTCAAACACATTCTAAAAGATCTACAATTTTAATCCCCTTCTTCATGTTTTGTGTTTTTAATGTCATATTTTACTTCTTCATGTTTATCCCTTAACTGTTTATTGTAATTATAGTTGATTTTACAATTTTTATCTTTTAGTCTTTGTACTAGCTTATTCAAGTGGTCGATCCACAACCTCTACTATATAGTTACCTTTACTAGTGGGATTTTTCATTTCCTATAAATTCTTACTTCTTGTAGCCTTTTCCACTTAGAGAAGCCCCTATAACACTTCTTTTAGGGTCAGTTTAATATTGACAAACTATTTTAGGTTTTGCTTGCCTGAGGAATTCGATATCTCCCTTTCAATTCTGAATTATATTCTTTCTGGATAGACTATCCTAGATTTATGATTTTCCCTTTCAGCACTTAAAATATATCATGCCACTCCTTTCCGGCTACAGATTTTCTATAGAAAAATCAGCTGATAGACTTATGGGAATTCCATTGTATGTGACTCTTTGTTTTTCTTTTGTTGCCTTTAGAATTCTTTATCTTTAACTTTTGCTATTTTAATTATGTTATGTCTTGGTGTGGGTCTCTTAGTTTCATCTTGTTTTGGACTCTCTGTTCTTACTGTACCTGGGTATCTGTTTCTTCAGGTTCAGGAAATTTTCAGTCATAATTTCATCAAATAGATTTTTGACCCCTTTCTCTCATCTCCTGGGACCCCCTATAATGTGAATGTTAGTACACTTGATTTTGTCCTAGAAGTCCCTTAAACTATTCTCATTTCTTAAATTTGTTTTTCTTCTTGCTGTTCTGATTAGATTATTTCCACTATTCTATATTCCAGATCACTTATGAATTCTGTATCACCTAGTCTGCTGTTAATTCTTTCTACTGTATTTTTCATCTAAGTTATTGTATTCTTCAGCTCTGACTGGTTCTTTTTATATTTTCCAGTTCCTTGTTAAAATTTCCACTGTGCTCATCTGTTCTTTTCCCAAGTTAAGTTAGCATTCTTATTACTAATACTTTGAACTCTTTATCTGGTAAGTTATTTCTCTCTGTATCATCAGTTGTTTTTTCAAGTTTTTTTCCTTGTTCTTTCAGTTGAAACAAATACCCCTGTCTTCTCATTTTGTTTAACTTTCTCTGTCTCTATAAAATTAGGTGAAACAGTTACCTGTTTTGGTCTTGAAGGGGTGTCTTTGTGTGGGAGTGTCTCTATGTAGTCTACAAGTGCCCAGTGGCTTTGGTGGGAGAGCTTGATGTGAAGTGAGCATGGGTTGCATCTTCTCCTAGGGTGTGTTGGCAGCTATCACCTTGGTGAGAGGTGGGGCTAGAGAAGGAGGAGCTAGAGCCAGAGCCAGGTGGGAGCCAGGGCTTCTCCTTTGCTCAGCAGCATCACCACCCTATTGGGGGCAGGGGTGGTTTCCAAGGTATTGGAGCAGAAGCCCTGAGGGTCATGTTTGAGCTAGTTCCATTCCCTCTAAGTGTACACTCTCCCCCCTTCCAGCAATAGCACCTTTGCCCAAGGGGGGAGCAGTGTTGGATCAAAAGGGGCAAGAGTGTGTGCCCACTGTGCATTGGGATGGTCCCAGAATTCTAGTCAGAACTTGGGACAGCTCCCTTTCCACCACCTCTGTGAGCACCAGCAATGGTCCCTTGCTCCATTCAGATGCAGTCCCTGCTTTGTCCCCTTGAACTGTGTACTCTCCTCAGCAATGGCAGCCACCCTAGCAGGGAGCTGTGCTGGAGCCAGAGTGCCTTGAGCGGATGCTCATCATGGGCTGGGGACACACTGGGGTGGTGGCAGGAAACCAGCTAGAGCCCTGGGCAGTTTCATCTGTTTCTTGGGAGTAAGCAAGTAGGTGCATGAACTTCATGAGAAAAGTCTAGGTTTCTTACAGCCCTCCTCTAAGTCCCACTGGTTTTCAAACCAGTGAAGAGGACTTGTCTTCTGTGTGTTGGACCCCAGGACTGGGGTTCCCAGTATGTGGTTCTAAATACTGACTCCCCAGGGAGGATTATCAAGCCTGTGTAGTCCCCCTCCTCTTCTGTGTCTGCTGCTAGGGACTCAGGTCCTGGCTGATCACTTCTCCCTTCCTACCCAACTCTGTGTGGGAGCCTTGGTTATAGAAGTCTTTTTGCCAGTCTCCAGTTTGTTTTCAGTGAGAATTGCTCCACATGTAGAGGTATTCTTGATGTGTTCATGGATAGGTGAGCTCAGCCTCCTCCTACTGCACCATCTTGATCTCTTCCTGTCACTATTTTTTATTTTAGCTATTCTGATAACTATATAGTGATATCTCACTGTGGTCCTAACTTGCATTTCCCTAATGTTTCATAATGTTGAACATCTTCTTATGTGTCAATTTGCCATCTGTATAGCCCCTTCAGTGAGTGTGTCTTCTGCCCATTTTGTAATTGGTTTGGGTTTTTTTCAAGCTATTGAGGTTTTTTTTTCTGGGGGGGGCTGCGTTGGGTCTTCGATGCTGCATGCGGGCTTTCTCTAGTTGCAGTGAGCAGCGTCTACTCTTCATTGCAGTGCATGGGCTTGTCATTGAGGTGGCTTCTCTTGTTGCGGAGCACAGACTCTAGGTGCATGGGCTTCAGTAGTTATGGCACACGGGCTTAGTTGCTCTACGGCATGTGGGATCATCCCAGACTAGGGCTCAAACCTGTGTCCCCTGCACTGGCAGGTGGATTATTAACCACTGCACCACCAGGGAAGTCCCAAACTATTGAGTTTTAAGTGTTCTTTATATAATCTAGATATGTCATTTTTTTCAGATATGTAGTTTGCAAATATTTTCTCCCTATCTAGAGATGCTCATCCTCTTTAAAGAATTTCTTGCACAGGAAAAGTTTTTAGTTATGATGAAGTTAAATTTATTATTTTGCCCTTTATTTATCAGGATTTCGGTATAAAATTTAACAACTCTTTTCTAGCCCTAGATCATAAACATTTTCTCTTGTGTTGTTTTTCTTCCTGAAAGGTTTATAGTTTTGCATTTTACATTAAAGTTCATGATCCATTTCAAGTTAATTTTTGTATAAGGTGTGAGCATTGGGTCAAGGTTTATTCTTTGCCTATGGATGCCCAATTGTTCTACCACCCTTTCTTGAAAAAGACTGTCTTTCCTCTATTGAATTGCTTTTGCACCTTTGTCAAAAATTCATTCACTATACTTGTGTGGGGCTATTTCTGGGTTTTCTATTCTGTTCCTTTGATCTATATCTTTATTCCTCTGCCAATACAACACAGTCTTAATTATAGCTATATAATAAGCCTTGAAATCAGACTGATTTCTCCCCCTTTATTCTTATTTTTCAAATTGTTTTAACTATCATAGTTCCTTTGTCTTTCCTTATAAATTTTTCAATAATATTTTCTAAATCTACAAAAAAGTCCTGCTGAGATTTTTGTATGATTTGCTAAACCTGTATACCAATTTTGGGATAATCAATCTCTTTTCCATATTGGGTCTTCAGTCCATGAACATAGTATGTTCCTCCATTTATTTAGACCTCTTTAGATTTCTTTCATCTGTGTTTTGTAGTTTTCAGCATGTAAGTTTTGTACAAGTTATGTTACATTTGCATGTAAGTATATCTTTTTAAGTAATTGTAAATGGTATTGTATTTTCAAATTTAGTGCTCACATATTTGTTGATAGCATAAGTTGATCTTGTATGCTGAACTCACTTATCAGTTCTAGGATTTTTTTTATTTTTGTTTTTTTAGATTATTTGGAAATTTCTAGGTATAACATCATGTCATCCACAAAGAGGACCCATTTATTTTGCTAGGAAATTTCTGATATAGTTATGTATTTTTTTTTTGGCCTGCTAATATGGTGGATTACATTGTATAATTGATTTTCAAATATTGAATCAATCTTGCATTCCTGGAACCAGCCCTACTTGTTCATGATATATAATTCTCCTTATATTTTGCTGAATTCTATTAGTCAATATTTTGTTAAGAATGTTTGCATCTATATTCAGGAGGACTATTGGCCCATAGTTTTCCTTTTCTTTTCTTTTTTTCTTCTTTTCTTTTTTCTTTCTTTTTTTTTTTTTTTTTTTTTTTTTTTTTGTACAGTCTTTATCTGGCTTTGGTATGAGGGTGATACTGGCTTCCTATAATGAGTTAGGAAATGTTCACCCCTCTTATTCTATTTTGGAAGAGACTTTGTAGAGTTAAATTTAATTCTTCTTTAAATATTTGCTAGAATTCTCCAGTGAAACCATCTGGGTTGGAGATTTCTTTTTCAGGAGGTTAATTATAAATTCAATGCATTTAATAGTTATGTGGCTATTCAAATTATCTATTTCAATTGGGTGAGTTGTGGTAGTTTGTGCTTTTGTAGTAATAGTTGTTAAATTTATGTGTGTAGAGTTGCTTATAGTATTCCATTATTATCTTTTTATGTCTGCATGGTCTGTAGTGATGTAATAGGGGCAGGGTAGGTGCATGGCTGTTAGTGAGTGACCAGTAGTGGTACTGCTAAGCCATTGTCAGCATCACAGTGGACCCCTCCCCCAAGCTAGCAACCGTTAGGGAGCAACTGTTAGTGAGCAAACGTTAGCAGTCCTTCTCAGCCACTGGTTGGAATCACAGTGGGCCCCTTCCCCTCCCCTTCCTCTGTATAAAAGGAGGCTGAATTTGGACGAAGGGAAGATGTGTTACTGAGCCCAAGCTCACTCTTGTCCCCCAAACCATCTTGTCCAAGTCTGAATTCAGGCTTCTTTTATACAGAGGAGGGGGAGTGGAAGGGACCCACTGCAGTGCTAACCAATGGCTTAGTAGGACCACTAATCATTGCTTGTTGACAGTTGCTCACTTGGGGGAGGGGTCCACTGTGACACTGACCAATGGCTGAGTGGGGATGTTACAAGTTGTGCCTGATCTGCCCTTATCACAGATGGTTTTTTGAGACACTAGTCTGCCATCTTCTCCATCTGCTAAGTTTCTGGTTAAAGTCATTATTCCTTGCCCCAACAACTTGTCTGCCAATTTACTGGGCTGTCATGCAGCGAGAAGAGTGAGGCTGGGCTTGGTAACAATTTTGGCAAAGACAGCCAGGAGCCTTGCTTCTTGGGGCCAATTGCCCTGGTTGGAGAATTTTGGGGTGAGGCCCTAGCAGCTGCCTGGACCACTTGTCCTGAGGCTTTTCCTTTCAAAATTCCCTGAAGAGGCACCTGCTGCCCCAGCGCTTGGCAGTTGGAGCAAGGAATCAACATTTGGGAGCCAATGGGCTCCATATATTAGGGTATTCGCTTTTTCTTTAGGAGAAAAGCCAATTCATTTTGCATTTGATTGGGGTACACTGTTGGAGAGGGGAATCGTTGTTGGACTCTACCTGATTTGTGAACTGGTTTATTTGCTTTTGTTTTGTATTCATTCATGATGGGGTCTGTGCTTTTGGTACTGGAATTTGCTTGTGCTTTTTGTGTTTTGCTGTTTTTGAACTTATAAATTTGGGAAATACTCCATATGTCCCTAAGGAAAGGCCTTTGGGACATATCTTAAACAAGTGGACAAAATATTGTTGTGGGCCTGTGACTAAGAAAGAGATGATATTCTATTGTAATAGTGTGTGGTCCAAATATATGTTAGGATCAGGAGAGCGATGGACCTTGAATGGCTCACCTAATTATTATATGATCTTGAAATTAGAATTGTTTTGTGAAAGAGCAGGTTAAAATGAGATTCCAATATGTAGAAGCATTTATGCTATTGCATCAGGAGGAAAAGAAGTCAGATGGCTGTTGTCTTATGGTACAGCAGTCTAAAGGGAAAACCTGTTCTACAAGAGGGAGAGGGAGAAAATGAGACTGAGGACATGTTATTTCAAAACTTAAACCCCCCTCCAGCAAACCCAGCTCTCCCACTGGCTGAGCACGCTGCATTGGCAGTTGTTCCAACTGCCCTCATGCCACCAATATACTCACTCCTTTCACCATCTCCTGTTTCCCCTACTTATGGGGCTCAATTAGAAGTTTCTG
Source organism: Leucopleurus acutus (assembly GCF_964270905.1). Taxonomy (NCBI): domain Eukaryota; kingdom Metazoa; phylum Chordata; class Mammalia; order Artiodactyla; family Delphinidae; genus Leucopleurus; species Leucopleurus acutus. The sequence goes on from NC_139158.1 coordinate 55,562,638, forward strand.
TGTTAACCTCCAGGGCACAGGGGCCTGGTTTGGTGTCACCATCTAAGACCTGACAGGGCACCCAATTTGGACTGGGACCCACTTCCAGAGCAGGGCAATTTCCCTTGCACCAATATCCTGTAAGAGGTCTTAATGCAGATGGCCAACCAGCTGGGTTTCTATGGGTGTACAAGCTATTCTCAATTTCAGATTGGTTTAATTGTAAAAATCATAAACCTACTTACCAAGAGGACCCCCTCTGCATGACTGAACTTTTCACTTCTATCTTTGTCACTCAACGTCCCTCTTGGGCAGACATTGTAATGGGTTGCCCAGTAATGGCACCCAGTGATGGCCACATGCTAAGGGCTGCTCACTACCCTGCTCTATTACACTGAGAGGCTTAGACAGCAATGGGTTTGTGAACTCTTAGAAGGGTTAAGGTTGCTCTTCAAAAAGGATAAGTATTGAGATAAAAATGTCATTGTAGAAGGAATTTCATCAGGTTCAAATAGTTGTAGATAAAGAAAGAATTATATTACTTACTAAAAATTTTAATGAATATTCCCAACACAAAGTTGGTCAATTCCATTTCACAATCACCCCCTCCTCACCCCTGCTCAGCAGGAAGTAGCCAGAAAGATCATCACCCCTTTCCCCACAAGATTGTGAAATGGACATTGACAGTGGGCAATTGTAATAGGGGTGGGACAGTTGCATGGCTGTTAGTAAGCAACCAGTAGTAGTCCCCCTCAGCCAGTGGTTGGGGTTGCAGTGGACCCCTCCCCCAAGTGAGTGACCATTAGTGAGCTACCATTAGGGAGCAGCTGTTAGTGAGTAACTATTAACAGTCCTGCTCAGCCATTGGTTGGAATCACAGTGGGCCCCTCCTCCTCCCCTTCCTCTATACAAAAGGAGCCCAAATTTGGACTGAGGGAAGATGGTTTTTTTGAGACACTAGTCTGCCATCTTCTTGGTCTGCTAGCTTTCTGATTAAAGTTGTTATTCCTTGCCACAACAACTTGTCTCCCAATTTATTGGCCTGTCATGCGGTGAGCAGAACAAGCTTGGTAACAGTGATATCCTCTGTTTTACTGCAGTATTAGATTTTTATGTATTATAATCTCTAAGAACTATTATCAGAGAGATATTAGTAGTCTTTGTTTCCCTTTGTCATTCTTGCTAGAGGTCTGTCAATTTTACCAACCTTGTCAAAGAGCAAACTTTTTGCTCCATTGATCTTCTCTATTTTTATGTTTGCAATTTCATTGATTTCTGTTTTTTATTATTTCCTTCCTTGTGCTAGCTTTTTCCCAGGTTCTTGAGGGAGTGATTAGGTAAATGATTTGAGATATTTTCTTTTCTCTAATGTAAGCATTTAGTGCTGTAAATTCCCCTCTTAGCACAACTTTAACTGTGCTCCATAAATTTTGATATGTTGTATTACCATTTTTATTATTTCACTCTATTTAAAATTTTTTTCCTTGAGACTTCCTTTTAGATCCATGGATTATTTAGAATGTATGGTGTAGTTTCCAAGTACTTTGGAGATTTTCTTTTTATTTGTTACGAATTTCTAGTTTGATAGCTGGGCGAATGTCTTTCATTCCCTTCTATGCCCTCCTGGCCAATCCTAGCTCCCCTCCTGGTGTGTGGGTAGGTGTCACAATGGGACCTTCATGACATCACTACCCCTACCCCAGTTACTTTATTCTGGGAATTGCCTTCCAACCTGTCCCAGCCCAACTCCCATTCTCAGAGGTACCAATCCAGCAACAGAGCTTCCGTTTTTCTAGCTTCTGTTTCCATCTTACCCCATCCCACCCCCATCTGTCCAGAGTGAAATTGACTACACATCCCAAATTTGCACGAGAAAAAAATAACTGAGGTGCAAAGAGTATAATATCGTCACAGGTTTATAGCCCATATGTACAGATGTGATGAGCAGGAACACAGAGAAATGGATCCTCCAGGAGAGTGCCAAGCCTTGAGGACTTGAGATATTGGACCCGAGTATCAGGGTGGCAGTGACAGGGAACACAGGAAATCAGGGTCTCAGCAGCTTTGGGGAACATGGGTGAGGTTTGACTGAAGGAGCCCATATGTTCCTGGGTCCTTGGTGGCCAGCACTAGAACCAGCCTGAGGAAGATACACTGGGAGAGGTGGGGGGGGTGCTCTGTATTTGGAAGACCTTGGTGCTTGATGGGGTTGTCTTGGAAGCGACCAGGAAGGTGGGGTGGTGGGTGCTCTGGCTGTGTGAACAGAAGTCTGAGACTCCTCCTGCAGGGAACACCATCTGTGAGTCATCACTGGGTAATGGCCAGGAAATACGTTCCTTTCTTTCTTCTTTTTTTTGGACCATGCCATCCAACTTGTGAGATCTTAATTCCCCACTAGGGACCGAAACTGAGCCCTTGGTAGTGAAAGTGCAGAGTCCCAACCACTGGACTGCCAGGGAATTCCCAGAGGTTCCTTTCTATTATTTTCTATTTTTTACATCAAACTTATTCATTCAGCATAGATTGAACAAATAACCTCTAAAAGGTTTTATTTCAGGAAATAGCCACTTCCTCCCCTCGACTGTCCCCATTGCCTGCCCCCTTAGAAAGCCATTTTCTCCTGTTTGAGCTGAGCCACAAAGATACTCTCTTATATTCCCTCCCTCCTCACACCCCAGCATGGTCAGCTCTAGCTCAAGGACTCCTGCTGTCTCCAGTCTGCTGTGTGTGAGCACTTAGATCTCACAATTGCTATACTGCCATTTGTTCCAACATTTTGGGTCATAGTATCTTTGCTCTAAAGCAGTGTTTTTCTGGTGAATGTTTCAGTAAGCCTTGCTTTGCCTTTTCTTTCCACTTCTTTTTGTAGTTTCTTTATATTTCTCCCCAGCTTCTTTTTACTTATTTTTGAATGAGGTTTTTTTCCCAGATTGGTTTTTAGCAGGAAGTTCATCCAAAGGAGGATTGAGTGCTGTGGCCTAGGTTCTCATAAATTACTAGAAGCCAAGGTTTTTGTGTGTGGGTGTTTTTCTCTATTTGAAGACATAAGATGCGGTAGCTAACATGAAAAACAAACAGAAAGGGAACTAATTACCGAAGCTTTCCCAATGTAGCTATCCCTCAGCTCTGGAAACAGACCCTGTGTTAATTCTGCAGGCCCCATGCACCCTCCATGAGTCACAATCTTGGAAACCACTATCTGGAATTTTATGGTTCTCAACTGATTGCCTTGTATATTTTTGCATCTGTGAAGTATTCCAGTGCAATGTCTTCACCACAATTTATTTCTCCATTCTTCTGTTAATGTACACTTGGACTGTTTTCAGTTTTGCTTCTTTGAACAAGATTTACCTGTCTTCTGGGACACACACGCAAAGTTTTATCTAGTAGTGGAATTGCAGGGCCAAAGTTCACATTCAGCTTCATTGGATAAAGCCAATGGATAAACTCTTTTCCAAACTCTTTTCCAGAGAATGAGTTCCCTCTATTCTACTTCCCAGCAAATACATTAATTTTTGCGTTACTATTAATCCTTCACTTTCATCCAGCTGATAGTGACAGGTAACTGTAAGGCTGTTCACAAGAATAAGTCTCCCCTTCCTCCTCCATCAAAATATTTTTAGTCAGGGCTTCCCTGGTGGCCAGTGGTTAAGAATCTGCTTGCCAATGCAGGAGACACGGGTTTGAGACCTGGTCCAGGAAGATTCCACATGCTGTGGAGCAAATAAGCCCATGCACCACAACTACTGAGCTTGCGCTCCAGAGCCTGCAGGGCACAACTACTGAGCCAGCGTGCCACAGCTACTGAAGCCTGCGTGTCTAGAGCCCATGCTTCGCAACAAGAGAAGCTACCGCAATGAGAAGCCTGTGCACCGCAACAAAGAGTAGCTCCCGCTTACCGCAACCAGAGAAAGCCCACATACAGCAACAAAGACCCAATGCAGCCTAAATAAATAAATTTATTTATTTAAAAAAAATGTTTTTAGTCATAGCAATTTTCACCACCCAATATCACTCTCTACATATACTTATTGTTGTTTTCCCCTCCCTCTTAAAATGTAAGTTCCAGGAGACAGAGGTTTCCTCTGCCTTTTCAAAGTTGTTCTTTGGGTCGAGAAGAGTGTAAGGCACACATAGTCGGTGCTCAGTAAATACTTGTTAAGTGATTGAATAAATACATGAAATAAATCAGAATTATTAAGATAAAAACACTAAAATATGTACAACCTTAAAATTAACATGGATGCTTGTGAAGAGACCCAACATCAAAAAGGAGTCTGCATAATAACCTGGAAAGTGTTCTATTTCCCTCTGTCACATATGGGCTGCGTTCTCTGTTTAGAACTCTTTTCTGGCCATGGATTGATAATTTTTGGTCATCTGATTTTTTTCATCCCTCTCTACCCACTTTTCATTCCCTCTTCCATTCACAGGCAAATTTCTTGAGATGACAACAACACATTTTGAACAGTTTTAGCCCAATCCTATCTGATCTCACAACCCACCACTCCATCCCAAACCTGGTATCCCCATCGTTACCAGGTCTCCCATCCTCGTTTGACCCTTCACCTGTGGACAGGACCCCTGGGTCTGCTACTCTGTCCTTCTTGATCCCTCTTTGCCCTAGACCTCAGCAGCACGACATTCCCAAAGCTCCAGCTTAACACATGGCTTTTCCACCACTGGATTCTATTCCCTCAATGTCTTTGTTTAGGATCCTGGAAGCAGAGCCTGGGTGCAGGACTTATGAGCATGTGCCTCACTGGGGGCTCCCAGAAGAAACTGTAAAGGAGTGAGCAGGTGGGGTTCCCTGCTTGTGGGTGCGGTGAAATCTAGCTTCCACATGACCCTGGTGTGCTGTGGATTGTGAATTGCATAGTCTGTCCTGTCTCCAGACATTTTTCCCCATCACCCCAGGCAGGCCTTTGCCAAAGACCTTTGCCTTAGGCATTGGGGAAGGTGGCTGGCACAACTCCCTGGTCTGGCAGAAAGGAGGATTCAAGAATGATCCTTCAGAGGATGGAGGAGGAGTGATCCATTAAGCTAAGCCCCCTTAGTCCCTGGCAGGAGACACACTGACCAAGACTAATAAACAGGACATCAGGGGTTCTGGGAGGGCACAACTAACTCTCTTTTACATGAATTTATATGGGAATATCTCCAGGATCAGCCCTGGTTTTTCTCCTCTCCTCCATTTCTACTCTCCCACCCAACAAGCATGTCCCTGCCATGGCTTCAGTTGCCATCTCTACACTGGCCACTCCCCAGCATATTCCCCTAGTCTACGACCTGAACAGTGGCCTGCTCCTGACCATCTCCGCTTGGTTTATTGAGCATCTCAAACTCAACTTGTCAAATATCTGTTGTGTAGAGTGTGTGTGTGTGTGTGTGTGTGTGTGTGTGTACATATTACATATATATATATGCTTTTTTTTTCCATTTATTTTTTCTTTTTTTTTTTTGCGGTACGCGGGCCTCTCACTGTTGTGGCCTCTCCCGTTGTGGAGCACAGGCTCCGGACACGCAGGCTCAGCGGCCATGGCTCACAGGCCCAGCCGCTCCACGGCACGTGGGATCTTCCCGGACTGGGGCACGAACCCTTGTCCCCTGCATCGGCAGGCGGACTCTCAACCACTACGCCACCAGGGAAGCCCTCAATTTTTTTATGTGGACCATTTTTTAAGTCTTTATTGAATCTGTTACAATATTGCTTCTGTTTTATGTTTTGGTTTTTTGGCCAAGAGGCATGTGGGATCTTAGCTCCCCCACCAGGGATCGAACCCACAACCCCTGCATTGTAAGGCAACGTCTCAACCACTGGACTTCCAGGGAAGTCCCTATATAGGCCTTTTTAAGGTCTGTGAAAGGGCACCGTGGGCCCCATTTGTGGCTGTATCTCATGGTTGAGTGCAGTGGTTAAGTGCATGGTAGGCATTGAGCACGTATGTGTACAGGGGGTGGTGGGGATGAGTGAAAGAGCTGAAAGGATGGAGAGGGAAAACCAGGCTCTAGTGAAGGGAAAAACAAGCACCTGTGAGAGAGCAGTGTGTGGGCCTTCAGGGGGACTCAAGGAAGTCACTACAGGAAATGTGGTAAATGAACTGAAAAAATCCCTTCAATTTGAGTGGGGTCTCTAGGATTAGAGATGGGACATCTATAGGGAATTTAGGGAAAAAATGGAGCTTGGGATTTGGAATTGGGATGTGGTTGATAAGGAAGTAAGGGATTGAGAAGGATACATGGGGGAATTGGTGGAAGAATCCTTAGACTTTGGTGCAAGGAACCAGGCTGGGCTTCTTGAGAGACATCAAGTGGGGAGGTGGTAGCAGGCGAGTGGGTTGGGGGATGAGGTCTTTGGGGAAAGGGCTGGAGCTGTGGCCCTCAAGTATAGCTGCTTCATAGAGACCTGTGTCTATACGAAAGCTGATGGAATTGCTATAAGTGAGTTACAAGAAAAAAGGGGGCTTGAGTGTTGTGATTACAATTAGGAGCCCATGAGGATAAATTGCCGGACTGGAGGAGGAAGCGTGAGGCCTTCGTTCAGGGGAAGGTGAGGCTGAGACTTGGGATTTGTGTGTCGCAACTAGAGTGATGAGCCATCCTGATTTGCCCAGGCCTGAGCTGGTGTTAGCCCTGGAAGGCCCACATCATCGGAACGTCCCACAGCCCCAGGCAAACCAGGACACTTGGTGACCATAGTGGCAACAGGTGTTCTGATGGGGGAGGTGCCAAGTGGAGCAGAAGGTTTCAACCATGTCTGCTCATTGCAACAATCTGGGGGGCTTTAGAACTCCTGATATTCACTCAGCACCACAAAACAATTATCACTGGAGCTGGGGAAGTGAGGTCCTGGTGGCAGTAACTTTGGGAGAAATCCCAGGTGGGCCTCATGTGCAGACAGGATGACAACCATGTGGTTACAGCAGGGTTCTAACCTTAAATTCCAGTCCAGAGACCCAAGGAAGTGAGCTTCTCATCAGTACTGCCAGTCAGCATGGGAGGGACTCTTCTGTGGGGTCTCCACCCTGAAGCCTTGTGAGAATCTCTGGGGGTTGTGATTTCAGAGGACCTGCTTGTTAGCAGAACACCCAGCACCTGCCCCTCCTGGCACATTAATGATCATGGGCAGTGTGTCAGACAGAGCCCCATGGAGCTTTCAGAAAGGAGGGTGGTGGGGGGTCTATGGCCCCTAGGGACATGAACAGACAGCGGTATCAGCTGTGTCATGTGTATGTGTGTGTACCTCCAGAGACACATGGGCGTGGACACATCGTGCTCTCTCCCTGTGTGCACACAGGTGCAGGGCCCTGCCCACCCCAGACAGCAGGGCCAGGTCTCTCAGTTCAGAATATGGGGTCTTGGCCCTGAACAGAGGTGAGAGTTCTCCACTCTACTGGGTGTCACAGACCCACAGTAAAGAGAGACTTCCCTCTTCACAGCAGTGCCCCCCAGGCACAGGGACCACTCTGGAGAGATTGCCGAGCAGATGGCCTTCAGACTTCACCTGCATCATTGGTCCTCCTGGATCTCCAGCCTGCCAAACTTTGAACTGGAACTGACACAAAAGCTTTCCTGAGTCTGCCTGCTGGACTTCAGACTGGAAATACACCATCAGCTCTTGGCCTTCAAACTGAACTGGAAGATTGGCTCTCCTGGTCTTAAGTCTGCTGGCCCAGACTGCAGATTTTGGACTCACCATCCTCCTAATCATGTGATCCAACTCCTTATAATAAATCTCTCTCTCTTGCTGATATATATATATATATAGTATTCTGTTTCTCTGGTGAACCCTGATTAATATAACTCTCCAAATTGATCTACAGGTTCAACACAATACCTATCAAAACTCCAGCTGGATTCTTCAGAGAAGTTGACAAGCTGATCCTAAAATTTATGTGAAAATTCAAGGGATCCAGAATAGCTAAAACAACCTTGGGAAAGAAAAATAAAGTTGGAAGACTCATACTTCCTGCTTTCAAAACTTATTGTAAAGCTACAGTAATCAAAACAGTGTGGTACTAGTATTTGGACATACAGATCAATGGAACAGAACTGAGAGTCCAGAAGTAAACCTTTATATTTATGGTGAATTTGTTTTTGAGAAAGATGCCAAAACAATCCAATAGGGAACAGATAGTGTTACTGAGCCCAAACTTGTTCTGTTCGCCTCAGGACAGGCCAATAAATCAGGAGATGAGCTGTTGGAACAGGAATAATGCTTTTAATCAGGAAGCTTAGCAGACCAAGAAGATGGCCGACTAGCCTCTCAAAGAACCATCTTACCTAAGTCTGAATTTGGGCTCCTTTTATATACAAGAGGGGGAGGGACCACTGTGGCACCGACCAATGGCTGAGCAGGGCTGCTATAGCTCGCACCTGCCTCGCTGCTATTACACACTGAGTAGAAAGGTGCGACTCCAGAAAGCAGCCAGGTCTGAAGAAGTACCAGGCTGCCAGCAACATAGTCCTCCAGCTTGCGGTAGAGCAAGGCCCGCAAGCGGTGGAAACCGCGGTGGCCACGTGGGGGCAGTTGATGCGCGCGTTACTGGGATCACCATCTGAGGCAGGGGCTCCCTGGGATCAGCCTGCCCCTGGCTTCACTGGTCAGTTCATGACACATGAAGTGGCCTGGGAGCTGGTATCCCAGAGCAGAGTTTCAGTGGGTGGGTGGCAGGCGCCGGGCCAGTCTGGTGGGCCAGGTGCGGCCAAGCCGGGAGAGGAGAGGCGAGCGGCCCCTGCCTTAACAGTGTGCGGGCCGGCGACAGGGAGGGAGGAGAGAAGGGCCCATCATGCTTCAGGTTCAGGATAGGGAGGCTGCTATTACAATAGTCTTTTCAACAAATGGTGCCGGGACCACCGGATAGCCACCAGCAAAATATAAATTTGTACCCCTCTTTCATACCATATACAAGAATTAATTCAAAATGAATCAAAGACTTAACTATAAAACTTTTAGAAGAAGAAATAGGAATAAAATTTTGTGACCTTGGATCAGGCTATGATTTCTTAGCTATGATGCTAAAAGCACAAGTGACTAAAGAAAAAATAATGGACTTCATCAAAATTAAAAATTTTGTGCTTCAAGGGACACCACCGAGAAAGTGAAAAGTGAAAAGACAGCTCACAAAATGGGAGTAAATATTTGCAAATTATATGTCTGATAAGAGAATTTACCTAGAATACATAAATGACTCTTACAACTCGACTTTAAAACCCCAAACCCCAACTAAAATATGAGTAAAAAATTTGGATAGACATTTCTCCAATAGCCAATAAGCACATGAAAAGATGCTCAACACCGTTAGTCACTAGGGAAATGCAAATTGAGAGCACAATAGGATTCCACTCCACTAAGATGAATGATACCGCTACACTAAGATGGCTATAGCTAAAAAGACAGACAGAAAGTGTCAGGATAGGGGGAAAAGGAATGCTTGTAGATTGCTGGTGAGAATCTAAAATGGTGCAGGCACTTTATAAAACTGTTGGGTGTTTCCTCAAAATGTTGAACATAGAGTTACACTTTGACCGAGAAATTCCACTTCTAAGCGTATACTCAAGAGAAATGAAAACCTACATCCAGGCATAAACTTTACATGAATGCTCATAGCAGCTTTGTTCATAATAGACAAAGGGTGGAAACAGTCAAATGCCCATCCATTTATTTATGGATAAATAAAATGTGGTTTATACATAAGATGGACTGTTTTTCAGCAATAAAGGAATGAAGTTCTGATACACGATTCAATAAGAACAAACTTTGAAAAATACTAAATGAAAGAAGATAATCTAGAAGAGACCACATGTATGATTTCATTTATAAGAAATGTTCAAGTTGGCAAATCTATAGAGACAGTAGATTACCTAGACAGTAGTTGTTTAGGACTGGGGGCACCTTGGTGAATAGAAATGACTGCTAAGGGGTACAGTTTTTCTTTGGGGTGGTAAAGAAGTTTGAAAATTATATTGTGATGGATGCACAACTCTGTGAATGTACTAAAAACCAGTGTACATTTTAAATGGATGATTATATGGTATGTGAATTATATCTCAATAAATCTGTAAAAATACAAAAAAGAGAAGAAGAAAGAAAAGTGACCAAAGAGGCTATGGATGACCCCTAGGCATTCCCCATCCAGGCCCCCTCTCCTGCCTGATGTCCGTCTGTCTGTCAGCCCCTCCAGGATCCCAGAGTCCATCCATCTGACAGGCAGCTTGGTAACACTGACAGGCAGCAGTTGGCCATTCAGTTGGTCAGGTGGGCCGCACGGCTCAGCCAATCAGGATCATCCAGCATTTGGTTCCTTAGAGACAGAATCAGTTAAAGTGACAAGGTCTCCATCAGACTCCTCAGTGAGTCAGGACTATTTGTTTGTCTAGGCTCACTCAGGAGAGTAGTTGAGGAATTCCTGTGGCCAGAGAGGCAGTGGAAGGTGAGGCAGTGCAGGGACAGAGTGGGAGCATGCCCTGGGCCCAGAGAAGGGCAGACACCCGGCTGTGTGTGGGCAGGCAGAGGAGCTTCCAGAAAGGAGAGTCCCCATCTGCCTGGTAAGAGGTGACAGCACACAGCAGGGATGGGACAGGATGAGTGCCCCTCCCAGAGCAGGCTGTCTCCCAGGGCCGGACTCCCTCCTGTAACCTGAAGGAGAACAGGCCTCCTTCAGAGCAGGCTGGGGACAGCCGGGGACCTGGGAAGAAGTGGGAGGAAGAGTTCTGGGTACGGGGATTAGGACAGGATCCTGGGATCTGAGCTGTTGGGGTCGAGAGGGGGTTGCCTGGCCCCTGGGGAATGAGAAGAGCACCCACCGTGGTTGCTGTTGGGGATCATGGTCTGAACCTTGATTTTGGTTTTACCAGATTCCTCCTGGTGGGCACAGGTAAAGGTGCCACAGGAGCCGTGGCCTGAATGAGGCGGGACCACTGGTGCTGAGTGCAAATTCAGCCTTAAATGTCCATCCTGTTTTCCTCTTTGGAGAGTGGGCTGCAGGGACCTGAGTACACCTGGACCGCATCTGAGTTCTGTCATGACCACAAGGTCAACCTGTGCAAGTGATGTCACCTCTTTGTTCTTCTGTTTCCTCATATTTAAATGCCAGGAACAGCCCCTCCCTCGGGGGATCACATGCATTCAGGACAGTCCCGTTCTGAGCAGCCAAGCCTCATCCTCCTGTAGGGGCTGCCCCAGGGCAGGGACACCCTCAGGGCCCCAGGGCTGGTGTGTGGTGCCCAGGAGGACATCGCCTCTTGCCTGAGAACCCGAGACACTGCGTCACGGCAGCCCGCGGGAGTCTGGTAAGAGGATGGGTGGACCCTCAGGCAGGTCACCCAGGGCTGCTTCCTGCTCCTCTCTTGGCTGTCAGCGAGACACCCGATTCCGGTTTGATTTTGCCAGAGAAAGACACATAATATAGAGAACACTGTCACTTTGGTTGTTTCTTTCAACTGAAAGAAAAACAGACCCAGTTGGTTTTTCCAACTCCAGGAACTCCAGTGACCAGAGAGGCCAGGTTGCAGAATCTCTAGGTTAAGAATTAGGTCTGAAAATGCAGGAAGGAGATGAAGGTGACATTGGGGCCAAGATCTGCAGCCTAGGTGCCTTTGTCCCCTCATCCCAGCCACCCAACTTATCTGAGGTAAAGACAGGGCCTGAATGAGCTGGCCCAGCTCTTGGAATGGCTTCCATGGTCCACACAGAGGGGAAGGGAACCAGCTCTGTGTTAGACTGCTGGGTTCCAACACCACCTCCCCCATTAGAGACCCCCGGGCCTGGGGAATTCATATCACCTCTCTGTGCTTCCATTTCCTCATCTGTAAAGTGGGAGCGATGACAGTGTTTCTGCGTGGGAGTGAGTCGAGGATCTGGAGTTAGTCAATGGAATGGGCTTAGAGAACTACCAGGCCCTGGGAAGCACCCCACACATGTCAGCAGATGATGTAAAGGAAGGAAGCAGGCACAGAGCATCTTGTGAGCAGGGCAGACGCATGTCGCTCAGCGGTGATGTGGGAGCCATCCCTGGACATGGAGCTACTGTCATCTGTCCTCTGTGCGGAAAGATGCTGTGTGGAATGTCTTGGGGCAGAAGGTGAGTGGAGGCAGCACAGCCACAGGCAGGCCGGCGGGGCCCTGGGACAGTGGGCACGGTAGGCACAGTCCAGGGCCACAGAACTTAAAGGGCCCACAAGGATGGTTTCCTGAGCTGATGAGAAGAATCAGCTGGGCACTCAGCTAAGAGGTGGTTTGCTGAGCCTGTGCCCACAAACCACAGAAACGTGCACACGTGCATGCCGATAGCAGACACACCGAGACGCGGCCACAATCAGGCACACCTCTGCTCTCCTCCCTGCAGCCCAAGAGCAGAAGGAGGCCACTGGAGTGGCTGAAGTGTTCCCCTGGGATGAGGACAGGGGACCAGTGCCCTCCCCCAGCACCTCTCAGATCTGCATAGACTGGGACAGAGGTGCAACTCCACATCTGCTGAAAGGCCACTCTTGCCATCTAGGGACCCATTTTCCCACATGAAATACCTGATTTCTGCCATCCCAGGTGGCCATAGGATGCAAGCCTCCCCACCACCCACCTGGGCCTGGGCCCTGTAGTTTAGAAAACGGGAATATGGTCACTGCTTTCCTGACCCTTAGGGGACCAGAGTCATGGAAACAATGAAACTTTTGTTCACCTGCTGGTTGTGATATTATTTTTTAGAATCCTCATATGTCTGAAAAACCTAATGCTCAGGAAACAGGGAAGGATTTGCAAAGGTAACAGTCAGCAGGCAGGCCTCAGACTGACCTTGTTCTTGCTGATTCTGCTCTGGCTGGTGCTCAATGGTGTTGCATGCATCAAGTGGTCAGACTCCAAGAGGGACTGTCAGAGAGGGGTGTCCCAGACACTGGATCCAGGTGACTCCTGCCTGAGCAAGTGACTCTGGCCACTCTGCCTGGGAGAGGAGAGAACACAGGGCTGGTCCTGAGATCTGCTCTCTCCACTACCTGCCCTGTCCATCTTAGCCTCTCATTTTGACAGAAAATGAGGAAGGCAGGGAAAGACCCATGGATGGAACCAGCAGAGACTCGGTAGGGATCACGGAAGCCCTCGGGCCTTTCACACTCTCCTTTTGCCAATTCACAGGTGTTGAACCAGTTTGGATGCTGAGGCAGCTGAAGGTGGCTGCATGGCTGGCTCCCTCCTCCCAGAAGGGGGATCCATGCCCCTCCTGGGGCCTCAGGTTCAGGCTCCCACGCTGAGCGAGGCCATGGGACCCCAGATGCTGCCTCCCACCTGGGTTTGGCTGACTCTGGGGAAATTCTGCACCTTCTGGCTTCCCCTGGAAACTTCTGCCCAGCAGGACTCCCCTCTGCTGCCACCCTGGCCTTAGCCTTCATGTCCGCCAGGAAAGGGCCTGGACCCAGAGAAACCTGGATTTTGGGTGCAGCCCCTGCTGGGCCTGCTGGGTCCATTTCTGAGCTCTCAGACTTCAGCCTTCTCCTCCTCCTCCTTCTCTGAGCCGTGAGCCCAGGGACAGTCTGAGAGTGGGGCAGAGAGCTGGCAGGGCAAGGAGTCTGAAGAACCAGCATTTTCCAGATGCTGATCATCAGATGCTGACTTCAAAGGCTGGCTGGGCCACCCGCTGGCTGTGTGCCCTTGGGCAAGTTTAACTAACCTCGTTGTGCCTTTATTCTCCTCCCCAGAAGGGTGATAATAAAAGAACTGACTCCACTGATGTGCTGGGGTGTCTCTACTGATCTCCATGCAAAGACCCTGGGCAGCACTGGGGGCTCTGGGTGAGCTTTACTCCTCATTGCACCTTGCTACCAGGAGGGACTTGGGGCAGGATGACTTCTCAGAGCTTGGCCACAGTTGTACAGCTTGTGAGGTCAAATGAGGTAAAGGTCAAGTACCTTCTTCAACAGCCACCCAGCCGGGCAAGTGTCATTCCTCCAGACTCTCCAAGTCAGAGTACTTTTGATGTAACCAGTGGGTCCATTTCCTAAGTGAGAATCACCAGGCGATGTTATTGGTGTGCTTGTTCAGGTTTGTTTTAATTACACGAAACAAAATATGTGAATGTATTTCACGTACGCTTAAGTTGTAATCAAGTTATAATCACCTGGACATGAAGTGACGCCCACCTTCAAACCCAAGTTACATTCTAAGCCCATCTCTCTCATTAAAAGGGGAGAAGGTCATTGCAGGTGGCACAGGATGGGGCAGGGGACCTTGCTAGTGTCTGTCTTTGGCCCAAACAGTGAGTTTGGGCTTGAGGACCTCTCTGGAAGGGTTTCATGACCAGATCGTCCTGGAGATGTTATCACAGGTTTTGGTCTTTGAAATATTTCTCTTGCTGGACCATGACTTTCATTCTCTGTCCTCTTCCATTCCCATTGTCTTTGGAGCTCATTTGCTGGTTGTTCACAGGGTCTTACAGAGTAATTACTTTCCAGTGGCTCACCTCCCTGGAGAGCTTATGCTCACCTCCTACCATTCTTTTCTGGAATTTGCTTTTTTGCATGAGCCATGGTGATATTTTCAAAAGGTTCCTTACTGGTTTGTCTTTTTTTCATAATCTGATAAGATTTTAACCCCTTTCTGTATTTTTGTGGTGACTTTTTTGAGCTTCTACTAAATCCATTGTTGATCCCCTGCTATTATTGTCCATTTATGGAATTTACCAAAAGAAAAAAAATGGTCATTGTAGGCTCTCCTGAGACTTCAACCAAAGTTGGCCCAGGTCTGTGAGCAAAAGCCACCCAATCTTATCCTCTCCATCTGCAGCTTTCCAATGAGAGGTCTTCCAGGTTTAAGGTGAAGCTTGGTGTTTTTGGCTCTAATGTGATCAAATACATCTGAGCTATAGGCACTCCCCCTGAAGACTCATTTTCTCGTGTCCTCTCATATTTCTCCATGAGTGAGAGACCTCATTTAGTTCACTTACTGATGTTTCCATCCTTTCTTCTCCATGTCTTGTTGATTAGGGAATGTCACTAAGTAGTTGTCATCCAAGGTCCAAGGTGTGGCCAGGGGAACAAGACACCCTGAAGAGGGCATGGACCTGCTGTGTTGAGCTTCACACTGAGGTGCTGCCTGCTGCCCTACTCATCCCCATGGCTTCTCATCTTCTTGAATCAGCCGTTCTTGAATCAGGCCTCCCAGCACCCTGGTCACCCCAGGTGGACTCAACAGCAGAGTCACATTTGCAGGGTGTTGGGAAGAAATGTGTCAGAAGAAGTGTAAAGGCTGGAGAGAGTCTCTGTGCCCAGACTTCTCTCTGCCTTGTCCCAGGGTCTGGCATGAGCCTTCTATCTCCTCTTGATGACTGCCTGGCCACAGCCAGCTCCTGCTCTGATTGGGTCTCACTGAGACCTTTGCACCCATTCCTCCCTCTGTGACTCATCCACAGACATCTCCCTGGATCTGCTTGCTCTCTAAGTCTGTGCCGCCTAGTGAAACATCCCGACAATGTTCCTTGTTTCTTCCACCTGGGCCTGTCTCTCACTCCATCCCACCTGCCCACTGTTTCCTATGAAGTCAGGAAATGTCCCATGCTTTAGAGGTAAAAAAAAATTGGGCTGAGAGAGGATGGCCTTCTCAAGATCACATGGAGTTAATGCGGTAAGCCCTTGAAACCAGGGCTCAATAACACAGGGGGCTTTTCCCCAGGGATTCCTAATGTCCAAGACTACTCCCAGTGAGCTGGGATGAGCAGGGGGCTTGAGGAGGGTTGTCTAACCTGCCACCTAAGCCCCACCCAGTGCCCATGGACAGAAGCTTCCACGGTGATGGTAAACAAACCTCACCTACTGCCTCTTCCATTACTGCCATGTCCCCTCTCATCCTGGTCCATGCGGAATGTCCAGATATGAGCAACAGAATCAAGGGAGAATGGAGCCTTGAGGTTACAGGGCAGACCCGGGGTGGTGGCACTGGAGTCAGAACAAGAGCTGGGGGCTCTGAGTTCTGGGGCTTCAAACCTTGGGAGCAGAGCAGCAGTGCCCAGGGGAACCAAGTTTATACTGGGAAAGAAGAATATAGGCATGGTTTGGAGAATCCTGATGTTCCTGTGGCCTGGGCATGCAGATCTAGGACTGGCTGGAGGAAAGACAGTGAGCTAGAAGGTTGTCTGAGAACAAGGCAGACACCTGGATCAGTGTGGGGTCTCCCAGGCATGGGGGCCCAAACACTGCTGCAGGGATAGTGCCAAGGGGACTCAGACATGGGGTGGGGGTAGGAAAGGTGCATTTTAGCATTTTCCAAAACCCAAGTGACAAATTCCCATGCTTTTAAGACACAAATAGCTCTACATGGCACACAAAGAACTTCCTCTTTTCCCCCAACTGTCTGCTCTTAGACTAAAATATTGTTAGTAATTTGATTTTTTCCTATTTAAAAAAAAACTCCTTCAGCTCTCTTTTCATCTCATCCTTTACCCCTAATATTTCTTCCCTAGTCTCAAGTATCTCTACATTTGCCTCTTTTAGTATTAATTGCTTCATAAACTCTGTAATTTGAAAGTATTTGGTCATATTTTCTTGCATTGTGGCAACATTTTTTTTTAAAATGATTTTCCTGTCCTCCTTTTTCAGGTCTCATTAAATTTTGTGCTCAACCTTTTGTGATAACTCATATTTGAATGAATTGAGTTTACCTATACTAAACTTTTTAAAACTTTCATGTGGGCTGTGTCTCAGGTTCTAATATACTTCATTGTAATTCAAGGTTTTGTGTGTGGTTTCCATGTGAAGGAAAATGAAATATATAGTATATATGAGAGGTCTTATAATATATATAGTAAGCTACAGTGACTAATAAGTCAAACTGTGTGCCCACCTCTCAGATTAAGAAAGAAACCACCATTATCCTTGAGACCCTCTGTGCCCCCACACATCATAGCTCCCTCACATGTAGGGTAACCACTATCTAGAATTTTATGTTTATTAATAATTTGCTTTGCTTTGTAGTTTTGCTACATTTTTTGGTATATTTACAGAATTCATTAACTGTGTTTGCATGTCCTAGAACATTACATATCAATGATTTTAGTCTGTATGTCTGTCTTAGGTAGTTATTGTTCAATAATGCTGCATAACAAACCATCTCAAATCCCAGTGGGATGCCACAATGAACAAAGTAAATTTATTTCATGGCTGTGTAACTGAGAGGTCAGGGGGCTCAGCTGGGCTGGGGTTCAGGGTCCAGGCTCTGTCCAGAGCTGGCCCACATGTCTCTGATTTATTTGAATCTATGGCTTCTCAAGACAAGCTCTTTGGGTGGCACAAGAGAACAAGACCAAACATGCAAGGTCATTTTAGCTTATGTTTGTGTCATGTCCACTAATCACATTGGCCAAAGCAAGACATATTGCATAATAAAAAGTCAAATAATGCCAAAATTACATTGAGGAATTATGCCATATTGGAATATGTAGATGTACTTATTCCTTTTCATTGATGTATTGCTCTCTTAACATTTCAGTAGTTTCTAGATTTTGCTAATGAAGATAATGCTGTTTTGAACAATCTTGCAAATGTATCCAAATGTGTCCAAATAAGGCAGGTGTGCAAGAATTGCTATGGATTATGTGACTATTTAGCATAACTATCCAAAAGTTTGAAGTAAAATAAGAAGATGATTGTGTGACATTTAATTAAGCCTCTTCGTAGGTCATCTGACTCTCATGGAATGAAACTTTGTTGACTTACTTTTGCAGTTGATTAGGGTTCTAATGTTAAAGGTGAACTTTGTAGAAAACTGGTTAGGTGTATTGATTTTTTTAATATTTAATAAAGGAGATAATAACACAAAGCGTTAAAATATTATTGCCTTGTAGGCCAGTAATCAATTTGGTATAGAATTTAGCAATTTTATTTCAGCAGTTCTTTTTCAATAGATTATATAAATACTAGTTCTCGTGTCCTTGTTGAATTAATTTTGAATTATGCTGCTTTCTTCATTAATGGGTTAAATAACATTATGACATATACTTACCATTTATTTATATGAGAATTGCTTTTAGCAATTTGAGAATGACCCTTTATATATCTAGGTACAGAATTGCTGGTTCACAGGAAAGATCCACATTTAATTTTACACCTCCAACCCCAGAGTAACAGACCTTGCTAATAGTGACAGGCAGCTGTAGGCCTGTTCACAAGCATAAGCTGACTCCCTTTTCTCCATCAAACAAACTACTTCCCGCAAATATCACTTGTCTCTGGAGCCTCATGGGGCTCTCTCTCCTCTGCTGCTGGGTGCCAAGTGGAGGGAAGTACCTACAGGACCTGTGTACCCCATGCCCCATCTTACAAGGAAGCGGTTTTGTTTTACAGCTCAGGATGCCTCCCTCGTCTTGGAGGGATACACCTTGCAAGCTCCTGCATCCTTGAACATCTTCAGTGCTCAGTTCTACAGTTTTGGCTCCTCTTCCACTTATTCTGTGGTTCAGCATTTCCGTTTGAAAATGGACAAGTAGGTGGATCAGAGCCCTTGGCTGGTATCTTCAGTGACAAGGCACAGAGTCACACCTGTGGGCTGGCTGTTGTTTGGGGTGGGGTGGGGCGAATGGAAGAGGTTTCTGATTCACTTGTGTGCTTTCTGCCTCTGACATTCCCCAGACCACTTGTCACAGGCTGCTGCATTCCTCTCCACTCCCGTGCCCCAAGTGCCCTGTGTTGTCCTCTTCCTTAGATTTTTAGTTCACTTCTATTCCATCTTGTCTTATCCTTTTCTTTCCCCATTCTATTCTATCCAAGACACATCAGCAAATATTTAGAGGGCATTATCCAAACTCCAGATGTGAGTGAGCTCTGAGTCCTGCCCTCAGCAACCTCCCACTCCCTGGAGGTGATGTGGCCTTCCCTTCCTGCTTCATGCCTCCAACCCAACCCATATCCAGCTCAGCTCCACTGCGCCCTCACCAGCTCAAACACCATCTATGGCTCCCTTGTCTTTAGTCAGAGTATAAACCAGCTCTAAAATTCTTGCTGCTGGCAAAGGATGCTTGAAGCCAGAAGTTTGATCAATAAGATCATGATTCCTAATCTCCAACTGGTCACTAATCCTTCTGCCCTTAGTCCCTTCCACCTACATGGCCGTACTGGCTCTCTGAGCACTGAATATTATGCTAACTTATATCCAAGAATCTGTGCAGAAAATGGAATTAGAGGTGATAGTAAGAAAGAGGATTCTTTAGTAGTTCTCATTCTTGTCCTGGTTGAAAATGTAGGACATCCCAGCTTGGATTTTGATCACCCAGGAAACATCCAGGTACCATTCCTCTTACAGTTGGTATGGTGTTCAAGTTGGCATAATAATATCAAGTTCACTAAAATATTAAGAAGATATATATTTTAAAAAGTATTAAAAATATAAAGTGGGGTCTTCCTCCATCTTGGCTGCTCAATGGTGGCATAAAAGAGACTTTGGATTAATGTATAGATTTAGAATCATAGACTAAGATCCTTAGCTACACACTAATGGCTCCCAGATTTCTACTTCCAGCCCTGACTACCCTCCTGATCCTACTTGAGCCAACTGCCTACTTGAGATCTCCACTTGATTGTCAAATATGCATCTCACATTTTTCACTTTATCCTTCATCAAGTTACTAGATGTCAATGGACATCAGTTTTCTCATTCAAAAATGAGACCCACAGAACCACCTACATCATAGGGTTATAGGGACAAATAAGGAAATGGCTGTAACATACTTACAAAGGGGCTAAGCACATAATAAATGTTTATGGCAGTCTGGGTCCAATCATACAGAAACCACAGAGTGATTTAAATAAGGGAAGTTTAATATAGAAACTTCCCTTATTTAATAAGGTAAGAGAGAATAATTAAGCTATGATAAATGATAAGACGAAAGAAAACTCTATAGGGTAGAGCTGAGGGACTGTACCCAAGGAAGGACACACCCACACCAGTGACCAGTTACTGCAAGAACCAGCATGAGAAGTCACTTCCTCCTGCAATGCTCATCCAGCACCGTCTATTAATAAACCTAACGTTGTGCTTCCTGTATGAGAATTGCTGAAATGAATCCCAACCACTATCACACAGCAGGAATGGAAGTGTGAATTGGGAACTGAGAGGCAATATATTGATAACTGGCAAAAGGCTCAATAAATATTCACTTTCTGATGTGGGATTTTAATTTTAAGGGGAAGGACAATATTTTATTCTGTATCTCTGCCAATGAATGATAGCTGCCTTCATATTGCCACTCCTGGCCCACAACTGAGTACTGGCTCAAAGCTTCCAGGTACTTAAGTGTCTGCCAGTTGAGCATCAACAAGGATAGAGCTCAAATCCATACAGCTGATGGCAACAATGCGAGAGTCAGAAACCCCCTCAGACATAACTGAGTAGGCAAAGGCATGAAACTTTAAGGTTGCAAGGCAAGAAGGGGTTCACAACACCAGAGCTTCCAGAATGTTCCAGTTGTGGTCAAGCCACCACGTACTCCTACTCTTATGGGGCCTTAGGTGGATGGACAGGCCTTTCATCTGGCCCAGAGCATCCTCATTATTTTGTAGAGCAAATGACATTCAAAATATTTTATTAGCTCTGATGACAGGCCATTTAGGACTTATTTATGCAATTATCAATTTTTTTTACTGGTGTTTATTTGAAATATCAACTTTCATTCATTTATGATTCATTTAGAAAATATTTTATTACCTCCCACCCATAAGATACCATCCCTTGAGCTATGGGTATAACAATAAATTAAGATAGACAACAGACTTGCCCGGTAGGCAACAGAGATTTTCCCTTCTTATAAAGAATTGGCTTCTTTCACCTTAATACATGCACATATAAAGAATAAATCATCATTGACCCATCATCAAATACTCAGTGTGTAACACTCCGTGCTGCTGGAAGAGACATAGAGATAATGTTTTGTTCTTGTCCTTAAGGATTCACAACCATCCTGAGAAGGTAAGAAGAGAGACATAATGCATAGGCAGAAAAAAGGAAATGTTCTCAGTAGTCACATATAATTTTTTTAATCTGAGACTAGAAAAGATAAGGTCACAAAAGAATGAAATATAAGTTTTTCCAAAGCATGACTACAACCCTAATTTACATCTGAAATAATTCCACAATTACATGCTGGGTGTCTGGGATGTTCTCTACACTGTACTGAGGAGAGAGGAGAAGCTGATCTGAGCCAGGCGCTGTAGAGAGGGAAACAAGAGAGAAAGACTCTCACTATGCCTCTTAGCACTTCTTTACCTCTTGTCCTTAAAATTAAAGTTCCAGAATTATTCACAAGTGACAGGACCTTATAACAAGCTTCTTTCATGTCTTGAGCTGAAATATAGTGGCTTCAGTATAAAACCATCCCTTTTATTAAATTTCATAGTATTAAAAAGTATAGTTAGAGCAAACCCCACATATGTGTGCTTCTACTAAATTGGATTTTTTGGGTATCAGAAGTCTATTTTCTCAATTTGAAACAAATGAGGTACCATGAAATAAAACTTATTCAGAAATAATATGGGTCTTTCCCATACTGGAGAGTGAGAAAAACTGTTCTAAGTCTTCTAGTATCAGCCTAAACAGACAGTGGCTTAGAACAGTGATATGGCTACAGGGCAAAACTCAAAGAGAGTGAAAGAATGTAAATTACAGTCAGACCGTGCAGAGAGTGGAAAAATGAGAACCACAATCTGACCCTCCTCCTTTTTTCTCCTTATTCTAAAGGAAGAAGAATTTCATACTTTTCAATAAAATAAAGCAAGTCAACCATTCCAACTTTCCAAAGTTGATATGTATCTTATCAGTGTTTTACCATAAAGAATATCAATTCCTAAGAAAATCAGCAGGATTTTCTGGTGACGCAGTGGTTAAGAATCTGCCTGCCAATGCAGGGGACATGGGTTCGAGCCCTGGTCCAGGAAGACCCCACATGCCGTGGAGCAACTAAGCCCACAACTAAGTAGTTGTGCGCCACAAGTGCTGAGCCTGTGCTCTAGAGCCTGCAAGCCACAACTACTGAAGCCCACGCCTAAAGTCTGTGCTCTGCAACAAGAGAAGCCACTGCAATGTGAAGCCTGTGCACCACGATGAAGAGTAGACCCCATTCGCCGCAACTAGAGGGAGCCTACTTGCAGCAACGAAGATCCAATGCAGCCATAAATTAATTAATTAATTTAAAAAAAAGAAAATCAGCAATATAAGTGAAAATTAGTCTCACTTAATCTGCTATGAAAAGGTATACACACAGAAAACTGTGTTAAGTGTCAAGACTGTTGTCAATAAAGTGTTGCAACAAATGACCAATGCAGCAATCCTTCATGGACCTAAGGGTTCACAGAATAAGGGGTAGCCAGGGCTTTCCCCCCACCCTCCAGGTAGACAACGTAGGAGAAGACTTCCGTGGCTCAGCTCACAGTGGAGAAAATGGCTTCTGAGGGGACTGGATACGAGGAAAGATGTACAGAGTTGCTATTTTCTGAAACAAAGCCCCTTAGATATTTGACACATCATTCGTTGGTTCCAAGTGAATGTATAACTGATTTTTTAAAAATTAAATAGAAAAGAACCTCTTTCTTGACTATCACTCAGCTCAGGCCCCACCTGCCTGCTCCCTTTTAAGACTATCTCACCAGCAAGGTCTTCTAGTTCTTCCTAGAACTGGAACTTCCCAGAACTGCAGTGGGTGTTCTCTTGGCTGGTCTTAGCTTTGGACTCTGGACGCCTAGGAACCTCTGGGCTCTCTCAGCCTCACTTTCTTCTGCAGTTTCCAGTTTCCATACCTGAGACCCTGTGGCCCAACTCCCACTGCTGGAGTAGAATTGACTGTGCTCTGAATCCATTTTTTGGGATTTGCACCAAGCCATGCCACCAGGCCAGCTCTCTTCCAGAGTGTGGGGAGATCCCAAATCCGACTCCCTGCCAGGAGAATTCTTTGTTGACTGGCTTTGTTTCAAAGACTCCCAAAAGCTCTGCTGAACTTTCCTTTGACTGACCCGGGGGCTGGGGCACTCCCACTGTCTTCCCTTCTGTGCCTGTTGGTGATGAGACTCTCATCGTGGTTTGACAGCTCTCCTAGACTTTTGAAGCTCCAATATCATTTTCTTTTCATACAGTTGTGTCCTCTAATCAAAATCCTTGCAAGTTTAGTCTGTTCTTGGCATCTGCTTCTCAGAGGAGCTGGAGAACAGAGACCCCCAACACCCTGTTCTCTCAATCAGTGCTGCCCAGTGTCCTGGTTGAGAGTCACCAACCACAGAGCCACATCTCTCCCCTTCCCAAGGCCAGGCCCCCACATTAGGGCTGCACTTCTCCACCTCCCTACACATAACAGCTGCACGTCTGGACTAGCACTCTTGATGACAAGATTTAGGGTGACCAGCGACCCACTTCAGACCTACAGACACATACAGACTGAAAGTGAGGGGATGGAAAAACAAATTCCATGCAAATGGAAACCAAAAGAAACCTGGAGTAGCAATTCTCGTATCAGACAAAATAGACTTTAAAATAAAGACTATTAGAAGAGACAAAGAAGGACACTACATAATGATCAAGGGATCGATCCAAGAAGATATAACAATTGTAAATATTTATGCACCCAACATAGGAGCACCTCAATACATAAGGCAAATACTGACAGCCATAAAAGGGGAAATCGACAGTAACACATTCATAGTAGGGGACTTTAACACACCACTTTCACCAATGGACAGATCATCCAAAATGAAAATAAATAAGGAAACACAAGCTTTAAATGATACATTAAACAAGATGGACTTAATTGATATTTATAGGGCATTCCATCCAAAAACAACAGAATACACATTTTTCTCAAGTGCTCATGGAACATTCTCCAGGATAGATCATATTTTGGGTCATAAATCAAGGCTTGGTAAATTAAGAAAATTGAAATTGTATCAATTATCTTTTCCAACCACAACACTATGAGACTAGATATTAATTACAGGAAAAGATCTGTAAAAAATACAAACACATGGAGGCTAAAAAATACACTACTTAATAACGAAGTGATCACTGAAGAAATCAAAAAGGAAATTAAAAAATACCTAGAAATAAATGACAATGGAGACACAACGACCCAAAACCTATGGGAAGCAGCAAAAGCAATTCTAAATGGGAAGTTTATAGCAATACAATCCTACCTTAAGAAACAGGAAACATCTCGCATAAACAACCTAAACTTGCACCTAAAGCAATTAGAGAAAGAAGAACAAAACGACCCCAAAGTTAGCAGAAGGAAAGAAATCATAAAGATCAGATCAGAAATAAATGAAAAAGAAATGAAGGAAATGATAGCAAAGATCAATAAAACTAAAACCTGGTTCTTTGAGAAGATAAATAAAATGATAAACTATTAGCCAGACTCATCAAGAAAAAAAGGGAGAAGACTCAAATCAGTAGAATTAGAAATGAAAATGGAGAAGTAACAACTAACACTGCAGAAATACAAAAGATCATGAGAGATTACTACAAGCAACTCTATGCCAATAAAACTTACAACCTGGAAGAAATGGAGAAATTCTTAGAAATGCACCACCCACCAAGACTGAATCAGGAAGAAATAGAAAATATGAACAGACCAATCACAAGCACTGAAATTGAAACTGTGGTTTAAAATCTTCCAACAAACAAAAGTCCAGGGCCAGACAGCATCACAGGCGAATTCTATTAAAAATTTAGAGAAGAGCTTACACCTATCCTCTCACACTCTTCCAAAATATAGCAGAGAGAGGAACATTCCCAAACTCATTCTATGAGTTTGATACCAAAACCAGAAAAGGATGTCACAAGAAAGAAAACTACAGGCCAATATCACTGATGAACATAGATGCAAAAATCCTCAACATAATACAAGCAAACAGAATCCAACAGCACATTAAAAGGATCATACACCATGATCAAGTAGGGTTTATTCCAGGAAAGCAAGGATTCTTCAATATACGCAAATCAATCAACGTGATACACCATATTAACAAATTGAAGGAGAAAAACCATATGGTCATCTCAATAGATGCAGAGAAATCTTTCGACAAAATTCAACACCTATTTATGATAAAAACCCTCCAGAAAGTAGGCATAGAGGGAACTTTCCTCAACATAATAAAGGCCATGTATAACAAACCCACAGCCAACATCATCCTCAATGGTGAAAAACTGAAATCATTTCCACTAAGATCAGGAACAAGACAAGGTTGCCCACTCTCACCACTCTTATTCAACATAGTTTTGGAAGTTTTAGCCACAGCAATCACAGAATAAAAGGAAATAAAAGGAATCCAAATCAGAAAAGAAGAGTAAAGCTGTCACTCTTTGCAGATGACATGATAGTATACATAGAGAATCCTAAAGATGCTACCAGAAAACTATTAGAGCTAATCAATGAATTTGATAAAGTACCAGGATACAAAATTAATGCACAGAAATCTCTGGCATTCCTATACACTAAGGATGAAAAATCTGAAAGTGAAATCAAGAAAACACTCCCATTTACCATTGCAACAAAAAGAGTAAAATATCTAGGAATAAACCTACCTAAGGAGACAAAAGTCCTGTATGAAGAAAATGATAAGACACTGATGAAAGAAATTAAAGATGATACAAATAGATGGAGAGATATACCATGTTCCTGGATTGGATGAATCAACATTGTGAAAATGACTCTACTACCCAAAGCAATCTACAGATTCAGTGTAATCCCTATTAAACTACCCCTGGCATTTTTCACAGAACTAGAACAAAAAATTTCACAATTTGTATGGAAACACAAAAGACCCTGAATAGCCAAAGCAACCTTGAGAAAGAACACCAGAGCTGGAGGAATCAGGCTCCCTGACTTCAGACTACACTACAAAGCTACAGTAATCAAGACAGTATGGTAGTGGCACAAAAACAGAAAGATAGATCAATGGAACAGGATAGAAAGCCCAGAGATAAACCCATGCACATATGGTCACCTTATCTTTGATAAAGGAGACAGGAATGTACAGTGGAGAAAGGACAGCCTCTTCAATAAGTGGTGCTGGGAAAACTGGACAGGTACATATAAAAGTATGAGATTAGATAACTCCCTAACACCATACACACAAAGAAGCTCAAAATGGATTAAAGACCTAAATGTAAGGCCAGCAACTATCAAACTCTTAGAGGAAAACATATAGACAGAACACTCTATGACATAAATCACAGCAAGATCCTTTTTGACCCACCTCATAGAAAAATGGAAATAAAAACAAAAATAAACAAATGGGACCTAATGAAACTTCAAAGCTTTTGCACAGCAAAGGAAACCATAAACAAGACCAAAAGACAGCCCTCAGAATGGGAGAAAATATTTGCAAATGAAGCAACTGACAAAGGATTAATCTCCAAAATTTACAAGCAGCTCATGCAGCTCAATAAAAAAAAACCAAACAACCCAATCCAAAAATGGGCAGAAGACCTAAATAGACATTTCTCCAAAGAAGATATACAGACTGCCAACAAACACATGAAAGAATGCTCAACATCATTATTCATTAGAGAAAAGCAAATCAAAACTACAGTGAGATACCATCTCACACCAGTCAGAATGGCCGTCATCAAAAAATGTAGAAACAATAAATGCTGGAGAGAGTGTGGAGAAAAGGGATCACTCTTGCATTGCTGGTGGGAATGTGAATTGATACAGCCACTATGGAGAACAGTATGGAGGTCCCTTAAAAACTACAAATAGAACTACCATATGACCCTGTAATCCCACTACTGGGCATATACTCTGAGAAAACCATAATTCAAAAAGAGTCATGTACCAAAATGTTCACTGCAGCTGTATTTACAATAGCCAGGAGATGGGAACAACCTAAATGCCCATCATCGTATGAATGGATAAAGAAGATGTGGCACATATATACAATGGAATATTACTCAGCCATAAAAAGAAACAAATTTGAGCTATTTGTAATGAGATGGATGGACCTAGAGTCTGTCATACGGAGTGAAGTAAGTCAGAAAGAGAAAGACAAATACCGTATGCTAACACATATATATGGAATTTAAGAAAAAAAATATCATGAAGAACCTACGGGTAAGACGGGAATAAAGACACAGACCTACTAGCGAATGGACTTGAGGATATGGGGAGGGGGAAGGGTAAGCTGTGACAAAGTGAGAGAGTGGCATGGACATATATACACTACCAAACGTAAAATAGATAGCTAGTGGGAAGCAGCCGCATAGCACAGGGAGATCAGCTCGGTGCTTTGTGACCACCTAGAGGGGTGGGATAGGGAGGGTGGGAGGGAGGCAGATGCAAGAGCATAGAGCTATGAGAACATAGCAGAAACTAACACACCATTGTAAAGCAACTATACTCCAATAAAGATGTAAAAAAAAAAATGGCAGGACAATAGTACCAAAAGCAATCTACAGATTTCATGAAATTTCCTATCAAAATACTGATAGCATTTTTCACAGAACTAGAACAAATAATTTTAAAATTTGTATGGAAACACAAAAGACCTTGAATTTCCAAAACAATCTTAAGAAGAACAGAGCTGGAGGTATCACACTCCCTGACTTCAGACTCTACTAGAAAACTACAATAATCAAAATAGTATGGTACTGGCACAAAAACAGACACATAGCTCAATGGAACAGAATAGAGAACTCTGATAAGCCCAATTTATTGTCAATTAATCTATGACAAAGGAGGCAAAAATATATAATGGAGAAAAGATAGTTTCTTCAAGTGGCACTAGAAAAACTGGACAGCTAAATGTAAAAGAATGAAATTAGAACATTCTCTAACACCATATACAAATATAAACTCAAAATGGATTAAAGATCTAAATGTAAGATGGGACAATAAAACCCCTAGAAGAAAACATAGGCAGAACACTGTTTGCAATAAATCGTAGCAATATTTTCTTGGATCTGCCTCCTAAGGCAAGGGAAACAAAAGCAAAAATAAACAAATGGGACATAATTAAAATCTTTTACACAGCAAAGGGAACCATCGACAAAACAAAAGACAACCTACTGAATGGGAAAAAATATTTACAAATGATATGACTGTTAAGGGGTTAATATCCAAAATATATAAACATTTCATACAATTCAACATCAAAAAAGCAAACACCCAATTAAAAATGGTCAGAAGACGTGAATAGACATTTTTCCAAAGAAGACATACATATGGCCAACAGGTACATGAAAAGATGTTCAACATCACTAATCATCAGATAAATGCAAATTAAAACCACAGTGGAATATCACCTCACACCTGTCAGAAGGGCTATGATCAAAAAGAACACAAAT